>NC_083594.1:44375538-44698038 GCF_027579695.1 Neoarius graeffei
TCTGCTGAAGTCTGCGCTTCACTGCCGTTTGATGAGGTGAAATATTTCCCGACTGTTAATAGTGGCTATTTGTTTGAACAACATGACAAATTTTACATTAAAAGTATAGTGTAGGCTAAAATTTATTTATTAAGTCAAAATGTATTATTAGTAGCATACTGTATTTGTGTAACCACATGTTATGTTCACTAGCAACTATATACTACCCGCGGTGCTGAACGTTCTGATGGAGTACTGGTGGCGCATATGCACAAATATTTACGTGCTAATCTTGCCATTAATGGAAGTCTTTTCTCATTCCTTTTCCACCACATCAGTGGATCCTCCCCCCATCAATGACAATTTCCTGCAGGTACATGGTCATTTCTGCCTCAGACTTTTCTTCATCAGTAAGCGTGGATGCTCTGGCTGCTGCTCTCTTCCCAAGAAGGCTGCCCAAAGACCCTCTCTTTTTCTTAGGCACTGCCGCGGCGCAGTCACCTGGTTCCTCCCCTTCATCATGATGGACCGGGTGTTGTAGCACCTGACAGCGACGGAACGATCTCTGTCACCATCTCTTCCATCAACTCAGATTTTGTGGCGTGAAGATCAAACATAGAAAATTAGGTAGCCTAAATTTAAAGAGATAGTAGGCTATGGGATATAGTATCACAATTCTCAGCGCAATGGAATTTTTTTTTCTTTACGTACCAAAGCCTCGGATGAATATCTAATACTTACTAATAATAATAATAATAAAATATTTTATAACGTGGTATTAAAATTCCCCCCCCACACACACACACGATATGATCGTCCATCACGATGTTTGCACTGTAAACATCGTTGATGCCAATTAAGGGGACATCGCACAGCCCTATGACTTACTCATTCTTTCTAGATGTGTTTTGTGATTCATAAACATACAACCCCGATTCCAAAAAAGTTGGGACAAAGTACAAATTGTAAATAAAAACAGAATGCAATAATTTCCAAATCTCAAAAACTGATATTGTATTCACAATAGAACATAGACAACATATCAAATGTCGAAAGTGAGACATTTTGAAATTTCATGCCAAATATTGGCTCATTTGAAATTTCATGACAGCAACACATCTCAAAAAAGTTGGGACAGGGGCAATAAGAGGCTGGAAAAGTTAAAGGTACAAAAAAGGAACAGCTGGAGGACCAAATTGCAACTCATTAGGTCAATTGGCAATAGGTCATTAACATGACTGGGTATAAAAAGAGCATCTTGGAGTGGCAGCGGCTCTCAGAAGTAAAGATGGGAAGAGGATCACCAATCCCCCTAATTCTGCGCCGACAAATAGTGGAGCAATATCAGAAAGGAGTTCGACAGTGTAAAATTGCAAAGAGTTTGAACACATCATCATCTACAGTGCAAAATATCATCAAAAGATTCAGAGAATCTGGAAGAATCTCTGTGCGTAAGGGTCAAGGCCGGAAAACCATACTGGGTGCCCGTGATCTTCGGGCCCTTAGACGGCACTGCATCACATACAGGCATGTTTCTGTATTGGAAATCACAAAATGGGCTCAGGAATATTTCCAGAGAACATTATCTGTGAACACAATTCACCGTGCCATCTGCCGTTGCCAGCTAAAACTCTATAGTTCAAAGAAGAAGCCGTATCTAAACATGATCCAGAAGCGCAGACGTCTTCTCTGGGCCAAGGCTCATTTAAAATGGACTGTGGCAAAGTGGAAAACTGTTCTGTGGTCAGAAGAAGCAAAATTTGAAGTTCTTTATGGAAATCAGGGACGCCATGTCATTCGGACTAAAGAGGAGAAGGACGACCCAAGTTGTTGTCAGCACTCAGTTCAGAAGCCTGCATCTCTGATGGTATGGGGTTGCATTAGTGCGTGTGGCATGGGCAGCTTACACATCTGGAAAGACACCATCAATGCTGAAAGGTATATCCAGGTTCTAGAGCAACATATGCTCCCATCCAGACGATGTCTCTTTCAGGGAAGACCTTGCATTTTCCAACATGACAATGCCAAACCACATACTGCATCAATTACAGCATCATGGCTGCGTAGAAGAAGGGTCCGGGTACTGAACTGGCCAGCCTGCAGTCCAGATCTTTCACCCATAGAAAACATTTGGCGCATCATAAAACGGAAGATACGACAAAAAAGGCCTAAGACAGTCGAGCAACTAGAATCCTACATTAGACAAGAATGGGTTAACATTCCTATCCCTAAACTTGAGCAACTTGTCTCCTCAGTCCCCAGACGTTTACAGACTGTTGTAAAGAGAAAAGGGGATGTCTCACAGTGGTAAACATGGCCTTGTCCCAACTTTTTTGAGATGTGTTGTTGTCATGAAATTTAAAATCACCTAAGTTTTCTCTTTAAATGATACATTTTCTCAGTTTAAACATTTGATATGTCATCCATGTTCTATTCTGAATAAAATATGGAATTTTGAAACTTCCACATCATTGCATTCTGTTTTTATTTACAATTTGTACTTTGTCCCAACTTTTTTGGAATCGGGGTTGTACTCCAGGACTGGGATTGGTGAGCAGTGTTTGAATAGAGTCGACTATGTCGAAGTTAACTGTGTCTAAGAATCTTTGTATGTAACTTCCTCGGCAGGGAGCTAAACGTTGAGACCATGCAAGAGGCAGGAGCCGTGTTACAGGGAACGCACGACTTCAGCACCTTCCGTGCACTCAGCTCGGA
Organism: Neoarius graeffei; assembly: GCF_027579695.1. Classification (NCBI taxonomy): domain Eukaryota; kingdom Metazoa; phylum Chordata; class Actinopteri; order Siluriformes; family Ariidae; genus Neoarius; species Neoarius graeffei. The sequence goes on from NC_083594.1 coordinate 44,378,233, forward strand.
CGCTCCATTCAAGAACCCAGTGAAGACCATGGAGCTGGTGCAGGTTCAGCCTGGCCTCTCCTTCAGCCAGCGCCATTTCCACAGGTACACAATCTACAAGTCACATCCTGGGCTTTCTGGGTAATGTAGAAACCAACTAAGGGTGGAAATGCTTTGACCAAAAACATTCACAATTTCAAGGTTATATATTTTTAAGGGAATTTCTTTAAATGTCACTTAAAGCTAGACGGCTTTTCGATCTCATAAAATCGGTGAAATTTAGTTCCCTCTGAAATTTGGTCATTGTGATATAGGTTTATTTCTGTAATATCTCAAAAACAAAAAACCCAGGCCATTCTGTGGCTGGGAAGTAATTTAATTTGAAGGGATTAAAGCAATTAATGTCCATGAAATCGCTCGCTTCGCACAGTCAAGCAGACAGAGGAAGTCCGTGTGCGCATGCGTAGGTTTACTTTTGAATGTGCACTGACGGTTACATCATTCTGTCGCTAAACGAACAGCTGATCACACCAAGGTGCTTACTGAGCGCCGATATTTATTAGTTTGGTCCTGCGTTTCCTTTCCTTCATACAACCCCGATTCCAAAAAGTTTGGGACAAAGTACAAATTGTAAGTAAAAATGGAATGCAATGATGTGGAAGTTTCAAAATTCCATATTTTATTCAGAATAGAGCATAGATGACATATCAAATGTTTAAACTGAGAAAATGCATCATTTAAAGAGAAAAGTTAGGTGATTTTAAATTTCATGACAGCAACACATCTCAAAGTTGGGACTAGGCCATGTTTACCACTGTGAGACATCCCCTTTTCTCTTTACAACAGTCTGTAAACGTCTGGGGACTGAGGAGACAAGTTGCTCAAGTTTAGGGATAGGAATGTTAACCCATTCTTGTCTAATGTAGGATTCTAGTTGCTCAACTGTCTTAGGTCTTTTTTGTCGTATCTTCCGTTTTATGATGCGCCAAATGTTTTCTATGGGTGAAAGATCTGGACTGCAGGCTGGCCAGTTCAGTACCCGGACCCTTCTTCTACGCAGCCATGATGCTGTAATTGATGCAGTATGTGGTTTGGCATTGTCATGTTGGAAAATGCAAGGTCTTCCCTGAAAGAGACATCGTCTGGATGGGAGCATATGTTGCTCTAGAACCTGGATATACCTTTCAGCATTGATGGTGTCTTTCCAGATGTGTAAGCTGCCCATGCCACCCGCACTAATGCAACCCCATACCATCAGAGATGCAGGCTTCTGAACTGAGCGCTGATAACAACTTGGGTCGTCCTTCTCCTCTTTAGTCCGAATGACACGGCGTCCCTGATTTCCCTAAAGAACTTCAGATTTTGATTCGTCTGACCACAGAACAGTTTTCCACTTTGCCACAGTCCATTTTAAATGAGCCTTGGCCCAGAGAAGACGTCTGCGCTTCTGGATCATGTTTAGATACGGCTTCTTCTTTGAACTATAGAGTTTTAGCTGGCAACGGCGGATGGCACGGTGAATTGTGTTCACAGATAATGTTCTCTGGAAATATTCCTGAGCCCATTTTGTGATTTCCAATACAGAAGCATGCCTGCATGTGATGCAGTGCCGTCTAAGGGCCCGAAGATCACGGGCACCCAGTATGGTTTTCTGGCCTTGACCCTTACGCACAGAGATTCTTCCAGATTCTCTGAATCTTTTGATGATATTATGCACTGTATATGATGATATGTTCAAACTCTTTGCAATTCTACACTGTCGAACTCCTTTCTGATATTGCTCCACTATTTGTCGGTACAGAATTAGGGGGATTGGTGATCCTCTTCCCATCTTTACTTCTGAGAGCCGCTGCCACTCCAAGATGCTCTTTTTATACCCAGTCATGTTAATGACCTATTGCCAATTGACCTAATGAGTTGCAATTTGGTCCTCCAGCTGTTCCTTTTTTGTACCTTTAACTTTTCCAGCCTCTTATTGCCCCTGTCCCAACTTTTTTGAGATGTGTTGCTGTCATAAAATTTCAAATGAGCCAATATTTGGCATGAAATTTCAAAATGTCTCACTTTCGACATTTGATATGTTGTCCATGTTCTATTGTGAATACAATATCAGTTTTTGAGATTTGTAAATTATTGCATTCCGTTTTTATTTACAATTTGTACTTTGTCCCAACTTTTTTGGAATCGGGGTTGTATATAACATAACGTCTTTTCTTCTCACTTTCTGTAACTGTAGTCAGTCTTTCACATTTCATTCGCACACTCACATCCTCCATTTTTCTCTCCTGTTTCAAATGTGTATCCCACAATGCCTTGTGCAAACGGGGAAAGCCCATCACGTGATGCATGATGTAGTATCTTGAATTGGGTCATGGTGAAGCAGGAAAAAATAGCGGAGAATTTAGGGCCACATGGCCGTAAATTCATTAATTGTTCTATTTTTAAAAAACTTATAAAATTGGAAGTCTGTGATTCGAATTCAGTAGCTTTCGGTCAACTAAACAAAAAATAATTGGATGTCGGGGAAAATTCTTTTTATGACCTACACTTGAAAAATCTGAAAGATTTCCAATCTTCTGGAAGTCTGCCAGAAGATTGGAATACTACTGCTGTACTAGTAAGAGAGGCAGCAAGGAAGGTGCTAGGGTGGTCATCGGGAAGGAGGAAGGAAGACAAGAAGACATGGTGGTGGAACAAAGAAGTGCAGGAAATTATAAAAGAGAAGAGGCTAGCAAAGAAGAATTGGGACGATCAGAGAGACGAGGAAAGCAGGCGGTTATACAGAGAGATGAGACAGAAGGCAAAAAGAGCGGTAGCAAAGGCGAAAGCAGATGCATACCAGGAGTTGTACGAAAGACTGGAGACCAAAGAAGGAGAGAGAGACCTGTACAGACTAGCTAGGCAGAGAAACGGAAGTGAGGGATGTACAGCAGGTAAGAGTGATGAAAGATGTAAATGGAACTGTGCTGACAGAGAGTGTATTAAGACGGTAGAAAGAGTACTTTGAGGATTTATTAAATGAGGAGAATCCAAGAGAGAAAAGGTCAGATTCATTGGAGACAGCAAATCAGGAAGCAGAGTTGGTTACTAAGGATGAGGTGAGGGCAGCCATGAAAAGAATGAAGACTGGGAAAGCAGTCGGACCGGATGGTATCCCGATTGAGGCTTGGAGGTGTTTGGGTGAGACGGCTGTGGAGTTCCTAACGAGGTTGTTTAATAAGATCCTAGAGAATGAGAAAATGCCGAATGAATGGAGAGTGTGCTAGTCCCAATATACAAGAATAAGGGAGATGTACAGAGCTGCAGTAATTACAGAGGAATAAAACTGATGAGCCACACCATGAAGCTATGGGAAAGGGTATTGGAGGTGAGACGGAGAAGAGAGGTAGCAGTCTGTGAACTGCAGTACAGGTTTATGCCAAGGAAGAGCACGTCGGATGCAATTTCTGCTTTAAGAACGTTAATGGAGAAGGCCAGAGAAAGCTACATTGTGTGTTTGTAGACCTGGAGAAGGCATACGATAGAGTGCCGAGAGAGGAGTTATGGTATTGTATGAGAAAGAGTGGAGTGAATGAGAAGTGTATTAGAGTGGTGCAAGACATGTATGAGAACAGTGAAACAGCAGTGAGGTGTGCAGTTGGAACAACTGAGTGGTTCAAGGTGAAGGTGGGACTCCATCAAGGATCTGCTTTGAGTCCTTTCTTGTTTGCCATAGTGATGGATAGCTTGACGGACGAAGTGAGGCAAGAGTCACCATGGAACATGATGTTTGCGGATGATATTGTGATATGTGGTGAAAGTAGAAAGGAGGTTGAGTTGGGTTTGGAGAGATGGAGGGATGCATTGGAACGAAGAGGAATGAGGGTGAGCAGTAGCAAAACAGAATACATGTGCATCAATGAGAATGGGAATGAGAGTGTAGTGAAGATGCAAGGAGTAGACGTAAAGAAAGTTGGTGAATTCAAGTACCTGGGGTCAACTGTGCAGGAAAATGGGGCCTGCGATAGTGAGATGAGAAAGAGAGTGCAGGCAGGGTGGAGCAGTCAGAGAAGGATTTCGGGAGTCATTTGTGATAGGAAAGTCCCAGCAAAAGTGAAAGGTAAGCTGTATAAGACAGTAGTGAGACCAGCTGTGATGTACGGATTGGAGACCGTACCCTTAACGAAGAGACAGGAGGCAAAGTTGGAGGTGGCGGAGTTGAGGATGTTAAGGTTTGCGATGGGAGGTTGGCCAGGATGAGGAACGAGCACATCAGAGGGACAGCACATGTGGAGAGCTTGGGAATTAAGCTAAGAGAGAAGAGACTGAGATGGTATGGGCACATCCTGAGAAGAGATGTAGAGCATGTGGGAAGGAGAATGTTGAGGGTGGAGCTGCCAGGCAAACGAAAACAAGGAAGGCCAAAGAGGAGATAAATGGATGTGGTGAGAGAGGACATGAAAGTGGCAGGTGTGGTAGAGAAGGATGCGGAAGACAGGGAGCAATGGAGATGAAAGATCTGCTGTGGCGACCCCTAATCGGGAGCAGCCAAAAGAAGACGACTTGAAAAATCTGAAAGGCAGTCTAGCTTTAACGGTGAAAGAACCTATAATTAATGGGAACTAATGGGAAGCCATGGCCTAATGGTTAGAGAAGCAGCTTTGGGATCAAAAGGTTGCCGGTTTGATTCCCTGGACCAGCAGGAATGGCTGAAGTGCCCTTAAACAAGGCACCTAAACCCTAACTGCTGTAGCAATAATTATTCTTATTTCAAATTCACATCAGTCTTATTGCATCAAAAATGCATTGTCCATTAACTGTCCTTGTAATCTGTATGTACAACAGTGTTAGTAAAACATCTGGTGAACGGGAACAGTGAAACTGGGCCAGCTGTAATTGCAGCACAGATCAATAAAAACATGGCATAAGCGCATGGGGAAGTGAATAAACAGCATATTAGACACATCATAATTGTAAACACTTTGCTTTACCACTGAAAGCTGCACAATTATGATGATAAATTGTAGTTTATGAATTTAAATGAAGTCCGTAGCATACAGGGATTTAAAAGCGTATTTAAAGAATTTGCGGTTCACTTACAGTATGCATGAAGGACAACGTCAAGGACACAAAACTGGACTGCATCCAGCGTGAATCGGCTGTTATGCCGTATAAGACGTACTGAGATGTTAAATAATGCAGTCGTGTTATGTGAACGGTGTCTAAAGCCACCTCGCTTTCACATCCTCTTGCTTATTGGATCTTTGTGAAATCTTTAGTATTGGACTATCGTTGTTCTTCTTCTTATTATTATTATTATCATTATTATTATTATTACTGGTACCTATGTGGAGTATACTGATGAGGAATAAATGCACAAAGTATTATTCGACATTGTGGATGGGAATCCACATTTGGATTTCGATGTCGATTTTTTTTAAACGCCCAAATGCATCCTTTTATTCTCTTGTACACAGTATCTAAGATTTATGTGTTGCGTAGCCCATTTTCAAGGTGAAAGTATTACAGTCACAAATGTTGGATAGAAACGTACAATTATTGACGTCTTGATAAGTCGTGGATTCTACAGAACCATTGAATTCTCGAATCTGATTGGCCAGAAGCATTGATTAGTTGTTTGTAACAGCAGCTTTGACATTAGTGCTGACTGTCATGCAGAAGGATAATCTAGATATTTAAGCAGTGCCTAAAGGCAGAGCTCTCGAGTGTATGAGCAAAATATTTACAAGGACACAAAATCAACCTGAATAGAATAATAATATTATAGCACCGTGAATGAACCATTGAATTATGTCGTTTATTTCACGTCAATAAATTGCTGCGTTGTCTTGTAACAGTGATACCAATAATGAGATACGCATCACGGTTCTGAATACATATTTATTACTTTCTTTGGGACCGCATGCCATGCACCAGAAACAACACCACGACGTTTATTATGGTGCGACTCTGCTGGGTGCCTGGTGGACAGCAGTGAACCAGCGCTTTCACTTTACATCATGACTGTATAGTTACGATCGAATATCAAACTTGATATGTCAGACAGTTTTCTGGTTACAACGGTCACGTTCACATGCGCAGCATCATTATAACTAATTACCATGTACCTGTTCCTGATCAGAGCACAATCACAGCACATACATATAAGGACTCTCAGTAACACACAGACTTTGCGAAATCCTTTTATTCTGTATCTCGTTTCTGACCCTGTTTGTGTTTTTGGACTGTGAGTATTGTATTAGATCTGATATCCTGTCTGTGCCTCACTCAACCACTGCATGTTTTTCGACTCTGCCTTTGTCTGCGTTTTGGATCTGTTTGCTAGCATGCTTTCCATAAAACTCTTCCTGCACTTGCATCCATCTATCGCCCTTACATGACGGAAACTATCAACTGTCCAGCAAGCTAGTGGACCAGTAAAACTATTTGAACTAGTTTTATATGAAACTGTTATGAATATTTTCCGTAAAATGTGTTAGAAAATAATCCCATGTTAGTTTTTAAAAAGCAAAATAAAAATAAGTGCTGGATAAAAATCTGTTTTGTGTAAATAAAGATACAGATTTCGTTGTCTGGTTGTCAAGCATTTAAGATACGTTGCCTTGCACTTTGATCGGGTTCTCTGTCGTGGTACACGTACATCGTTCGTACGGATGGACGGTTCTCATGCAGTTGCAAAAGCCATCAAAAATCGGGTTGATGCAGCTCTGTTAAGGAACACGGCTATTAATTATTAAGCATCACACCACCCTGTTGGTTGATTAGTTTCTGATTAACGCCTGTCTTTGTTTATGTTCGAAATGAACATTAATGATGTTTGGTGTGATATTTATATTTCTACACCAGGCTTCAGTGCACGGAACTGAAAATAATATCAGAAGTTGTTTGTAACGATTGCGTTTCAACATTTCTGCTCAAATCAGTTTAGTGCTTTTAGTTTCTGGTCATATTGCATAATGATGGACAGGTTGAATTAGCGGGGACGAGCAGCGTGTGTGGATGGTGACATTTTGGGAGTAGGAGTTGCAAGATATGAAAACCGTTGCTAGGCAACAGGTATTGGGCAGGTCTGAGTTTGGATACAGGCGTGATCATCACGGTGGGCGGAGGGCTCACGCTGCTTTCTCATTGAGCCAGTGAAAACTGCCGTCGCATCAGTGTGCCCTTTTTTCCTCAGGGGTTGAAGGGGAATCCTTCCACTCGAGCTTTAGTGTTGATTTTTTTTTTAAATTGAATAAATACAATAACGCTCGTTTCTGTTTTACACGTAGAATCAGCATGGTGGGTGACACCTTGTCTTGTAGATACCCTGTCTTGTCTTAAAGTGCCATTCCACCATTGGATGTATTCTTTGGCATAAAATACAATATATTTTATGACAACATGACTAGACAGAGAAATCTTTTAGCTTCAAAATGATATATCAAACATAATTTTTTGACAACGACAAGTATATTCATTTTGCGACCAAAGTCACCTACCCTTTTAATTTCCGCGCGGTAGTGAAACGTGATGTCATCGGCAGGTTCCCCTTCTTGTGTACCACGTGTCGGTCTATTTTTAGACCAGGAAACCCCCAAAGTGAGAGAGTCATTTCTCCTCGTATATGGGGGCCAAAAAAATTGTGAAAAATTTTGAGTTAATCTTTCAGTTAGCTAGATTTATTGGTATTAGCTAGATTTATTGGTATTATTTTTATCGCGTTCTATCCACCATTGCTGATAATATGCGCCACGTCACACGGTACACAAGAAGGGGAACCTGCCGATGACATCACGCGCGGAAATTAAAAGGGTAGGTAACTTTGGTCGCAAAATTAATATACTTGTCGTTGTCAAAAAATTATGTTTGATATATCATTTTGAAGCTAAAAGATTTCTCTATCTAGTGATACCATTTATATATGTTGTCAAAATATATTGTATTTTATGCCAAAGAATACATCCAATGGTGGAATGGCACTTTAAGTGTTAAAGTAAAAACTTATTCGAGATGCTCTGCCATAGGACGTCTCCAAGGAGTGACGTTGTACCCAAGTTCTCAGTTCTGATTTGTTAAAGTGCTCATGCGCTCGTTCTAATACGTTATCGTTTCTATACGACAACATACACAGGGGTTTGTATGGTGGACACGCCACATAACCGAAGACTAATAAATGATTTAAAAGCCTGTTTAATTGCTTTACAAAGACAAATGGTGGCGTTTTCTGTGAGGAAGCATTTATATAAACGTTGATGGAAGGTCTCTCCAGTGTCAACCCTTTGAAAGAGTCTTCAGGACAGATGACCTTGGACTTTTTTGTCTTCTTAACTTTGAGAGTATAAGAGAGGCTGCTGAAGAAACGACTCACGATAAAAAAAAAAAAAGTATGTGAAAAAAACGTGGTGTTTAACAAATAATAAAATGAAGTCAGTGACGAATTGCTGTGATCGAAGTGAAATAAACCACGTCGGGACTTGCTGTTAGATGAAAATGTCTGAAGATGAACGAACACGTGAATGATGAATTACAGCTTGATTGATAAATCGTTGTGGATATCATCACAGACCACAAAGTAGCTGATTGAATCTTAAAATCTTTTTTGTTTTTAACATTTTTTCTTCTTTTTAATTTGCCTGTCGATCCTATTTTTTGAAAGTGGAATGAAGAAAAAATCGTTGCACTTTGAAATTTTTCACAATATGGTTCTACTGTCTTGTTGGCAAATTAACAAAACTAAATATTGATACGTATTGTGTATTGTACTAGGTATGTAACAGTATACTGTGTGGCAATAAATCATGATAAAATTTTGATTCAAATTCATGAAACAAAAAATGAACCGTGATTATCATCAGGGTGTATGAGCTTAGTTTTTCCCAGCTGTAATTGCATTGTTTAGACAGCAGAGGGAGCTATAACATATAATAGCGGGAATGCACGTGACATCACCGTTGGCGGAAGTAACACAGCTCTAATGCTGTGGAGAAAAAAAGGTATATTTTAGTCAGTGTTGTAGCTGAGTCACTAAACCTCGAGTCCGAGTCCAGTCTCGAGTCCCCAGTGTTCAAACCCAAGTCATTAAAGAAAATTCCGAGTCGAGTCCGAGAACAAGACTCCAACCACACCATTTGACGGTGGCTGTTTCAGTGCCATTAACATTAGTTTGTTCCTGAACATGATGCATAAACAGGTGAATGTGCTACTCTTTGTCAGGGAGTGCGAAGTATTCTGTCAGAGATGGTTGGGAGACGGAAGTAAGTGCAGAAGGGGTGTTTGTTAATGCAAGTGAAGACAATCCAGAACGGCAGGCAAAAGGTCAAGCGAGGCACAAACAGGCTATCAAAGATAAGAAACAGGAAATCAGGGCTCAGGAACCCAAACAAGGAAATAAGGCTCGGTAATGTGTCAGCAGCGCAACTCAATACTTCGCAAAGTGCGTGCGTTTTCACATTTTTTATATAGGCGCGCTGATTGCGCCTTAATCCTGTGCAGGTGCGAGTTGTTTACGGTGTGTGCACGAGAGTCCGCTTGGCACGCGCGCTGTCCGGAGCGCGCCCGAGAGTCTATCTGATGCACGTGCCAAGGCACACAGCTGTGACACTCTCGGACAAAATTAGTACAAAAATTAATGTGGATATAAATATCTTATGCCAAATTATTATGGCATGTTACAAAAAATAAAGAAAAAATCCGAGTCCTCATCTCCAATTTATGAGTCCGAATGCAGTTAATGCACGAGTCCAAGTCAAGTCACGATTCCTTAAAATTAGGGCACGAGTCGGACTCAAGTACGACTACAAGCCTGATTTTAGTTAACAAGCTGTTATATTTTACTCCAACTTTTACACGTTTGTAAATAATTATAGTTGGTTATAAAGACAATGAAACAAAAGTTTGTTCTTTTTTTTTAATTTAACAAAAGGATATTTAAAGGAGTACGCCACCCCCAAGTGAAATTGAGTCAGTCCCTGCAGTCTCTAGAGTTGGATGAGTGAGCCAAAGCGTTTTGTAGCCGACCCAGCCATTGTCCTGATCTGGAAACGTCCCGGTTAGCTTTAGCTTAACGTAGTCGCTGTAATCCGGCGTGTCCAGCTAGCATTGTCGTTGCAAAAGTGAATCAAATAACTCAAGATTTTTTATAATTATTTTTCATAACCTGTACATTCACATCGAGTACACATATCAATGCAAATTAACACGAAGGGATTTACTAGACCAATTTATATCTGGAACTATTTTCGGCCACAGCAAAGGCAAAGCACCGCTGCAGGCGCAAAGACACCACACAGCACCACAACTTCCGTCAATACACCAGTGTTACCAGGGAAACCAGGGTTTTCAGGTAGAGGTCGACCGATCTATCGGCCGGCCGATTTAATCGGCCGATTTTTGCCATTTTTTAATGAATCGGCATCAGCCGATTTTCTTATTTGGTCGCGCCGATTTAAAGTCAGGCACGACAGCTACATAGAACACGGCGTGCAAAAGACCCAAGCCAACAAACGTTTCAGGAGTCAGCAGAGAGAGCCTACAGGTAAGGCTTCAATTCTTACATTTCAGTGTCCTAAAGTCGTATATTTGCTCTCATGATAGTTGTAATCTGTGATGCGTTGCTTCATTTAGCGAAAGGAAAAACGAATAGCATTTCAACTGCATCGGAGTTGTAGAATTCCTCTTGAAACGAAACGTTGCAATGCGTAGCCTTGTGGCCATGAGTGCGTCGGGAATGCGTCGACTATGTAAGCCCCCTTAACGCTGGTGACCGCTATGTTCCGATCTAAACTGTAGTAACGGACAATCTAAGTGAAAAGTTAACAAAAAGAGGACGCAAAACTAACCTGAACGTATTATAACATTGCCATACCATGTCCATTCGTTTTCGCGATGTATACATGTTTGATTTGATTGTGAACCAGAGACCGATGCTAAACCTCTGCAGTTCCTATTTCCAGTTTCCTGCACAGCATGCTGGGAGACGGAGTTTTATATTGTTGAAACGGAAACGTGTGAAAGTTCAAGGCATGGAAGTTCCACAGTGAAACTGTATAACTTGAACATGTATTTTGCCGTTTTGAAGTAACTATCTGAACTAGTGCTGCAAACACACTAGTAACACAGGACGTACTAGCCTAGTACGTCCTGTGTTACTAGTGTGTTTGCAGCACTAATATATTTTTATTTCATATTTATTTTTATGTTGATTATACATTGAATATTTCAGACTCAGAGTTCAGTAGTATTTCATTAGTAGCCTTTGACTTAACTGGTATTTATTTATTTTATATTTATTTCATATGTTGATTTTTTCAGAGTGTTCAATTTTCAATAAATCGTGTTAAGTTTATAAGTGTTGTGCATCCTCTTACTAGTATGATATTTTAGCATGCCAATTAAGGACAATACGATAGCATATCGGCCCTAAAAATCGGCCCAAAAAAAAATCGGCAGCTCATATCGGCCATCGGCTGACTCTGACCTCTAAATATCAGTATCGGCATCGGCTTTAGAAAAACCCATATCGGTCGACCTCTGTTTTCAGGTGCTGCGTGGTGTCTTTGCGCCTGTAGCGGTGCTTTGCCTGTGCTGTGGCCGAAAATAGTTCCAGATATAAATCGGTCTAGTAAATCCCTTCATGTTAATTTGCATTGATATGTGTACTCAATGTGAATGTACAGGTCATGAGAAATAATTATAAAAAAAATCTTGAGTTATTTGATTCACTTTTGCAACGACAATGCTATCTGGACACGCCGGATTACAGCGACTACGCTAAGCTAAAGCTAACCGGGACGTTTCCAGATCAGGACAATGGCTGGGTCGGCTACAAAACGCTTTGGCTCACTCATCCAACTCTAGGGACTGCAGGGACTGACTCAGTTTCACTTGGGGGTGGCGTACTCCTTTAAGTTGATCGGAAGATAAATGTTGCATTTTTTTGGTAATAAAATTTTCTTCTTTTTTCTTCAAAAACATCATGGGGGGGAAAATCAAATTGTGAACCCAATATCGTGACAAACCTTATCGTGAACTGGGTGATCATTACATGCCTGTTTAGAACCATATTATATTATGTACGATCAGAAGTTCATCAGTTAATTGTTCCCACTGATATGAATGGAAAAAATGTGCTCTGATGGATACCAGATGTCTTTGGGAATATAGCCTAAGATAAAATTTCTTTCGGAACACTGGGATAAGTGCGCCTTTGCCAGAGTTTTATTTGCAGTCACGTACAGTATAAAATTTTGGATCCGTTCAAAAGGCTTTATTTCAGCGTGAATGAATGTGTAACGCCAGATAAAAGAAACATCTTCCCACAAAGTGAGAGACGCGGTCAAAACCTTGAGCAGGTCATGCAGATACTTTCTCACGTGCGGCTCTCCAAGGGAAGACAGCAGGAGGCTGAGGCCATCTGCTTTATTTAACACAAATGTCAAACACGGCATGGGAGCATCAGGTCCTAGTGACCGCGGGCACACGCTCACGGACTTGATGGCAACTTAGCACACTTAATTTAGTGTCCTGTTGTACTTTATTATTATCGTTGAAGGAAGTTGCTATTTAAGTTGATGTAAATACTGTATTTTTTGGATTTGAAGATTTGTCTCATGCGAGATCAATAATAAAACGCACACAGGTGTGTAAAGCCCCCTCGAATCATTCCCAAATTACACAGCAACACCAAAACACACAAAACCTTCTGGTGTGCCAATAGCACAAGTGAAAATGCACAACATCCCAGAGCAGGCTAGCGTCTTATCTTAATTTTTTAATCATCTGTTCACTCATTTTGTGGCTGAAAGCTCTTCTGCACTCAAATATTAAAAGACGCCTCATCAAGCCAGCCATCACGTCTATCCATTTGGTGCAATTTCACCTTCGAAGTGACAGACTTTTAATTATTTGCTGTCTCAAATGAAAAGGATCGGCTATAGATCAGTGTATAGGGACATCAGCAGGTGATGGACAGGCTGGTTTCTTTGCTAGATGAAGCACCGTGATGTGACCTCACGCTCCCTAATGGATTTGCATCTGCGTTTGCATTTGACCCGGTTTTCACCGCCTGCAACAATCGTCCATTTAAAGGAACAGTCTGGACAGAAATTTTCCACGCGCCACAAATGCAGTCAGCCAGCCAAGAAACGTTTAGTGGTTCAAGCATAACTCCACCCCCAGCTCTGAGCCCAACTCCACCCACTGCATCATTTTGAAAAATGCTAAAAAGTGTTGAGGGGTGTTAAAAGGTGGCTGGGGAGAGGCTAGGGGAGGGGGGATGGGGGAGCTGGGGGTGATCGGTAATCTCCGATGAATGATGAGTTTTGATCAGTATGTGTTTAAAAATGAACGCATTTTCATCAACAGCAACTCAAGGACAGGGGCTGGGGAGGTGGGCCGCACATCTCTATTTAGTGGCTGTTCACATTCTTTTTATTTCTCATCTCATCTCATTATCTCTAGCCGCTTTATCCTGTTCTACAGGGTCGCGGGCAAGCTGGAGCCTATCCCAGCTGACTACGGGCGAAAGGCGGGGTACACCCTGGACAAGTCGCCAGGTCATCACAGGGCTGACACATAGACACAGACAACCATTCACACCTACGGTCAATTTAGAGTCACCAGTTAACCTAACCTGCATGTCTTTGGACTGTGGGGGAAACCGGAGCACCCGGAGGAAACCCACACGGACACGGGGAGAACATGCAAACTCCACACAGAAAGGCCCTCCTCGGCCACGGGGCTCGAACCCGGACCTTCTTGCTGTGAGGCGACAGCGCTAACCACTACCACCGTGCCGCCCCCTTCGTATTATTTATTTATTAAATTTTTTTTTCATGATATAGAGAAGTACAGAACAGGCCGATTCTACTTCGGCATCGACCTTGCAAGTTTCCGGATGATTTTAACCAGTAGATGGCATTGTGAGCTGTTTTCAACCCATAAAATACAGATTTTTTTTTAGAAAAATGGTGATTTTGTCAGTTGATGTGTTTCATCATAGTACAGTCATGTCATTTAGCTTCCAGCTTTAAAAAAAAAAAAAACGCACACATTTACAGGTGTTGTACCGCTTTAAACGTTGACTACCTTTCAGATTTTTCAAGTGTAGGTCATAAAAAGAATTTTCCCCGACACCCAGTTATTTTTGTTTAGTGGACCGAAAGCTACTGAATTCGAATCTCAGATGTCCAGTTTTACTAGTTGTATTTCTAATCCAACAATGAATTTAGAGCCACGTGGCCCTAAATTCACCGCTATTTTTTCCTGCTTCACCATGACGCAATACAAGATACTACGTCATGCATCACGCTGTCGGCTTTCCCCGTTCGCGCAAGGCATTGTGGGATACACATTTGAAACAGGAGAGAAAAATGGAGGACGTGAGTGTGCGAATGAAACATGAAAGACCGACTACAGTAACGGAAAGCGAGAAGATATATATGTTATTTACCAGCTGGGAGGTCCGTATCGTGAAATACCGTGACCGAGGTCTTGAAAGTACTATTTATACAAAATTGAGTCATTCAGGATTCAGCCATGTTTTTGCTCGGCGTTAGCAACAGTTACAGGTTTTTAGCTTTCTCCTGAAATGTTTTCTTTGATTTCTTCTTCCTCAGGGTAGTAAAACTCGCTTTCGCTGTGAACACTGTCGTTATCGCTATCCATGATGTAAAATTAATGCTATTCTCCTGAGAAATGTGAAAATAAATGTTGACAAAAATTGCTACTATGTTTGTTGTTGTTGTGAACGAGCGAGTCGCCAGAGGTCCGTAACCGGGGTCCGTATTGTAGGATACAGACCCGCTCGCCAGCCAATCAGAGTGCAGGATTTGATGGAAACCGGACCGGGGAAAAAATAAATATATGTTATTTACCAGCTGGGAGGTCCGTATGGTGAAATACCGTGACCGAGGTCTTTCTGGGCCAAGGTCAGTATTCAAGGCCGAGGTCACGGTATTTCACCATACGGACCGACCTTAAGCTGATAAATAATATATTTTTTTTCTTTACCAAATTCTAACAGGGCGGCACGGTGGTGTAGTGGTTAGCGCTGTCGCCTCACAGCAAGAAGGTCCTGGGTTCGAGCCAGGACCCCCCGGGGCCGGCGAGGGCCTTTCTGTGTGGAGTTTGCATGTTCTCCCCGTGTCCGCGTGGGTTTCCTCCGGGTGCTCCGGTTTCCCCCACAGTCCAAAGACATGCAGGTTAGGTTAACTGGTGACTCTAAATTGACCGTAGGTGTGAATGTGAGTGCGAATGGTTGTCTGTGTCTATGTGTCAGCCCTGTGATGACCTGGCGACTTGTCCAGGGTGTACCCCGCCTTTCGCCCGTAGTCAGCTGGGATAGGCTCCAGCTTGCCTGCGACCCTGTAGAAGGATAAAGCGGCTAGAGATAATGAGATGAGATGAGATGAGTCATTCAGGATTCAGCCATGTTTTTGCTCGGTGTTAGCAACAGTTAGAGGTTTTTAGCTTTCTCCTGAAATGTTTTCTTTTATTTCTTCTTCCTCAGGGTAGTAAAACTCGCTTTCGCTGTGAAGACTGTCGTTATCACTATCCATGCTGTAAAATTAATGCTATTCTCCTGAGAAATGCTTGCAAAAATGTATAAGATTTTTGATAATCTTATAAATAAATCTTATTTAAAAAAAAAAGGTAAATGTTGACAAAAAATTCTACTAATTTTGTTGTTGTTGTGAACGAGGGAGTCGCCGGAGGTCCGTAACCGGGATACGGACCCGCTCGCCAGCCAATCAGAGCACAGGATTTAATGGAACCTGCACCACGAAAAAAATAAAAGATGTTATGTTATATACGAAGTAAAGGAAACGCAGGACCAAACTAATAAATATCGGCGCTTAGCGAGCACCTCGGTGTGATCAGCTGTTCGTTTAGCGACAGAATGATGGAACTGTCAGTGCACGCTCAAAGGTAAACCTGCGCATGCGCGCACACACACACACACACACACACACACGGACTTCCTCTGTCTGCTTGACTGCGGGAAGCAAGCGATTTCATGCACATTAGGGAATGCTAAGGAATCCCCTCAAATTAAATAACTTCCCAGCCACAGAATGGCCTGATATTTTGTGAGATATTACAGAAATAAACATATATCACAATGACCGAATTTCAGAGGGAACTAAATTTCACCGATTTTATGAAATCGAAAGGCCGTCTCGCTTTAAATTTTGCGTCTGTAGTTGTGTATTCGAGCGAAAGGTTAAATGTTATTGAGCAGTTAAGGAAGCTTATAGTCACAGTTTAGTGTCATCTAAAGCATCCAAATCTTATGAGGAAGATGTGGAGGGGAAAAAAATTGGAATTAAATTTAGGAAACAATTTTAAGCATCTTTCCAAAGAGCCTTTTCTTCATTTTATACCACAGTGTTGTTGAAATCCTACTCGGACAGTAAACTCTTCAATTCGCATTCAAATCACAGGTTTATACTAATGCACTCATACTCGGTATAATTTCTATAATCACAACTTTTCTTGAGGATTTATGGAAGGAGTCTCCAGTGTCAGCGCTTTGTAAAGATTTCAGCCACAGGAAAGTCTTCAGGACTTTTTGTTTTCCGAAACATTACAAGCCGTGATATGAGTGATTCCACGCTTATGGGTACTGAAATGGGGACATGAACTTATTTTTAAAAATTCACCTAAAACCATTTCTTTTTTTTACCATCAGGTCACAAAACATGTAATCTTTAATGAATGATATGTTAAAAGATAACTTAATTTTCTGAGATGTAATAAAAACATATTTATATGCCAAAGTCAGAACGTAACAGAAGTGTTGTGGACATATATATTCTCAATTTTAACAATGTAGAATTACTTTTTGAAACATAGGAAGGTGATGTTTTAGCAAATATAATTAATAAACATGTGTAGTAGAATAAACATACACATTCTTTCAGTAAGATTAACATGGTATATAGCTAGATTGTAATTAATTTGTAACAGACGCGAGATGGACAATCGTATCAGAAGTAATGTAACAGACATCATTTTGGAACTCATAGGCTTGACTTTGGCATATAAATATGTTTTTATTACATCTCAGAAAATTAAAGTTATCTTTTAACACATCATTCATTAAAGATTACATGTTTTGTGACCTGATGGTAAAAAAAGAAATGGTTTTAGGTGAATAAGTTCATGTCCCCATTTCAGTACCCATAAGCGTGGAATCACTCATATAATATTAGTTTTATTACGTATGAGGGAACGACTGTTTATCGCTGCTATAACAAGTGATTACAGGAACTAACTTGTCTCGTGGATGTTCCAGTACATTAAACTATAAACGCATAAAAAGTATAATGTTTTAGGAGGAAATTACTGTGATCTGAAAGGAATAAATCAACTTCAGAATGGTAACAGTAACTTGGGCCACATCACGTCACTCCACTACTGATTATTTTCCTGTAACGGCACACCCTGATGTGTTTTATTGCATACGTATTACGAGGCACCGTGTTGAGTCTCTGGTTTATTATTGAATGCAAACCTTATTTAGTAATCTAAATGTTTCAGAAATACTGTAGTTTTCTCTCTGTGTGAACATGGATATAAATTAAAGCAGACATTCGGCATTTTAATTTCAATTACTGCAAGAAATGCATCCATACTGTATGGAATGTAAGGGATCGAATCAATCCCGTTCAATTCAGTTTTATTTATAGAGAGCTTTTAACAAGGCAGCTACGTATATAAAATATTAACGCTTAATCTTTTACTGCATGCTAAAGCTTAGACTGATTTCATTATTTATTTTTATATATCAAAGACTAAGCTATTCAGGCACATCCACACAATAAGAATAGAAAGAAATGTTGACCATTCACGTGACTTTCTTTTCCTCTTTTTTGCAGAGACATCCAGTTTTGGGAGCTCACCTTTAAAAGTAGGTCCTTTTTATACAAACAAGTGAGTATTGTTTTGTTGCTTTTGTGTAGTCATAGTGTATGTTGTGCTCCCCCTTGTGTTGAGAATGAAAAACTGCAACAATTTGATGTACAGTACGTGCTGTAAATAGCAGCAGTTACATAACTATCCAGAAATGCCTCCTAATGCAGTAAAGTCAGTTTAACAGAGAAAAATGAGCATCATGAATCCTGAACGATGAGGCTCTTTCAGTATGAAACCTGGGGGCCTCGGCCAGAAAGTTATGACTTTAGTTATGTCTACAGATTCAAGTTAATGATTTGAAACACATCCGAATCAAAACGGAAATGAGCGCTTTGCAACGATCAGTGGCTAGCCTCAGGATTCCAGTCGTGTTAAAACTGAAGAAGGGAGACGACATGCACGAAAAGAATATAAGAGCTTAAAATATTCTGCATGGAGTGGACCAAGATTCCTCTCCAGCCTTGTTAGATGTTGGAGGAAAAGACTCAGTGCTGTTATTCTCTCCAGCAGAGGCTTCACTTTATATATTGGCAAGGGTGCCAAAATTTTCAAACAGAAAAAAGGTTGTTTGGAAAAGAATGAAAAATAATGCTGTATAGTTTCCTCATAAGTTTAAAAAGATATACATGTTATTTATCAGCTGGGAGGTCCGTATCGTGAAATACCGTGACCGAGGTCTTGAAAGTACTGACCGAGGCCCTCTGGGCCAAGATCAGTATTCAAGGCCGAGGTCACGGTATTTCACCATACGGACAGACCATAAGCTGGTAAATAATTTTTTTTCTTTACCAAATTCTAACAGAAAACGAGAGCGCCCGAAACGGAAAACCAAGCCGAGGCGAGCCGCCATTTTGAATCCTCATTCACGGCTGTAATGCAAATTGCTTCCTCCTCGGTATACAAGTGCACTTCCATGGCAGGAAAAAAACTACATTTTGCCGCCTATGTCGTCCCCTACTTATACAAAATTGAGTCATTCAGGATTCAGACATGTTTTTGCTCGGCGTTAGCAACAGTTACAGGTTTTTAGCTTTCTCCTGAAATGTTTTCTTTTATTTTGTCTTCCTCAGGGTAGTAAAACTCGCTTTCGCTGTGAACACTGTCGTTATCGCTATCCATGCTGTAAAATTAATGCTATTTTGAATCCTCGTTCACGGCTGTAATGCAAATTGCTTTCTTCTCGGCATACAAGTGCATTTCCATGGCAGGAAAAAACTACATTTTGCCGCCTATGTAGTCCCCTATTTATACAAAATTCAGTCATTCAGGATTCAGCCATGTTTTTGCTCGGCGTTAGCAACAGTTAGAGGTTTTTAGCTTTCTCCTGAAATATTTTATTTTATTTCTTCTTCCTCAGGGTAGTAAAACTCGCTTTCGCTGTGAACACTGTCGTTATCGCTATCCATGATGTCAAATTAATGCTATTCTCCTGAGAAATGCTGGCAAAAAATTATAAGATTTTTTGATGATCTTATAAATAAATCTTATAGAAAAGATAAATGTTGACAAAAATTGCGACTAGGTTTGTTGTTGTTGTGAATAAGCAAGTTGCCAGAGGTCCGTATCGTAGGATACGGACCTGCTCGCCAACCAATCAGAGCGCAGGATTTGATGGAAACCGGACCGTGAAAAAAATAATGCATGTTATTCATTTTTGGTGCCACTGATTTTGAAGTGAATTCTATGAAATATTATTTTTATTGACTCAGGTGCGGAGGATGGTTGGGGTGTTGGTTGCAGTTGGCCGGGGTAAACTGTCCGTCAGTCAGGTTCAGGATCTGTTGGACACCAAGGACTCCATGGCCTACCCTCAAAACATAGTGGCGCCACCCTATGGCCTCTTTCTGATCAATGTGGAGTATAACGACTCCGGTAAAGACGATTTTTTTCCCCCTGCACATTGAAATGTTTTATTTTATTTAATTACAAATTAAAATCCTAAGCGCTGCCTTTGCTGTATCTGTACAGATCTGAAGACTTACCGAGCGGATTCTGACTGATTATAAAAGAGAAAGCAGCACACATGGTAACATGTAAATATATCTGTATCGAGTAAATAAATTTTGTATTTAACGTCTATGGAAGGAGTCACCAGTGTCGGTTCTTTCTCAGAGGTAAAGATGCTCCTTTAAAGTTTTTCACTGCAGGAAAGTCGAAAGAGACAGAGTGACGACAAGCTACACGTTGTTCTGTTCTTCATTACCTTCAAGAGAAAGTGAAGGAACGACTGTTCGGTCCAGCCGGGTCTGTAAGTAATTCAAAAGTGACCGTTTTTGTAATTTTGCCTCTGTACACCAACACAGTGGATTTGAAATGAAGCAAATTGAAGTGTTGACTTTCAGCTTTAATTCAAGGGGTTTGAACAAAAATATTGCATTAACCATTTAGGAATTAGTCATTTTCTGCATGGTGCCACCTTTTTCACAGCTTAAAGGTCATTGCAAACTAGCATAAGGAGATGTATATATGTATATATATGTACGTCAGTGTGAGAAATAAGGAATTTTTAAGCAGACTGTCACAGGACAGACAAGTCTGAAATGTTGTCTGTCCGACCAAATTTCAGCCTGTCCGAACAACGGGCAGAAGGCCCAGAACAGTGCGGCTGGGGGTCCGGGGCCCACCTTAGGCCTAGGTCACAACCGGCCGTACGTGCTCCTACGGCCAGTCTACATGCAAAAAACGCAAGAAATGCACGGAGGGCGTGCATGTGACGTGCTGATTTTCGAGCCGTAGACCGGCCGCAGAGGTTCTTTGTCATGTCAAACAAACTCTACGGGCGCTTACGTTTTTTTTCAGGTTGCAAGACAAACTTACGGCCAACGTGCGTCTTTCTCCACAAACAAAAAAAACGCAGCGATTTGGGAAACGCCAAAAATCGCACGGCCAAAAAATCGTACGTCCGGTTGTGACCTAGGCTTTAGGGGCCGCAGAAGCTGAAGGGCTTTAGATGCCTGGAGATGGCTTCTCAGCTATTTCCAGGCACATTTTTGTGATATTCAAAGGCCAAATTACATGAGACCTGAGTTGCTAATTTTAAAATTTAGTAAACAATAACACAGCTGGGGCAGCACGGTGGTGTAGTGGTTAGCGCTGTCGCCTCACAGCAAGAAGGTTCGGGTTCGAGCCCCGTGGCCGGCGAGGGCCTTTCTGTGCGGAGTTTGCATGTTCTCCCCGTGTCCGCGTGGGTTTCCTCCGGGTGCTCCGGTTTCCCCCACAGTCCAAAGACATGCAGGTTAGGTTAACTGGTGACTCTAAATTGAGCGTAGGTGTGAATGTGAGTGTGAATGGTTGTCTGTGTCTATGTGTCAGCCCTGTGATGACCTGGCGACTTGTCCAGGGTGTACCCCGCCTTTCGCCCATAGTCAGCTGGGATAGGCTCCAGCTTGCCTGCGACCCTGTAGAAGGATAAAGCGGCTAGAGATAACACAGCTGGATCACTGATGGGATTGAACTGGTTTTGTTGGAACTTGACTGATGTAATTCTTGAATAATTACTATAAAAATGGTGATTTTCAACGATCTCTAAAAGATATAAAAGCAAAAGGTATCATTGGGCGGTTATATGTAATACATATTCTCCAGCCTGTAAACCAAACTAGATCAGCCTATATGTAGAAAATGTGACAAAATATTTAGACTGCTTATTACTATTATTTAACTCATATTTTTATTCTATTGCAACTTTAATCAAGTTTTCAAGGAGTTTGGCGTCATCATGTAGCCTTAACAGCGAGTATAAATAATCTGCACGACACTGTTCAACTCACCTCAACATGTCTTTTATAATCGTTTACCCCGTCATGGGCAACGCAAAAGTCACTGTTACAAACAGTACAGCACGCAACACCGTCATTATTTTACCCGTTAGGCAAGGGGACACTTTCGTGGGGTGTTTTTTTTTTTCTGTTTGTTTGTTTGGGCACCCTGTCATGATGCTCCTGGATACACTGAACTGACGGACTCTCCATCTGGGAGAGAAGCCGTAAAGCCCACCCACACAGAACACTGATTTGTCTACTCAACAAGACAGAGCAATCAAGACAGTTCCATCATTCTGTCGCAAAACGAACAGCTGATCACACCGAGGTGCTCGCTGACCGCCGATATTTATTAGTTTGGTCCCACGTTTCCTTTCCATCGTATATAACGTCTTTTCTTCTCGCTTTCCGATACTGTAGTTGGTCTTCCATGTTTCATTTGCACACACACGTCCTCTATTTTTCTCTCCTGTTTTAAATTTGTATCCCACAATGCCTTGCGTGAACAGGGAAAGCCCACCACGTCATGCATGACATAGTATCTTGAATTGGGTCATGGTGAAGCAGGAAAAACACTAAATAAAACTGGAAGTCTGTGATTCAAATTCAGTAGCTTTCGGACCACTAAACAAAAATAATTGGGTGTCGGGGAAAAGTCTTTTTATGACCTACACTTGAAAAATCTGAAACGCAGTCTAGCTTTAAATTGTCATGAAATAAGACTAGATGGAACTCGACGCCAACGGGGATGCCTCCGCCCGGTAGACTACACGCCTTAAGTTGTGATTTGGGGATGGACATGTGATCTTAGACCTTTTGACCTCAAAATCTAATCAGTTTGTCTTTGTCCCCAAATGCACAAATGGTGAAAGTTTGGTGAAATTCCTTTCATTAGCCTTTGAGATATCGCGTTCACAAGGTTTCGGGACGGACGCACGCACAGACAACCCGAAAACATAATGCCTCCTGCACCTTGCGGTGGCATAGGCATAAAAACAGGCCATAATTGGTGATCAATCAATTGTCCAATTATTTTTGTTAAATTAAAGCTGAAAGTCTACACTTTGGTCATCTTGATGGCTTCATTTCAAACCCAAAATGGTGGTATAGAGAGGCAAAATGATGTCACTGTCCCAAGTGTGGACTTGACTGTAGGTACTAGAAAGCAAGTGATCTTACATTGCACAAGCATTAAACATAAGGCCTGTGTGGTGTATAGATTTTTCCATTAGAAAAAAAGAATTTAAATCATCCAGAACTGATGACCTTAAAAATGAAAACCACCATTTCAGGTTAAAGGAGAGTAGGGATGGGTGGAATATTACCAACTGTATAAGTCGGGAACTGCTTGGTGGCAGTCGTAAAATCCTATAGATTTTACATGGCACAAGTCTTAACATAAGTGAAAAAATGTAACCTCAAAAGTTATATTCCTCTATATATTAAAAAAAAAAAAACATGAGATCACTTATCAATAATTTCTTAACTTTTATTCTAACATTACAATATCATTCAGACGCGTTATCACCACACAGGATTCTGCATGTCGCTGTATTTCTAGGACAAGAAGCATTCTACACACCGCAATGCAGCATAGCAGCCTTACACAGAAGTCTATAATACATTCAGAACATCCACACGTACATGATGCGTCTTATAAGAGTTGGAGTGTTGCATATTGTTTGGGTCATCCTCGGCCACGTAACCACCACCCTGATTGAGGTTAGAAAAGTTTGTGTGAATGGAGAGGCCACATCCGGATGTGTTCAAGTTCATTCTTGTAGTCTCTGCATACAGAACGCGAGTTTTTATTTCAATTTCGAGTCCGTTTGCATGCTATGCAGCTCGTGTAAATACGCATCTCATCAAGAGGGACATGAAAAACGTTTAAACCCTGAAGTCAAGCAGGAATGTTTCTTGCAGGTAGCTTTTTTTTTTTCCTCCCCCAGAGATTATACTGATTGAGAAATAAGGCAGAGGTGCCAACATGGACAGTTTAAGCTGCAGTGTTTGTTTGATTTATGACCAGAGACTTCTGAAAATGCTTTCACAGTTAAAGGAGCAGCCGTAAATAAAATTCACTAAAGGGGAAAGGACAAGGGACGTTAAAACATTTGCTTCAGTCACCTGACTTTATCACCTGCAAATTCAGTCTCATGAGGCAGGAGAAATCAATTTGGCAGGAATATGAACACTTTTTTTTTTAAAGGAGTACCAGACTTTTGCTTGGTGTACATCTGAAATGTCTTTCAGGGGTAAAGCCTCCCTTCCTTGTTCGCTAAGGGATGATTTGGTAAGTGTTTTACTTGGAAAAATAAAAACGCACAGATAATGACCTTGATGTCAGTTGCATATCGACTTATTCCTTCAAGCACTTGTCTCAATGAATATCATTTAAGATGTCTTTTGTGTTGATAGCGATACAAAATATCTCCAAACTTAAAACCCTGAAGTAGCACAGAGAATGTGTTCATGGGCCAAAAGCACACCTAAAATTAACCAGTGCGCTTTAAGCTGGCCATCCATGTAATGGTTGTTTTAGTCGTAAACCTCACTCTGCCCTCGTACAGCGTCACACCAATAACACCTTTACCAACATGAGTTACTCTAATTTCCATTCGGAGAGGACATACTGCATTTTTCACTCTTTGTACTAGTTAAAAACCAAATGTTGCTTTGTATGTACAGGCACAAGACTTTGGCTTAAAAAAAAAAAAAAGAAAAACTTGTATTGGTACACCTTTAACTTTGGCAACTTTTATTTGTCAAGTGATCAAAGCCAATAATAGCTACCATCAGCACTGATGTTTTTGAGGTACTAGAAAAAAAAAACAATACTCTCTCCAAACAACTGAAGACAATCCATCCCTCATTACGAGGTTTGTTCGATTAAAAATGTTCTATCCAAACCTTAAAATATTAAGCACATGAGCTAGAGCAGAAAGATAAAAATTCAGTGTCCTTGTTCCTAGATGAGAGTTCCATAATACGT
Source organism: Neoarius graeffei (assembly GCF_027579695.1). Taxonomy (NCBI): domain Eukaryota; kingdom Metazoa; phylum Chordata; class Actinopteri; order Siluriformes; family Ariidae; genus Neoarius; species Neoarius graeffei. The sequence continues at coordinate 44,402,863 of NC_083594.1, forward strand.
GAACAGTGGTTCAGATTTGGTCATGTCAACACCTTCTCTAATGCAATCAAGTGACCGACGCACCTGATTTACTCGACGTAACACCTAAACATTCAGATTTTAAGAAGTACAAAGAGTGAAACTGTTGTAATGTTAAAACCTATAAAGAGAAAATCTAAAGACATAGCCACATCCTCTAGAAATGTCCTCTGTGGCGTAGTTCTACTCCCAGCCTGAGGAATAAAACCACTGCTGAAGAAGTCCGTCCGTCCTCCTCAGCTCGCAATTTTCTCAATTTCATCCAAATCGTCTGTGTCCAGTTTTTCGATTTTCTTATCTGTGGGAGGGAAAGAATATTGAGTTAATTGGATTTTGTCTGGTTTAGTAAAAACTGCATTCACGCTAGTGGTCTCTTGTGGGCGTGGCCTATGCATCACATCAGAGTGATGGTAGCAAAAATGTACACAATAAGAAATTTTAACTATGTTTAAAATGCTGTCTATTTTTAAACACCAAATTAGGCTGAATGGAAGGGAGGGGGGGGGGGGGGGGAGGGGGGAGTGCTCCAAGAGCACAATATCCTGTGAAACTCTGCCAAAAATTGTGAGACGAGCTGATTTCAGAAGGCGAGTACCTTTCCCGGGACAGATGGACATAATCTGCCTTTCGGCCAGCCTAAAGTCCTTCCCGCGCCATGTGATGGCACCCATCGCCGTAGCCCTCGGCCCATCACATAGCTAGGGTTACAGTGGGGGAGTTTGACTCCCCATCTGTATTGCAGTGTGCCATTTTTATAATGGCCTTCGTTATGACCCGCTTGAGAGACAGATGCATTAACCACTAGGCCAATTCACCATCCTTTCAGCCAGCGGGGGATAAAAATTATGAGGGAAGTTGATTTCTAGCCTGGGCCCACCCATCCTAAGTGTGACGCAACACGAGGGCCTGTTGCGAGCTTAGTCTGGCAAGGCAAGCTATCTCCAGCTCTTCCAAGCTCCCGAAAAATTGGGAGCCAATCAACTTTGAGCATCTCCAACGGCCCTGAGTAGAGGCGTGTTCAAGGCACTGACGTAGTAGAACTGCGACCGGAAGCCATAGATTGTTTACAGAATCTCTGCCGGAAGCGCTTCATTCACTAGAAACATTATGAACATGGAGCAAAGAGCAGCCCTGGAGGTATTTATTGAAAGGAAGGATGTTTTCGCCTGGCTTCGGTAAGAGTTTAATCTACCAGTTAGCCCCGTCGCGTCACATATGTCAGAGGAAAGAGTGATGTGATTGGTTTAAGCTTCGTCACAGCCTTTTCTGGCTTCGACCAGTAGCAAACTGAGGCATTTCAGGGAGGCGGGTCAACCACGGGCTCTGGGAAACAGTTGGGCTTAATATATTTGCCAGACCAAATGCTCGCAGAGCTTTGAAGTCACGTTAGCCAGACTAGTTGATTTCAGAAAGCAAGCACACCTTGATGAAACTGCCAAAGTACAAGTTTGTTTATAATCAAGGGCATAACTCATTTAATTTGGACAAATTTTTACCAAGTTCCAATATGCATATAATTGATTGCTATAACAGCCTTTTGCAGAGTTGATTTCAGAAGAACGTACCGTATACACCCTCATAACTTACACTTTGACTAAATCAAGGGTCAAAACTCTGGTGAAATTAAATCGCAACATGCGCATTACCATCATATAACAAGGCCTTCTAGCAAGCTTTGAGAAATTAGTCCATCTCATCTCATTATCTCTAGCCGCTTTATCCTTCTACAGGGTCGCAGGCAAGCTGGAGCCTATCCCAGCTGACTACGGGCGAAAGGCGGGGTACACCCTGGACAAGCCGCCAGGTCATCACAGGGCTGACACATAGACACAGACAACCATTCACACCTACGGTCAATTTAGTCACCAGTTAACCTAACCTGCATGTCTTTGGACTGTGGGGGAAACCGGAGCACCCGGAGGAAACCCACACGGACACGGGGAGAACATGCAAACTCCACACAGAAAGGCCCTCGCCGGCCCCGGGGCTCGAACCCAGGACCTTCTTGCTGTGAGGCGACAGCGCTAACCACTACACCACCGTGCCGCCCGAAATTAGTCCAGAAATTGTGAAAGTACAAGGTTGTTAATCAAGGGCCAGAACTCTGGTAAAATGTGACCGAATTTAACAAGTCACAGTGCCAAAGAATCCGGCCAAGTTTAGTGAAATTCCTCCAAAAATTGAGAGAGGAGTCAATTTCAGATAATGAGCACCTTTCCTGGGACAAACGGAAATCGCCACGACATAGTCCCCCTTCGGAATTTAGTGAACGTAAATGCAGGTTTAAATTATTCAAAAAGTGATGGTATTTTTAAAAAAAAAGGGACAAAGCCCACTAAATTAAAAAAAAAAAAAATCACCTCATTTCTACAGGGTTTATTAGACTCTGAACAGGTCAAACTTACTGAAGTGCTCCTGAATGCGGTTGAGAACGTTCATGCTAAACCTGCTGTCCACCATGTTGATCGCCAGCCCTCTCTTGCCAAATCTCCCTGTGCGTCCGATCCGGTGCAGGTACGTCTCATTGTCAGGGTTTCCATCCTTGTCCACTGGTAAATCGAAATTAATAACCACAGAGACCTGCTCCACATCGATACCTGTAATCCATAAGGGCGAGATTAAGGTTATGGTCGCAGCAACAGATACATTACGGGGAAACAGCAGTCAGAACGCATCCCATTTTAAAAAGCACTGTTCTGTTTATCGTCAGAGTGGAGCACCTTTATCATAATACTGATAACATTTTGATCATGTAATGCAACTAGCATTAACTTCAGTAGGTCACTGTGCACTATAAATGCTGTCCAAGTACAGTCAGCATCCTCCTCCACACCAGAGACCAGCTTAAAAGGTCCAGTTCCAGCCAATTTCTGGCTTACAAAGACCCAGCTAAAGCAACCAACATGACTAAACAGTGACGCTTTTTGAATTTGTTCTTAACAATAAATCACCACAAAAGTGATAGACAGGACTATTTTTTGCCAGGGAGGCCGCCCGGAGGTTATTTTCTGCGAACATAGTGGAGGCGTACAAGTGCTTGCTAGTGTCAGTGGGCCAAAGTATTCTCAGGGATTGGAAACAGATCTAAATGCAGAAGATTTAAAAAAAAAAAAAAAAGCCCCAGTCCAACTCAGCAGACATAATCATGAACAGTAAAACAGGCTAGACAGAAGCAGGGTCAAAACAAGGAACAGGAACCAGGAACTAAGGCTTGGTAATATGTAAACAATGCAATACTTTGCAAAGTCAGTCTACATTCTGAGTCCTTATTTAGGCACGCCAATTGCACCTTAATCCCATGCAGGTGTCTCATGCACAGAGCGCACCAAAGAGTCCTACTGTTGTGACAATTTGTTTGCATTTCTCCACAAAAATTGCAGCAATTAGAAAAGGAATTGAAGTAGTTGCTAGTTTATTGCCCGTTTTGTTTTTTTTGTTTTTTAAATGCGCACCACCCTTGCTCATCCTTCATCCATTTGATGCATGACAATATGCTGTGTGGAATCATGCAGCACCACCCTCGTTTTTTGTCTTCCAACACATCCATAGATCTGGCGAATCCACTATGGACACACCCAGGGAAATGGCCCAAGGGACTGATGTTATAACTTTTTTTTTTTAACCTTAAGTCAACTTAAATTTTTTCATTGAGAGCATCTTGTATTAAAGGGGTACAAAATATAATATATACGGTTGCTGATGTGACAAAGTAACGTATTCTTAAGTATTCTATCAAATTTATGTACTAGAAAACAACGAAATATCTTGGTAATTGTAAATATAATACTTTATACGCTAAACCGCACAAGAGTCGCCATTTTTAAAAGACCGTGACGTCAGCGCTACCCACTGCACTAGCGGAACTCTCCGAAATAGAGGAGATAAGCGTGTAATCGTGGCATCGGGCGCATCAAGTGAAAGCGACAGCTCTGTCGAATCATACGAAGAGATCCCGCAAGACACACTGCAAGCAGGCTATGGCTTAGAAGGGTACCAGTTTGAACCTAGGAGAGGTACTCTCGACTCCGGTGATGAAATAAGAGAAGAAAGCTCGGATGACGGCGAGGATGAGACTGATGCTGACCATGGGCATGGCGAGCGTGGGGCAGAGCGTCTGCGTGCAGGTGACACGGCGTGGTGCTCGTGCGGAAAATGTAACGTGGAGTTGCTCACGAGTCCAGCAGAATTTATTTGCTGCAATGAGATAGATAGGCGCCACCCGTGGACTTGCGAAATCGTCGCAAGAGGCAGAAACAGGTATTTCACACGTGCTATTCCCAACCTCAATGAGCCAACACAACTGGGCACATACATACGTCATGAGTGTTACGCAGAGAAAATGAACGTGCATTCTGATTGGATTAAATTAATATCATGGCGGGCTGTTCAAACTGCGGAAATAGTTTGCTCGAGCTGCCCTCTGTTCCCCTTTAATATACAAGGACATTTCATAACTTCCTGGTTAAATGCTGAAGTCATTTTTAAATTTGCTTTATTTCTTAATTAACCCATTGACGCCTGAAACGCCTGCAAAAAACGTCTGCAAATGCCTAAGCCAGCTTTTAGAAAAGGTCCCCATCTGCCTGAGGGTTTTCTGAAATAAAAATAATTAATTGAAAACGCCTATGAAAAATTCAATATCTCAGCCTCTGAAGCACATAAAGACATGAAATAAGTTGCATTTAAAAGATAAAATTCTCTGCTTTTATTGGATCATGCTCATTCAGCATTAACACTAACACATTTGTTAACACATAGATGAGTCTTGAAAATAATGACAAATCAACAATGTTGCATTATGCAACAACCGGCGCTAGGGGCAATGTTGCATGACGCAGCATCCGGCGTCAATGGGTTAACGTGTTATTCAATTACGTTTTCAGTTTTAGTAACACTATATCGTGACTCATATTGGCAACTAATTGCAATTAAATATTATACTTATCGGCCTATTTGGTTTTTAGCCGTGTTGAACTTAGTTCATTCGGTCCACGGCAGGCGTCACTTATCCGCGCGAGACTTCAAAACGTGAAGTGTCAGTGCCGCCATTTTGAAGACTGTTTTCCAAACTAAATACTGCACAAAAACAAGTTTTAAATGACGACTACTACCTACTTTTTTTCCCCTAAACTTCCCAGCTTGATTACATCAGCATTCGAAAGAGGGCGTGTGTCTTTTCGCAGATGTCGGTCACTTTGATTTCCGCTGTACGTTTTACTTCCGTCCTACGATGTCTCGCACAGGTCTCAACGAATCTCGTTTACGGCCATTGCTTTGACATACGGACTGATATCTTACATCGCATATTTCAAACACTTGTAACTTGCTATAGCAGTGACAAAATAGCGATCAAATGCATTCCTATATTTAATAAAATGAGAAACAGAATTGATAAAAATTTGACATCGGTTCTGAACCCGACACTTCTGCCCAATTGTCTAAACATTGTTTATCATACAAACCCATGATGGTTTATGTTCAAAGCAAATATTTCATTACTCGCCAAGAAAGTTAAGCTCAAACATGATAGTCACCTCTGGCACAGACGTTTGTCGTGACCAGGACTTTCTCTTTGCCTTTGCGGAAACGCTCGATAACAGCTGCTCTCTGTTCCACCTGCATCTCTCCACTGAGTAGCGCCACCTGGTGGCCCTCCCTAGAGAGCTCTCCTGCTAGCCACCCTGCCGTTCTCCTGGTCTGGAAAAACAAAAACACACCCACAAAGGTAAAATTCACACTTTCAGTCTAACTGAACTAGACGGATATTACCCAGCTGAGAAGATGGGTTACGATCGTACATGACAGAAGATCATGGCCTGTGCGATAGTGATGGCACCATAGATGTTACACAGGGCTTGGAACTTCTCCTCTTTGCTGTTGCACATCACATAGTACTGCTTAATCGTGTCTAGCGTCTCTTCCTCCCTCTTCAGTCTGATGATGTTTGGGTCAGGGATGATCCGCTTGGCGAAGTTCCACACCGACTCCTCGAACGTGGCCGAGAACAAGAGCATCTGGCAGGATTTGGGCAACATCCTGGAGCAAAGAAATTGCACATGGGGTTCAAATGAACACATTTTGGGTAATGGCTGGAAAATTCTCGGTACCTTATGATTCAATTAGATTTCAATTCAAAGTGCTTAAAAAATATTAAAAAAAGAGTTCTTAGAGCAGTTTGAAGCCATTCTGCACCATCTGCTGCTTTAGACAAAAAGTCATATCCATAGTACAAGACATTTTGTGCATTAATACAGAATAGTTCATCACGTTATAACTCACCCTTCCAAAGGTACAGATAAATTGAGCACATACACACCTCTGGATGCGAATGCTGTGGTCCTGGTGACCCTGTGTGGCGATCATGACATCCGCCTCGTCCAGAACGAACACTTTAATTTTCTTTGGGTCGATGAATTTGAGTTTCTGGCACCAGTCCAGGACAGTGCCGGGGGTGCCAATCACAATCTGCTCCTGTAGCCTTACCCCTCTCTCCACTGCACAAACAGACTTGTCTGACTAGCAGGTTTCATTTATAAAAATCGACATCACCACCACACAATCCATTTACCGTATTAAAGTCCTAATTCATGCTACGCTATAGTTTCACATTGACTTTCATATCTATACAAAAGTTCTTTTAAAAAAAAAAAAAAAGTCACTTGGGAGTTCTTCATTACAGACAGAAGCATTAACATGCAACATGAATTTGGCCTGAAATATAAAATGGCTCACATTTGTTTCCTCGGATTGCATACACCAGCTGGACTTCAGGGTAAAATTTGCCCATCTGCTCGATGACCTCGCCCGTCTGGAGAGCGAGCTCGTATGTAGGAGACACACACAGGCACTAAGACAAATTGAAGAGGGGAGGCAAAATTGAAGGCATGAAAATGCAAAAAACAAACACTTTTCATGACACTTGCAAGCTACAGTTATTGAGCCCAAACTTCAGCACATAATTGTGTTCATTAGGAGTTATGATAGTCACACAATGTTAGTGTTATAAACATCACAATTGTTCAAATCATATACAATATAAAAAGCAGAAAAAAAAAATATGCATAAGACAAAATAGTACTTCTGTATCATTAGTCATTGTTTGGAAGTTTGTAGGACAATTAGACTATTAATTAACTTATTATAATTTAGACTAACATATTAAATATTTTAAACGAGTGTCCCATCCTGCCTTTAGGACCAAGTCCTCCTTGGGAAACATCCCCTTTACTGGATGGCTGTTAATCTACGTCTAGTCTGCGTGTCCACTGCCACGACTGGAGACAGGGGCTGCCAGACTGGACACAGCCCTCCCCCTACCCAAGATATTTTGATGCTATTACCTCTTTAAAAAATTAAAAAAAATAGTACCACAATTACAGAAACCATTCGCGCATGAGCTGACTAACCCTATAGCCCAGGGCTTTTCAAAGTGTGGGGCGTGCCTCCCCTAGGGGGCGCCAGAGTTCTTCAGGGGGGGCGCAACGTGAGGAAAAATAAACCAGAATAAGTTATTATTGTGGACATTTAGCGAACTTCAGCTAGCCTTTGCCAGAGACAAAATGGATCGATTTTTAGTACCTAAAGCTACAGTGAGTGAGGAGACAGAGTCTGGGCCAAGCAAAAAAAGAAGTACACTACCGTTCAAAAGTTTGGGGTCACCCAGACAATTTTGTGTTTTCCATGAAAAGTCACACTTATTTACCACCATAAGTTGTAAAATGAATAGAAAATATAGCCGAGACATTTTTCTGGCCATTTTGAGCATTTAATCGACCCCACAAATGTGATGCTCCAGAAACTCAATCTGCTCAAAGGAAGGTCAGTTTTATAGCTTCTCTAAAGAGCTCAACTGTTTTCAGCTGTGCTAACATGATTGTACAAGGGTTTTCTAATCATCCATTAGCCTTCTGAGGCAATGAGCAAACACATTGTACCATTAGAACACTGGAGTGAGAGTTGCTGGAAATGGGCCTCTATACACCTATGGAGATATTGCACCAAAAACCAGACATTTGCAGCTAGAATAGTCATTTACCACATTAGCAATGTATAGAGTGGTTTTCCTATTAGTTTAAAGTGAGCTTCATTGAAAAGAACAGTGCTTTTCTTTCAAAAATAAGGGACATCTCAAAATGACCCCAAACTTTTGAATGGTAGTGTATGACCACGATTATTTAAAGTTTGGATTTTCATGGACTGGATCTGAAGATGCTCCACTGCCACAGTGTGTTGTCTGCCAAGAGGTGCTAGCCAACGATGCTGAGATGTTTAAAATGTGTAAAACAAGATGTATTTAAAAAAAAAAAAAAACACACACAGATGTTTAAAATGTGTAAAAAATATATTTTTTTAAAAGTACAGATGTTTAAAATGTGTTTAAAAAAAGCTCACATTTTAAATGTGTAAAAAAAAAAAGATGTTTTCAAAAAGCACAGATGTTTAAAATGTGTAAAAGAAAAAAAAAAGTGTGTACAACAACCATTTTTTAAAAATACGAATGGAACATTAAGTATAGCAACAACAAAAATTGTGGTGGGGATGGGGTGGGCGCGGCGCTGTTGTTTATTTGCTGTCTGAGGGGGGGCTGACTCTCCCGCACTTTGAAAGCCCCTGCTATAGAGATCTTGCAGTCACGTGACCGGAAAGTACACAACCGCCATCTTGTCGGTAAAAAACACAGCTGAATACTGCTGCACTCGTGTACAGAATGGATCAATTTCAACCGACGGACTACACGGCTCATTTTTCTAATGAACAGATAACTAGATACATGTCTAAAATAAACGATCTACAGATTAGTGACCCTTATGGCTTACCGGACGGAGTTTTCACGACCGGATTTTGAACTGCCAGCGGAATACCCAGACGTGTATAATTACCTCATTAACTTTCCCTCGCTGTTCAGTGGTGAAGCACTGCGTGCCTATAAATCTCTGGACAGTTACCTTTACAGAAATTCAGGATTTGTCAGCGACTCAGATGTGGCATCTTGTAAACAAGAATCCTCATTGGATGGGTAAGTCACTTAAGTATGAGTATAGCACTGACCAGCCGATTATAGAATAGAATAAGGTAATTCCAGCTGTAATTCCAAATCATCCATCTTGTTTACCATGGATCTGGCGTTGGAGAGATAGAGGCTTAGCAGTGGAGGTTTGAGTGGCTGTTTTCTGAGCTTAGTCAACAGGCCGGCTCTACAGCCTCGCTTTTGCTTCCGCTCCCGGCGCCGCCTCCTTCGCTTTGCTTCCGATAACAATCCACGGAGACCCCGCTGGTCTCGCTATCTCGTCCGGAATGTTGTGCATGCGATGGAAATCGCTACAAACCGTCATTTTCTGCTGGAAACCAATGTCCAGTAAGTCCATACGGTTGTAGTGGATACTGAAGTCCGGTACAGACGAATAACACGCAAAAATACACACAAAAAACGTGCACAGGTAGGGAGAGCTTGTAGCCGCAGCCGTTGTAGTAGAATTGTATATAGTAGGGTTTTCCAGAAGAAAAGGTAGAAGTAAAAGCAGAAGTAGAACCAGAAGTAGAAGGCGGAATATGGCGTTTGACCGACAAGATGGTGTCTGTCACAATCTGGATCGGCTGTGACGTCACATGCAAGTGCTCCATAGCCTTTATTCTTTGTGCACAGCACAATAACATCTTTTCTTTCACATCACAAACGCTAGTGTGCGTGTGATTTTGTTTCTCTGTGTGCTGATGTAAAGGAAGACGTGGGTCATACCTGAGGCCATTTGTTGTTGGGATCCACGTGACTGAGCATGGCCAGGACGAAGGCAGCAGTTTTACCCGTACCTGACTGAGACTGCGCTATAAGATTCTGTGGGCTGGGGGGAGGGGGACAGGACAGGCACAGTGATGTTAGTGTTGAAGTACAAGTGGCCAGTTTTACAAGATTAGCTCTACTGCAAAAGAATGAAGTGGCTTGGTATGGATAGATTTTTAATGGCACTACGGGATCTTTGACCCACTCAAAAAATAACACCTGAGGCAGCATTTACATTTGAGCAAAAATTATTTTTTATATCCATGACATTATGATTCACAACACCAACTGTAATATTCAGGTTCCAGTAAAACAGTACGGTTTTAGCTCATTACACAGAAGATTTTAACATCCAAATCTGTCATAACTGTAAAACGTAATGACAATTTAATCATGACACTGATTGCTTGGCTCTTGGAGCATTACCATCTGAATATGCTGCGGCTTCCAGAAAACCTATCTACATCACGTTACTCAAACACTTCAATTTGGTGGGTGACAGTTGTGGGTCCGGAGGTGACTGATGAGGCCAATTCAGGTTTTGAAGGTACGCCTACACATCGGGCACACGTGGGTAGGTGGAGGAGTACCTTCACCATCTTATTTATTTTCTTCTCATCTCATCATCTCTAGCGGCTTTATCCTGTTCTACAGGGTCGCAGGCAAGCTGGAGCCTATCCCAGCTGACTATGGGCGAAAGGCGGGGTACACCCTGGACAAGTCGCCAGGTCATCACAGGGCTGACACATAGACACAGACAACCATTCACACTCACATTCACACCTACGGTCAATTTAGAGTCACCAGTTAACCTAACCTGCATGTCTTTGGACTGTGGGGGAAACCGGAGCACGTGGAGGAAACCCACACGGACACGGGGAGAACATGCAAACTCCGCACAGAAAGGCCCTCGCCGGCCACAGGGCTCGAACCCGGACCTTCTTGCTGTGAGGCGACAGCGCTAACCACTACACCACCGTGCCGCCTATTTATTTTCTTATTTGTTGCAATTCGACTGCCGAGTGGGATCCCCGCCAGCCGCGGTGTGCTGGCCAGGCTGAGGTGAAGCAGGCTATGTTTGGGGCACCTTTATTTAGCCCCTTCCTCCGTGGAATCCTAAACAGGGCTGCTCGGACATTGGCTCGGACTGCCAAATTCCGCTGCTGCTTCATTCCAGCAGACAGCGATGACCCTATGCCCTGGGCCGCCTGCGTGCAGGTTTGTGACTCCAGCTTCCAGTGTTTCCGCACCTGCTGCTTTGCTACAGGACTTGGATTTGAAGTCATGACTTGGATTAGAGCGAGGAAGAGTTACGCAGCGGTCAGCCTCACTCTCTCGTCCCGACCTAACTGGGTCCAGGGGCAAGACGGAACGAAGACGGGATGCAGTGGATGGCCAACAATGTTCTACGTGTTGCACTGTGCCCGGATCGTGCTCCACAAACGCTTTGCTGGATCCACCTTCCTGCCCACTGAACCACCAGTTGGTGGTCTTAGTCGACCAAGAAAAGCCTGTGCTCTAATTAACGAGCTGAGAGAAGTGCGTAATTGCCGCCTCACAGATCCAGGGTCCCCGATTTGAATTACAAGTACAAATGCAAGCTTCTGTACTAGGACATGAATCCCAACATTATAGCAATCACAGGGAAGTTAAAGGACAGAGGATTATAGTCGCTTATTCACCAGAGTTCATATCCTGAGTGGGAAGCTGGAGGAGAAAATGCTTCACTGGATGGGCACCCTGCTCTGTTTTTTTCCCCCCTCCCTCTGACGGATACACTAATGCCTGTCTTTTTATTTCATCCACAGCCTGCTGCTCCTCTTCAGCAGCTTTTGACACTGATCTATTGGTGTGTCAATCAATAGCCAAGCATGTGCCAAAATAATTTAACACCTTTTTAACACTGTTCTTCTTGGATGGGTTCCTTAAAATAAATCTCAACTGAAACTAAAAATTTATAATAATTCTCTAAACACAAGTGAACACACAGCAAGTTACAATTGTTGAACAGTTTGCCGTAATCAACCTGCGAGCTAATTTGAGTGTGTAATTAACCGGCGACAAATTGCTCATTAAACTAATTATCGATCAGTTAGGTGTTTGTCACTTACGGCTCTGCAAGCATCATGGGCAAGGCATTCTCCTGGATTTTGGATGGTCTGTTGAAGCCCATGGCATAAACACCTTGAAGTAGCTGAGGCTTCCTAGAAGCACAATTACATCCTCAAATACAAAAGGATAATATTGTTGTACATTCAGAACCTCTGCACAAACACGAACTTACAATCGCAGCTCCTCAAACGACTTGACCGAGTAAAGCGGAGAGTTCGGATCCCTCTGAAGAACTTCTACTTGGTTAGTGGTGTCCACGAGATTGCTTCGTATCAACTTGTTCAACAGTGACTGAGCTGCTTTGTCCTCTACAAGCCAAAGATCACATTTAGAAGGAAAACAGTCAGTCAATAATGATCTCAGAGATATCAGGATGAGAAGTTAGTGTTCAGTGGTTTATGGTGGTTTGCCCCCGGTGTATTAGCTCCATCTTTGATCATAAGTTTGCCTTCTCAAAACACCAATAACAGTAATTTAATCAGTTTTTAGAGTTAAGGATCAGAAATTACATAGCCCAGGGCGTCGTGGCTCAGGTGGATAAGGCGCCATACCATAAATCCAGGGACCCGGGTTCGATTCCGACCCGAGGTCATTTCCCGATCCCTCCCCATCTCTCTCCCGCTCATTTCCTGTCTCTACACTGTCCTATCCAATAAAGGTGGAAAAAGCCCAAAAAAATCTTTAAATAAATAAATAAATAAATAAATTACATAGCCCACAGCCATTTTTACCATGACTCCTAGTAACATGCTTAATAATCTTACATTCTTCAAGTGGTTTAGCTCCATCAGTGAACTGAACCAAGTTTGATCATAATTTTACCTTCTAAGACACCAATAAGTCATTTATGAAAACTTTTAGAATAAAAGTGACAAAGATTGATGTATTAAAAAGACGACTAGTACCCTGTGGACCTAGAATAACCCCTAGGTACTTGAATCTCTCACAGTCTTGCCTGCTGCCTCATGCCTGCGAAGGAGAATGAGCTGGAAAAACACTGCACACTAATGTTTATACTTGGGTACAGAAATGGCTTGTCTGCCATGTTTTTTTTTCCCCACTCTCTTTTCTGACATGTTTTGCCTCTGACAATGTCAGCTACTTCCTTAAAATCATTGGGGGTTTTTTATCTCGATTTAGGAGTCTTTGTTTGATCTGGGCGATCCACCATGTTTGCTGCGGCTCTGGGGTCACAACCTCTGACCCGCACATGACTTTTCCGAACTGGCTGCCGAGCAGTTTGTAAGCAGACCAACACATGGTTAGGACGCCCCGCATTAGGAAATAAAATGTATTGAAATAAGATGATGCATACCAGCTATGGGGATGGATATCAGCTCAAACAATTCAGAAACGGAAGTGGATTAAACGATTCCTGAACCAGCACATCAACCTGCGTCACTAAGTATCACAAATTATATATTACCGGTGGACCATAACTTTTCTTAGAATAACGATCATGTCTTTAGAACGTCCTTTGAAACTGCTCTGTTGAGCTGCATATATTTAAAGATCATAGGCCAAGGTTTTCAATTTATGCACATCTGAAATTTTATATGTTAAAAAACCCTCTAATTTTCTTCTGGTCCCAAGAAGTATTGTTAATAAGTAATAATTAAAATAAGTTAGCGCGGATCGCGGCTTATTTCTGCTCAGCGATTTTCGTGACCACTCGGCGCGTGACATCATTCAAGACAAGCAAATCGCTTGAGTTGAGTCCACTTCTGTTCACTTGCATTGCCGTTCGGCTTGAGTGCAGACGTGTGTTCGGGAATTTCCAAAGAAAAACCATGCCTTATTGTTGTGCAGTGAACTGTAACAACGGGACCGGTTCAGGAAGAAGTTTTTTATCTTTTTCCAAAAGAGGAGAAGAGGCGGAGAGAGTGGATTGTGTACGTGAAGCAAGAGGGTTGGCAGCCGGGTAAATACACCACTCTGTGCTCTGATCATTTCGACAACGATTCATTTTTGAAGAATCCCCGTCTGTCGGACAGTTTAGGTGTTGGACAGAGAAGGCTCAAACCTGACGCTGTTCCAACAAAATTCGACCACAAAATCAAGCAGTCAAAGAAGAAACGGACCAGCAACACTCAAACAAAAAGGAGAAGATTGGAAGTAAACATTTTTACCTTTCTCATTTAAATGCTCGGTAGTTAAAAAAAAAAAAAAAAATCATTGATAGACGAGATGAGATGTCAGGCCCGATATATTGACACCAGGAAATGCCGCGGATGGCAGGCTAATGTGGCTTACTGGCACACTGTCAAGTAATCGTTACCTATATCCACTAGGGAGGGCGGTTTAATTATTCTTCAAAAGGGCTCTTATTTAGTATTACGACAAAAGTAAGAATTTATAACTACCAGGATAAATCGTTTGGGCGCAAGCCTTGTTGAGGTCCGGGGTCACCGTGATCAGAGTCAGCCGAGTCGCTGTCCGATTCCGAGGCTGCACGGTCAAACCAGTGAGCCACATTCACTGATTGCTTTGCAACGGCCATAGGTTCATACATATGGTTTCGCCTCTCGATATTCAATCTGGAGAGTTCCTACTTCAAAATCGCTATCAGACATTTTACACAGCCTCTCACGACCAAAGTCCATACATGTGCGCTTGGTTCGCAAGTAAAACACAACCGCTCCCAGTCTGTTTGCCTTGAATGACATCATGACGACGGTCCTCTGGCAGTCAAAGTGCGCATGAGAGCGATGTAAACAAACCTTCGGAACTTGTGCAAACCAGTATATTTTAACAGTTTTATTCAATTTTAGGGTGCAAATTAGATACCAGGAAGATTGAATTCGCTTTTTGGGTCGTTCTTCTAAAAAATAAAGTTGATATTCTACGTTCGACCTCCGACCCTTACCTACAACCTTTAAAGGAGATACGCAGAACCTTTATTTTAAAATAAATTTCTGAGTGGATAGTATCTCCATCCTTGACTCTTGTAAATGGGAATTATATATATGAGAGTTAAAAATTGACCTCAAAGTTGGCATTCAAGCTGCCCTGCTGAGCCAGCCCTGAGTGAGTGATGTCACAGCGGTGACCGGTTTTAAAGTGCATATCACGGGTAAATTCAGGAGCAAGATCAATGTAATTCTCCTATTTTATAGGAAACTTTGGTCAAATATCCATCACATTTAGCAAAATTTTTTTACCTTGCGCAATACCAGAAAAATTCAGTTGAAATCGAGCCATTTGAGGCGAATTGGTCTGCCTTTGAAAAAGCTTGGCATTTGGATTTCCCGGCAAACATTGATTTTCGTGACGTCGCGTGCAGGACGCCTCCTTCTGAATCCTACGCCAGCGCTGGTTTGTTTATGAGAAAACGACCTGGTGGTTTTCTGCAAATTTCTTCAACGTTATCGCGTAATTATTAAAATGGTTAACAGATGTATGATAGGAGGGGGTAGCAACACCAATCTTGATGGGATTAGTACTCAGCGTTTCCCAAAAGACCGGACAATGAGAGAGAAATGGGAGCGCTTGGTCTACACAGGCTGTGCACTGAAACCGTGCAAAGCTCTCGCAGCCTGCTGGCGCTTCTGCAGGTAACATCACGAATCTGGCTCCAGACTCCCTTGGGATTTTTCCAGATGCGTTTTATTTTATTTTTTTCTGCTGTAGACAGATGGCCTTGTGCAAAATTACTCTTCTGGATGAGTGTATAAAAGGGACATACTTTCATATTAAAAAAAAAAAAAAACTGGTACAGAATATGCACTTTAAGGCCGAGGCCTTTGACAGCTATAGAGATCTTGCAGTCACGTGACCGGAATGTAGACAGCCGCCATCTTGTCGGTCAATAACACAGCTGAATACTGCTGCACTCGTATACAAAATGGATCAATTTCAACCGACGGACTACACGGCTCATTTTTCTAATGAACAGATAATTAGATACATGTCTAAAATAAATGACCTACAGATTAGTGACCCTTATGGCTTACCGGACGGAGTTTTCACGACCGTGTCAGTGGATATTGAACTGCCAGCGGAATACCCAGACGTGTATAATTACCTCATTAACTTTCCCTCGCTGTTTAGTGGTGAAGCACTGCGTGCTTATAAATCTCTGGACAGTTATCTTTACAGAAATTCAGGATTCATCAGCCACCCTCAGATGTGGCATCTTGTAAACAAGAAAATAACAATCCTCATTGGACGGGTAAGTCACTTAAGTATTACTAGTACTGATACTAGATATATCAGTAGTATCTAGTATAGCACTGACCAGCTGATTATAGAATAGAATAAGGTAATTCCAGCTGTAATTCCAAATCGTCCGTCTTGTTTACCATGGATCTGGCGTTGGAGAGGTAGAGGCTTGGCAGTGGAGATTTGAGTGGCTGTTTTCTGAGCTTAGTCAACAGGCCGGCTCTGCAGCCTCGCTTTTGCTTCCGCTCCCAACGCCGCCTCCTTCGCCTGCCAGACCCAATAACAATCCACGGAGACCCCGCTGGTCTCGCTATCTCGTCCGGAATGTTGTGCATGCGATGGAAATCGCTACATGTCATTTTCTGCTGGAAACCAATGTCCAGTAAGTCCATACGGTTGTAGTGGATATTGAAGTCCGGTACAGATGAACAACACGCAAAAATACACACAAAAAACGTGCACAGGTAGGGAGAGCTTGTAGCTGCAGCTGTTGTAGTAGAATTGTATATAGTAGGGTTTTCCAGAAGAAAAGGTAGAAGTAGAAGCAGAAGTAGAACCAGAAGTAGAAGTAGAAGGCGGAAGCGTTTGACCGACAAGATGGTGTCTGTTACAATCTGGATCGGCTGTGACATCACATGCAAGATCTCTATAGACCAAAGTAATATAAATAAAAATTTATGGCTCAGGTAATTACTAAAACCCGGGACGGGACGTCACCGGTTTTAGCAACAACCGCAGGGAGGTCACTGCCCAAGCGATAACATGAAACGTCCCGGGTTTTACCAACAATCCTCGGCTTACACTCCAGGAGAACTGGTGCAACTGAACTTACTTTCCTTTTTAAAGATATACACTTTACTTTTCTTGTAGTTTTATTTAATTGTCGGTACTGCACCCTCTTTCAATACAGGCTTATAGCCAACACTCCTCAACAGATCAGAGGTCTCGTACGAGTCTTCAGTAAGATGTGCAGAGCAGAGCAGAGACCACTTCATAGGCGCCCAATGTGCCTGTGAACTTCTCGCAAAACACGCCCAAATCTTTGCAGTTTGAACATTCTTGGGCCATGAATGCAACATAAATCCACCTTCTGTCATGTTGCTGCACCGGCCAAAAACACATCTACGTGGCATGGTGATAAATTAGCTCAAAATGGAGGATCAGAGTTGCAGTCAGTTCTGTGTTTTAGCATAGCAGAAGTGGCGATGAGACCAATAGACTTCCTGCTGTGATGTCACAGACATCAAGGTCATTCACTCAGATTGCTACCTATATAAATCACTTTAATCATAAAAATTACTATATTAGATTTATTGTTAACGCTTAAAGCTATTCCTGTGCCATTCTTGAGGACTCAAGGCATTTATAAACGAAAGTGAGGCGTATATGCTTTAAGCATGCTAACCCTTGATTTGATTCAGCTAGTCAGTCAGAGTTTCTACAACTACTTGAAGTCAAATGAAAAATGCCCAAAAAAAAAAAGCTCAAACTTTCCTTTAAAAAAAACTCCTGTGTCTTATAAAGATGGGACTAAAACAGTGGATAATGATGAGGGATAAAAGCTGACCTTTTTCTTCCTCCTCAGGCTTCTCTGCTTCTCCTTCAACCTTGGCTCCTAATTAAAAATCAAGAGAACTGTATGTAACCAGAGTCAGACCATCATTTGCGCAAAAAAATAAATTAATTTTTTTTTTAGAAAAGTTGTAAAGTAAAAAAAAAATTAACTAATTTTTTTTGTTTAAATTATAGACAAACACTAATGTACTATATATATTTACCATTCTCCTCTGCTTTTGGCTTGTCTTCCTTGTCATTTAATTGAAGGCTGCTTATCTGCCGAATTTAAAAAAAATAAAGTGTGTTAGGGTGATCATTAATTTAAACAAATATTAAAACACATTTATTAACGTGATGCGTTCAATAATATGACCATGACACGCAAAACCGGGGTTAACTCCTGAAAATAAATAACCCTTTCCCCCCCTACACAAATCCACTCCTTACATTAAACAGTAATATATTTTTGCGTCCTCTGTAGTGCACTACACAGCCACGAGGAAGCCATTTGTAACGCCGCCTGACTGCATCATTACCGACCGAGCTAAACACTAAAAACTGTTTACAATATTTACTTAAAATTTAGATTACAAAACACGCATAAATTAAATTCTAAGCGACTGTTAATTGTAATTAAAAACTGTAAATAAATAAAAACACAGTCGCGAGCGCTCTTTTTTTTTTTTTTTAAACCCAAAATGAAAAGTTGGCATAAGTATCAGATTAGCCAGCTAGCATACAGGATGTTAGCTCAAGCCTCATTAACTTTCACTCTCAGCTCACAAAGTTAGCCAAGTAGCCTACTGGCAGAGTAAAATGGTTAACTTTGGAAATGTTCAGCTTACTAAAAATATAACGGGTTTATTGTTAAAACCACGAACATTAGCACGTGAATTTTAGGAAATGAACCTCGCGTTTACCGACTCAGCCGCAGCTTCTTGTTGATCCACAGCCTGAGCCCAGGAATCCGTAGACATGTCCGTAAATCAAATTAAAATATTTCTGTTGTAAAACAAAAATTTCTGAGTTCCACGACTTGTCGCTAAACTCAAATAGATTAAAGCTCTTTTTAAAGTGCTTAAATAAAGCGAATTTATACAATGGCGTTCTGACTTCTCAGGAGGTGCGCTTCACTCATATACTTCCGGAAAGAAACAGATCCGAGTCGAGTCAAATGGTTCCTACCGGCGATACTGTGTGTGTGTATACAGTACTGTACTGTGTGCATATATATATATATATATATATATATATATATATATATATATATGAACTGTGTACATATATGATATACTGTGTGCATATATGATTATCCAGCACAAAGTTAAATATTACAGAAAAGTATATATATATATATATAGAGAGAGAGAGAGAGAGAGAGAGAGAGACACACCTGTGTGTCTCTCTCTCTCTCTCTATATATATATATATAGAGAGAGAGAGAGAGTGAGAGACACACACGTGTCTCTCTCTCTCTCTCTCTATATATATATATATATATATATATATATACACATATATATATATATATATATATATATATATATATATATATATATATGTGTGTGTGTGTGTGTGTGTGTGTGTGTGTGTGTATATACACTATATTGCCAAAAGTATTCGCTCACCTGCCTTGACTCACATATGAGCTTAAGTGACATCCCATTCCTAATCCATATGGTTCAATATGACATCAGTCCACCCTTTGCAGCTAGAACAGCTTCAACTCTTCTGGGAAGGCTGTCCACAAGGTTTAGGACGGTGTTTATGGGAATTTTTGACCATTCTTCCAGAAGCGCATTTGCGAGGTCATACACTGATGTTGGACGAGAAGGCCTGGCTCTCAGTCTCCGCTCTAATTCATCCCAAAGGTGTTCTATCGGGTTGAGGTCAGGACTCTGTGCAGGCCAGTCAAGTTCATCCACACCAGACTCTGTCATCCATGTCTTTATGGACCTTGCTTTGTGCACTGGTGCACAGTCATATTGGAAGAGGAAGGGGCCAGCTCCAAACTGTAAAAACAGTCTGCATGCCTAGGTGCTTGATTTTTATACACCTGTGGCCATGGAAGTGATTGGAACACCTGATTCCGATAATTTGGATGGGTGAGCAAATACTTTTGGCAATATAGTGTGTATATATATATATATATATATATATATATATATATATATATATATATATATATATGAGAGAGAGAGAGAGTACTGTACTGTGTGCATATATAAATACACACACACGTGTGTGCATATATACACATACACACACACATACTGTATATATTATATGCACCCAGTACAGTACTGTGCAAAAATCTTAGGCACCCTATTATTTTTCATATAAACTTTGTCATATATTTCTATTTTATAATTTCTCCATTATCGAGTCAGTACAAATGTTCATTTTTCAGCCACAAAATTAAATGTTACAGAAAAAAAAAGTTTGTATCTGAGCAGCATATTCCGTAAGAAAGCACTTTTCAGATGAAAAAAGAAAACATAATGAAGGCTACTGGGTTTTGGGGCAAAATTAAGAAGTCAGTGTGACAAAGTGTCCAGAAGAACTGTGGCTGGTTCTGTAAGATGCTCAGTAAAACCTACAGCTCATTCATTTCCTTATAAAACTGCACTCATTGTACCTGAGACGACTTTTTTTTTTTAAACCAAAGGGCCGTCTCATACCAAAAATTGACTTTATTTCACTTATTATGGCTTACTGATTACTGTTTATATTAATTTTTTTAATGTTGAAACATGGGCGGCACGGTGGTGTAGTGGTTAGCGCTGTCGCCTCACAGCAAGAAGGTCCGGGTTCGAGCCCCGGGGCCGGCGAGGACCTTTCTGTGTGGAGTTTGCATGTTCTCCCCGTGGGTTTCCTCCGGGTGCTCCGGTTTCCCCCACAGTCCAAAGACATGCAGGTTAGGTTAACTGGTGACTCTAAATTGACCGTAGGTGTGAATGTGAGTGTGAATGGTTGTCTGTGTCTATGTGTCAGCCCTGTGATGACCTGGCAACTTGTCCAGGGTGTACCCCGCCTTTCGCCCGTAGTCAGCTGGGATAGGCTCCAGCTTGCCTGCGACCCTGTAGAAGGATAAAGCGGCTAGAGATAATGAGATGAGATGAGATGTTGAAACATTTCCATTCATTATTTTTAAGCCATTTTTGGTCTCCTAAGACTTTTGCACAGTGATGCACACACACAAGGTTTATATATTAAAAAAAAGAGTACACATTTTTGTTTGTTTTATATAAAGATAGATACACATACAAAATGATATCACATTAATCTCATCAGCTATTATATACTTGCAATAATTCCATGATACCCAATATTTAATAATCCACTGTAGAAAACATGGACGTCATGGTTCCATTGCATCCCATTCTATAGAAATAAAGCTAAAATACCTCTGCCATGTTGTCAAATTTGGAGCCAGAATCCGCGCAGTAAAAACGAGAGTTGAACTAAGGTACACCCACTCCTTGCTAGGCCTGCCCCTTCTCCTAATGTAAACTGGTAGAAATTATCAGATGAATAGTTCAGGCTGTCAATCACTTCATTCCCAAGTGTATCCACGCCTTCTTATGACATAGAATGTTTTCAGAACTAATTTCAATTTAGATGAGAAAAGTGACATGGCAAAAAAGCTCATTTTGTCATTTCAACACATGGACATGGGTCGTGCTAAAAGTACCGCAGCCAGCAAGCAGGGGAGCAAGATCTGTGGTGGCTTCACTTTTTAGAGATCCAAGTTTTCTGCAGTCAATGACAAACAAATACACAAATACACACCGCCCTTCAGTGTTCCTTCGCCCTCCAAATTAATGGATGGGAGTCCATGTTGCCACGTCACAGCTCCAGAGTCCCTGGTTCAATCTTAGGCTCACCATCCAGGCTGTGTTCCTACTTCATGCCCAATGTTCATGGGATAGGCCACAACCCTGACCAGGCTTTATCCTTACTAGAGATAAGAAAATCTCATGAAAAGTCTGAAATATAAGGCTGAGATTGACATTGCTGTTGTCAAAAAATAAGGAGAGTTTAATCTTTGGATCCAGTATTTTTAGGTCTATACAATATACACATGTAACTGCAGAATCATCTTGACAAACAGATTGAATAAGGATTTTAGTATATATATATATCGTATGAGATATATGTCATTGAAGCAGCACGGTGGTGTAGTGGTTAGCACTGTTGCCTCACAGCAAGAAGGTTCTGGGTTCGAGCCCAGCGTCTGACGGAGGCCTTTCTGTGCGGAGTTTGCATGTTCTCCCCGTGTCTGCGTGGGTTTCCTCCGGGTGCTCCGGTTTCCCCCACAGTCCAAAGACATGCAGGTTAGGCTAATTGGTGTCTCTAAATTGACCGTAGGTGTGAATGGTTGTGTGTCTCTGTGTGTCAGCCCTGCGACGATCTGGCGACTTGTCCAGGGTGTACCCCGCCTCTTGCCCATAGTCAGCTGAGATAGGCTCCAGCCCACCTGCAACCCTGCACAGGATAAGCAGTTACGTATAATGGATGGATATATGTCATTGATATATTATATGGACACAAGTGTTTTACTGGGAAATACGCCACTCGTATTTTTCATACATGCTACATCCGGGACACGGAGATTCAAAACCGTGACATAAATCTCTATATATCACTCATGAGGAAATCGCTGAATTGTTTTGGTAAATTTGGGTACTTTTTGTTTGTGAATGTGTCTATGTAATAAAAATAAAATCACACGTTGGCTTGAAGATATAAAGCTTATCTTCTCATGTTGAGAAATTTGCATTTTTCATACGAAATACAACACGGATCTGAGTGACATATTTCACTCCGATGACATCACTCCCAGCATTTTCCCGCTAACTAGATGCACACTGTCAAAATAGCGAACCGGTTCAGAATTCAAATTCTTTTAACTTGCATATTTTTTCATGGATGTGTCTGTATAATATCAAGAACATGACACGGTTGTGCAAAGATATGAAGTTTATCTTCTTGTGTTGAAAATATTTTCACTCGTTCGTGTCACTCACTTGTGAACATATTCAGCACTCGAAGATAAACTTCATATCTTTTTGTAACCGTGTCATATCATCTCATCTCATCTCATTATCTCTAGCCGCTTTATCCTGTTCTACAGGGTCGCAGGCAAGCTGGAGCCTATCCCAGCTGACTACGGGCGAAAGGCGGGGTACACCCTGGACAAGTCGCCAGGTCATCACAGGGCTGACACATAGACACAGACAACCATTCACACTCACATTCACACCTACGGTCAATTTAGAGTCACCAGTTAACCTAACCTGCATGTCTTTGGACTGTGTGGGAAACCGGAGCACCCGGAGGAAACCCACGCGGACACGGGGAGAACATGCAAACTCCGCACAGAAAGGCCCTCGCCAGCCACGAGCTCGAACCCGGACCTTCTTGCTGTGAGGCGACAGCGCTAACCACTACACCACCGTGCCGCCGTGTCATATCATATATATTTTTATTTATTTATTTTACTATA
Organism: Neoarius graeffei; assembly: GCF_027579695.1. Taxonomy (NCBI): domain Eukaryota; kingdom Metazoa; phylum Chordata; class Actinopteri; order Siluriformes; family Ariidae; genus Neoarius; species Neoarius graeffei. Next base: position 44,425,998 of record NC_083594.1, read on the forward strand.
GATGCATTTGTGTTCAGTTTAACTGGCTTCATTCCACTGAAGACTGTACTGGGGCAGCATGCTATAACAAATGGTGTACTAAAAGGGGATGGAATTAATTTCATTCATCTTTATGACCACATCTGTGCTTGATCATTTTAGGATTTTTAGACAGAAATTATAGTGCAAAGATCTGTAATGGACACTCTCTTGAACAGAAAGAATGGCTTGAACTACATTGGCCTGTGAGTGCAAAGCACATTAGCAAACCCAAAAACACAAGACAAAACCAAAACACAAACAGCACATTCAGAAACTCATCTTTGCTCTCGTTTTGCATTCATAAGGAAAAATTATTCCTCACAATGACGATGATAACATTATTGAACAAATGCAATCTTTTGAATGATGTCACATGACTGTTATACCACTAAAACGTCTCTTGTTATTTCTTCAGCGTCAATCACACCTTCTTCCACTTTGTGGGAAAGGAAAAAAAAATAGTCCACCACTCCAATGCTTTCATTTTGTTTTCTTCTCGAGTGCTGCTTTGCCACAATATGGAGCATAATAATTATTTCAGAGTTGACTCCCTCTGCTTTTACGATGGTAATCTTGTTGTCACAGGGGCTCTGTACCCCTGAAAATTGGAGTTCATCCTTTTTATACTTTTACTGATTTCTTATTTGTACTAACCCCATTTCTTGAAAAGTTGGGATATTTTCCAAAATGCAATAACAACAAAAATCTGATTTGTTATTTCACGTGAACCTTTCTCTCATCTCATCATCTCTAGTCGCTTTATCCTGTTCTACAGGGTCGCAGGCAAGCTGGAGCCTATCCCAGCTGACTACGGGCGAAAGGCGGGGTACACCCTGGACAAGTCGCCAGGTCATCACAGGGCCGACACATAGACACAGACAACCATTCACACTCACATTCACACCTACGGTCAATTTAGAGTCACCAGTTAACCTAACCTGCATGTCTTTGGACTGTGGGGGAAACCGGAGCACCCGGAGGAAACCCACGCGGACACGGGGAGAACATGCAAACTCCACACAGAAAGGCCCTCGTCAGCCACGGGGCTCGAACTCGGACCTTCTTGCTGTGAGGCGACAGCGCTAACCACTACACCACCGTGCCGCCATGAACCTTTATTTAACTGACAAAAGTACAAAGAAAAGATTTCCAGTAGTTTTACTGACCAATTTAATTGCATTTTGTAAATATAAATCAAGTTAGAATTTGATACTTGCAACACACTCAAAAAAGTTGGGACAGAGGCAAAATAAGACTGAAAAGTTTATAGGATATTCAAGTAACACTGTTTTGGAAGATTGCACAATAAGCAAGTTAACTGGTAACATGACTGGGTCTAAAAGGAGCATGCACCAAAGGCTCAGTCTTTGGAAGCAAGGATGGGTCATGGTTTAACCCTTTGTGCCAAAATGTGTCAGAGAATTGTGCGTCAATTCAAAAAGAATATTCCTCAGCTCAAGAATTTAGGTCTTTCAAAATCTACCGTACAGAATATTGTGAAAAGTTTCAGGGAATTCAGAGACATCTCAGTGCATAAAGGGCAAGGTTAGAAACCTCTTTTGAATGTGCCTGATTTTTGAGCCCTCAGGTAGCACTGCCTGAGAAACCATCATTCTAATGTGACAAATATAGCCACATGGGCTCAGGAGTACTTCAGAAAACAGTTGTCACTTAACACAGTCCGCCACTGCATTCAGAAATGCAACACGAAACTGTATTACTCAAGAAGGAAGCCATTAATCAATTCTATGCAGAAACGCTACCGATGTCTCTGGGCCCAAACTCATCTCAGATGGACCAAAGGATATATATAAGACATATGCTGTGGTCAGATGAATCCACATTTCAGCTTGTTTTCAGGAAAACTGGACGTCGAGTTCTCAGCGCCGAAGGTGAACACGACCATCTAGTTTGTCATCAGAGAAAGGTGCTAAAGCCAGCATCTCAATCAATCACTTTTTATTGTCATTGTCATAAATAACAACGAAATTCCATTGGAGCAACCAAGCCATACATAGTAGGTGTAAAAGTGCATAATATAAAAAGTGCACAGTAGTGCAAAGTCCCATAATACCCATTATAAATAGAGTCCAGTGCAGGCATGAAATGTAAACGGTCATAGTCATAGCAGCAAGAGGTATATCAGAAAACAGATCAAGAACAGGGGGACCAGAAACAGAGAGCATGGTCAGATGTGGAGTTAATGTAATGTTGCAGTTCACAGTTATTGTAGGGTGAGATGTGGTTTACTGTCCATGGGAGGAGGGGAGAGAGAGGAGTGGGGCACTGTTCAGCAGCCTCACTGCCTGAGGGTACAGGCTTTGGGCCATTCTGGTTGGTAAGGCTCTGTACCTTCTGCCTGAGGGCAGCAGCTGGAACAGGTGATGGGCCTGGTGGTGTTGGTCACGCAGGATGTTACACACTCTCTTCAGACAGCGGGAGGTGTAGATGGTACTAATCTCTGGTAGAGTGGTCCCCATGATTTTCCCCGCTGTTTTTAACCACCCGCTGGAGTGCCTGCTGTTCGGCCTTAGTGCAGCTGGAGAACCACACAGGGAAACCATACGTCAGAACACTGCTGTTGGCACAGTTGTAAAAGTTCACCATCAGCTGTTTCTGGATCCTGGCATTCTTCAGTTGCCTCAGGTAGTAGAGCCGTTGCTGGGCCTTTCCTACCGCTGAGGTGGTGTTGATGCCCCAGGACAGGTCCTCAGTGATAGTCACTCCCAAGAATTTGAAGTACATCACCCTCTCCACTGCCTCATTGCCAATAGAGAGTGGAGGGTGGTTGTTTTGTCTCTTCTTGCGGGGGTCCACAATCATCTCCTTGGTCTTCTTGATGTTCAGTATGAGATTATTACCCACACACCATGACACTAGATGTTGCACTTCAGCCCTGTAATCCGTCTCATTATTGTTGTTGATAAGTCCAAGCCCTGTGGTGTTGTCAGTGAATTTAACAATGAGATTGGAAAGAGAAGAAGCAGAGCAGTCATGTGTGAACAGGGTGTAGAGCAGAGGACTAAGCACACACCCTTGGGGGGCCCCAGTATTGATTGAAAGGGTGGAGGAAGTGTGCTTATCTACTCTCACACACTGTGTTTGCTTTGTCAGAAAGTCCACAATCCAATTGCACAGTGAGATGTTCAATCCAAGATGGTGTAGTTTGGTTTGGACCTTGAAGGGCCGGATTATATTAAAGGCCGAGCTGAAATCGACAAAGAGGAGCCTCACATAGGTGTTCTTCTGCTCGAGATGCTCCAATAGTGAATGGAGCATGATGGCAATAGCATCCTCAGTCGACCTGTTCTGTTTGTACGCAAATTGGTATGGGTCAAGTGTTGGTGGTATTGCGCCTTTAATGTGTTTGATGACCAGTCTCTCAAGGCATTTGGCGGGAATGGAGGTGAGTGCCACAGGTCTGTAGTCATTCAAACATGTTACATTTGACTGCTTGGGGATGGGAACTATTGTGGCTGCCTTAAAGCAGGCGGGGACCCATGATGTGGACAGCGATGTATTGTAAATGGAGGTGAAGACATCGGTTAGCTCCGCAGCACAATCTTTCAGCACGTGGCCCAGCACACCGTCCGGTCCGGCTGCTTTTCTGGTGTTGATGCTGCAGAGGACACATCTCACCTCATGAGAGCTCAAGACTGGAGCAGGGTCAGAGGAAGGGAGGGGGGCCAGCACCAGGTCTGTGTTTTTCCTGTCAAAGCAGGCATAAAAATAGTTTAAATCTTCAGCTAAGGTGGCATCAGCTGAGAAAGATGTTACTGTTGCTTTGCTCTTGTAGTCCGTGATGGCCCTGATGCCCTCCCATACCTGCCTGGGGTTTATAGAGTTGTTGAAACAGGCTTCAATACACCACCTATGTTATTGTTTGGCAGTATTGATACCTTTCCTCAGTGCAGCCCTGGCTCTGCTGTATGCCCCAGAGTCCCCAGAGCTAAGTGCCAAGTCCCTAGCTCAGATCAGCTGTTCTACACTGCGTGTCATCCAAGGTTTCCTGTTCAGATACACATGAAAATGTTTCCAAGATGTAACGTTATCCACACAGAAGTTGATGTAACATAGAACAGTGGAGGTGTATTCATCCATGGATTCATGAGTGTCCGTGCCCTGCCCTTTGAATACATCCCAATCCGTGTGATGGAAACAGTCCTGCAGCATAGGGATGGCACCCTCCGGCCATGTTCTCATAGCTTTGGTTATAGACCCAGCACTTTTGATCTTAGGTGTATACCGTGGATGTAACAGCAGAGAAAGTGATGGTATATGGGGCATTAATGCCTGTGTGAAGTTACCACTGATGCAGAGGTGTATATTGGGATTTCAGAGAGACATATTCATCAAGGCAACATCTCTTATAGGGAAGTCCATGCTTATTTGAGCAGGACAATGCCAGGCTTCATTTTGCATGGGCTACAACAGCATGGCTTCATAGACACAGAGTGCGTGTGCTTGACTGGCCTGCTGCCAGTCCAGATCTGTCTCCTATTGAGAATGTACAGTGTCTTGCAAAAGTATTTATCCCCCTTGGTGTTTGTCCTGTTTTGTCATGTTACAAGCTGGAATTAAATTGAATTTTTGGGGGGTTATCACAATTTGATTTACAACATGCCTACCACTTTAAAGGTGCAAATTGTTGTTTAATTGTGACAATCAATAATTAAAATAAAAAATACAGAAATCTGGAGTGTGCATAGGTATTCACCCCACAAAGTCAATAATTTGTAGAGCCACCTTTTCCTGCAACTACAGCTGCAAGTCTCTTGGGGTATGTCTCTATTAGCTTTGCACATCTAGCCACTGAGATTTTTGCCCATTCCTCAAGGCAAAACCGCTCCAACTGCTTCGAGTTAGATGGGTTGCGTTGGTGTACAGCAATCTTCAAGTTAAGCTAGCCGCACACTATGCCGATTTTCAGCGTACCGAGGCAACTGAAGTCGCGAGTCAGGCGTAAAGACTAGTTTTCGCTGGTACCGACTCATCTCACAGCCAATTCGAAAAACTAATCGGGAGCCAGACTGATCGGCGAGAGTCGCTAGCAATAGCCAATCATATCTTTCGCATATAACACGTGACATCATTAAACACAATTTCTAGCGCGAGAAATACGTGTTGGTAGCACCTAATGCAGGTATATACTGTAATTCCATAGACTGAAGCTTTATCCATAGACACAGTGGGCTGGAAAGCCAGTCTGCTCAAGTTGTGTGGCTGAATTCCAAATCGCTTTAACTCCCTTATATAAATGCACTATTTAAGGTTGGAAATAATAGCTCATGCAGCCTAGATAGTGCGCTACATATTCCATGTTGTGTCATTTGTAACTCAGCCTGTAGCATCTTCAAGTGTTGGATTTAACAGTAACTATATCCAATAGCCAATCACAAAGCTATTAAGTTGTCACGTGATATTTAGCGGAATGTTTCTGATGCTTAGTTCACATGATCTCGTTTGGTGTCGCTTCAATCGCGACTGCACTCGTCAACAGTCGTGAGTTAGTCGGGGCGTGTGCATGTGCATGTGCATGTGCGTGCCCTGTCGGGAGTCGGCTCTGAAATGGGTCGGTTCGGTACCGCGTGGATCGGCGTAGTGTGCGGCTAGCTTTAGGCCACAGATTCTCGATTGGATTGAGGTCTGGGCTTTGACTAGGCCATTCCAAGACATTTAAATGTTTCCCTTTAAACCACTCCAGTGTAGCTTTAGCAGTAAGTTCAGGGTCATTGTCCTGCTGGAACATGAACCTTCGTCCCAGTCTCAAACCTCTGGCCGACTCAAACAGGTTTTCCTCCAGAATTGCCCTGTATTTAGTGCCACCCATCTTTCCTTCAGTCCTGACCAGTTTTCCGGTCACTTAAGATAGAAAAACATCCCCACAGCATGCTGCTGCCACCACCATGCTTCACTGTAGGAATCTGACAAGAGAATCTTCTTCCGTGTGTTTGGGGAGTCTGCCACACGCTGATGGGCAAACTCCAAATGGGTTTTCTTCTTATTTTCTTTTCTTTAAGCAATGACACTTTTTCTGGCCACTCTTCCATAAAGCCCCATTCTGTGGAGTGTATGGCTTAAAGTGGTCCTATGGACAGATCTTCCCATCTCTGCTGTGGATCTTTGCACCTCTTTCAATGTTATCTTTGGTGTCTTTGTTGCATCTCTGATTAATGCCCTCCTTGCCCGGTCTGTGAGTTTTGGTGGGCAGCCTTCTCTTGTCAGGTTTGCAGTGGTGCCATATTCTTTCCATTTTGCTATAATGGATTTAATGGAGGTCCTTGGGATATTCAAAGTTTGGGATATTTTTTATGACCCAACCCTGATCTATACTTCTCCACAACTTTGTGTCTGACCTGTTTGGAGGCTCCTTGGTTTTCATTGTTGCTTGCTTAGTAGTGTAGCAGAGTCAGGGTCCTTCCAGAACAGGTTGATTTATACAGAGATCATGTAACAGATCATGTGACACTTTGATTGCACACAGGTGGATCTTAATCAACTACAGTGTAATTACATGACTTATGAAGTGAATTGGTTGGACCAGCTCTTATTGAGGGATTTCATACGAAAGCGGGTGAATATCTATGCACAGTCCAGGTTTCTTGTTGTTTTTTTTAATCTAATTGTTTGTGCCACAATTTAAAAAAAAAATTCACCTTTATAGTGGTGTAAATCAAATAGTGCTACACCCCCAACAATCCATTTTAATTCCATCTTGTAATGCAACAAAACAGGACAAACACCAAGGGGGATGAATACACTGTATGGTGCATCATAAAAAGGAGAATCAGACAACGGCGACCATGGACTGTTGAGCAGCTGAAGTCTTGTATCAAGCAAGAATGGACAAAACTTCCAATTGCAAAACTGCAACAGTTAGTGTCTTCAGATCCCATATGATTAAAAAGTGTTATTAAAAGGAAAGGTGACGTAATACAATGGTAATGATGCCTCTGTCCCAACTTTTTTGAGTGTGTCACAGACATCAACTTCTAGCTCAGGGGCGTCACTAGGCCTTTTTTACTGGGGCACGTGCCCCAGTAAAAATCAGCTCTGCCCCAGTAAGAAAACGTTGAAAGATTTTCGTAACAAACTAGTTTCTTTGGCAGATCATTTATCTACTGTAAGTTGTAGGACAGAGTGTGTTTCAAACTTCTATCGCCTCTTCTTTCTAACTAATTTTCTGATTGGTCTGGGAGATTCTCACTGTAAACATAGCGTGCGTGCGGCGTGCCATGAGTCCATTTAGCCTACTGGAGAGATGAGTCTACTCTTCGGATGAGTCAGAGAACGGGCTCTGGATGAGTTAAGGTAGCGCAAAGTTTTTGCAACAAAACTAAGCAAACCATATTCTAACAAACCCATTAAACTACATCGAATTAAACGATATTAAATTACTTTTCCAGATGGATATCAGACAATTCTTCTCACGAAGCAGAGACGGAGCAGGGAAACAGTGACAGATGAGGAGGAGGGTGAGAGAGGTAAGATTAAGGTTGTAGGCTATGTGCTAGTCAGTCATAACTAACCAGCTAAGTTCGTGAATTGTGAGAGTTGAGGTTGCATAATAGAAAACTTGAATCAAATACATAACAAAATTAGTTAGGTCATTCAGCTGTTCCATGAACTGTTTGGCAGGTTTACTGCATATGGAAGACAATAGAGTATGTTTAAATAAACATCTTAATGCATTCTTGAACAGACTCTCCCTTTTTAACTTTACCAGTAGATGTATATCAGGAACGTTAAGGATTTTGTGTGTGTGTCGGGGGGGGGGGGGGGGGGGGGGGGGCAGTGCCCCAGTAAAGCTTAATTCCAAGTGACGCCCCTGTTCTTGCTTAGTTTAGATTTACAAAATATGAACATGTTGGGCGGCACGGTGGTGTAGTGGTTAGCGCTGTCGCCTCACAGCAAGAAGGTCTGGGTTCGAGCCCCGTGGCTGGCGAGGGCCTTTCTGTGTGGAGTTTGCATGTTCTCCCCGTGTCCGCGTGGGTTTCCTCCGGGTGCTCCGGTTTCCCCCACAGTCCAAAGACATGCAGGTTAGGTTAACTGGTGACTCTAAATTGACCGTAGGTGTGAATGTGAGTGTGAATGGTTGTCTGTGTCTATGTGTCAGCCCTGTGATGACCTGGCGACTTGTCCAGGGTGTACCCCGCCTTTCGCCCGTAGTCAGCTGGGATAGGCTCCAGCTTGCCTGCGACCCTGTAGAAGGATAAAGTGGCTAGAGATAATGAGATGAGATGAGATGAACATGTTGGTCAGTAAAACTAATGGGAATCTTTTCTTTTTACATTTGTCAGTTAAATAAAGGTTCACATGAATAAACAAATCACAGATTTTGGTTTTTATTGCATTTTGGGAAATATCCCAACTTTTCAGGAAACGAGGTTAGTACATGTGAGTAATAAAAAATTGACACCAGCCAAAGCTCTTTCTCTGTTTTTTTTTTTTTTTAACAAGTGTTCTCCCACACAGCTCAGAATTTTAGCCAGATCTGACTCTTTCCACTGAAATAACAAGCAGGACCTTATAAAATATTGTCAATTCCAACATTTTTTGTCACAATATGAGAAATCGAACAACCCCGCACTTGTGGATCTGGTAAAAAAAGATGGCCATTTGTTTTATCAGCCTCTGACACAAGCAATCATTCTCCAATAACACACAGCCAGTGCTGTCTTATTACTCGCTCAATAATACATCACTTCCTTTATAGAGTTGATAACACTTCCTCGTCTTATATCATTGTTAAAGGAGATATGCAGAACCTTTATTTTTAAATATGTTTCTGAGTGGATAGTATCTCCATCCTTGACTCTTGTATGCTGCATAAATAGGAATAAAATATATATACATATATATTTGAGAGTTAAAATCAACTGCAAAGTTGGCATTGGAGCTGCCCCGCTGAGCCAGCCAGCCCCGAGTGCGTGACGTCATAGCGGTAACCGGTTTTAAAGCCGAGGCCTTTTACAGCTATAGACCAAAGTCATATAAATAAAAATTTATGGTGAAAATAAGAAATACCATTACCGACTTGCTCAACTAAGGCTGATTTGACTTGTGGGTTGACTCTCATTAAAACAGGATAGGTGTTATAACTTATGCAGCATACATGTACATGCATGCATTTTCACTGGTAACATGTAAAAGGGGGCGGCACGGTGGTGTAGTGGTTAGCGCTGTCGCCTCACAGCAAGAAGGTCCTGGGTTCGAGCCCCGTGGCCGGCGAGGGCCTTTCTGTGTGGAGTTTGCATGTTCTCCCCGTGTCCGCGTGGGTTTCCTCCGGGTGCTCCGTTTTCCCCCACAGTCCAAAGACATGCAGGTTAGGTTAACTGGTGACTCTAAATTGACCGTAGGTGTGAATGGTTGTCTGTGTCTATGTGTCAGCCCTGTGATGACCTGGCGACTTGTCCAGGGTGTACCCCGCCTTTCGCCCGTAGTCAGCTGGGATAGGCTCCAGTTTGCCTGCGACCCTGTAGAAGGATAAAGCGGCTAGAGATAATGAGATGAGATGAGACATGTAAAAGGCTAAGTAAATAATCAGATGAACTGAGACAATCACATTCTGAAGCCAATTAAATAATCTTATACCGGTAACTTAAACACACAATACAACTTACATGTATTAATCTAAATGCAGGTAAACAACGAGTGGTGTTGTTTTGTATCCAAATGAGAGTCACATCTTACCCGTCTGTGTTCTCGCTTCTTGAAGGCCGACCTTGTGGCCGATCGTTTTGAAACAAACTGACTTTCAATTGTTCGTTCAGTTCTCCGTTCATTCGCTTCTTCCACGTAAGGGTGAGATATTGCTGTTGAGGCAAGCATATCCAGCAGAGAAATCAGACGGCTGGTCCACTCATTCTCCGTTTTCTCCATACTGAGTACTCCACCATTACTACTCAGCTCAGGCAATTACTAAAACCCGGGACGGGACATCACCAGTTTTAGCAACAACCGTGGGAAGGTCACTGCCCAAGTGATGTCACATCCCGTCCCAGGTTTTAGCAACAACTTTCAGCTCACGATCCAGGAGAACTGGTGCAACTGAACTTACTTTCCTTTTCTTGCAGTTTTCTTTTCCTTTAATTGTTGGTACTGCACCCTCTTTCAATACTGGCTTATAGCCAACGCTCCTCAACAGATCAGAGGTCTCGTACAAGTCTTCAGTAAAATGCGCAGAGCAGAGGAGAGACCACTTCGTAAGCACCCAATGTGCCCATGAAATTCTCGCAAAACGCGCCCAAATCTTTGCAGTTTGAACATTCTTGGGCCACGAAGGCAGCGTAAATCCACCTTCTGCCATATTGCTGCACTGGCCAGCAACACATCTACCTGGCATGGCGATAAATTAGCTCAAAATGGAGGATCGGAGTTGCAGTTAGCTCTGTTTTTTAGTATAGCAAAAATGGCGATGAGACCGATAGCCTTCCTGCAGTGACGTCACAGATGTCAAGGTCATTCACTCAGACCGCTATCTATATGAATCATTTTAATCGTAAAAATTACTATATTAGATTTATTGTTAACGCTTAAAACTATTCTTATGCCATTCTTGAGGTCTCAAGGCATTTATAAACAAAAAGTGAGGCCGTGATTCTGTGCATCTCCTTTTAGACCACTGTCTGTAACTAATACATGAATAATCAAGAATATTTTTCATCGGCACTGCTGGTTATTACATGTTCCTGTGAACTGCATCATTATTATTCTGGACTATATTCATCATTCTTTTATATTGACCAGAGTCTTGCTTTACTGACTGTGTATGTGAGACATCATATACATACGTACACACCCAAGAAAAGTCATGTAGCTATACACTGGGGTTTATTAGCAGCCATTTATGTTACGAGGACCTGAACGGGTGTCCACATGCCCATAGGTTTTTCTGGCTTTTTGCCAAAACCGGAGAGCAGGAGGCCAATAGTGGACATCCATCTGGGCCAGCATCTTTTATTCAGGAGACTCCTGTAGACTCCGCAGCCATCTTGTGGCATGAAGACAAAAGGACCACATTGTTTAATCATGTACAGTAGGTTATGATCATTTCTATAGATGTGACACAGTGCTCTATTTTGTCTCTGTGTTAGCAGGCTTGAGGCTTCTCATGGATTTTAAAAAGGATTCACCTTTTAAAAAACTGCAAAGACAAATTAAAGAAGGACAAAGTTCAACTCTTCTGCTAGTAGATAGACCAAATTGTATTTCACAGCTGGTGAAGAAAAAAAAGCTTTTTTTTTTTCCTCCCTCCACATTTACGGCTAGACTTTAGGTTGTTTTATAAGTCCTCCTGTTATGAGGTTTGTTTTCTGTATAGCAAGCACTGAGGCGAATGCAAATGCATTCTAGATTATTCCATCCACATACACAGTCGTTGGATGCTGCCTGCTAATTTTGCTGCCGTGAATAAAGAACTAAATCCAGTTTCATTCGATCAGATGAGAACATCATACCCTGCACACAGAGACACTGTCATCGTTTCATCTCCAGAGTCTGAAAGATGAAGCCCTTAATAAAACAGCGTTTTTCTCATTTCCATGGACTGTCACCTGTATGTAGATGATACACACTCATACTCGTACACAGTCAGACTAATGAGACGCAAGACATAGTATGTATGTAGTTCGCATGTTATTATCCAGACACCACCATTTCCTTTTGAAGCCTCTGCACCAAAACACAAAAACACCCCTCTCTCTCTCTCTCTCTCTCTGAAAACTTCTCTTCTAATATGCTACCCCATCACATCCCCCCTCCAATGACTTTGCAGCAGCAAGCGGAGCTGAAACCTGTAATGGTTGCCATGGAAACAGTCCGGTCAGCCAACAGCATGTCTCTATCTGGCATGCACGGTGTACATGCAGAGCGCGTTCGCTTCCCTCAGCTTCAAAAACAACAAGCAGCTCTCAGTACAAATCCACAAATCCTATATGAGACGTCTTCCAAGTAAAACTCTCTAAATGCTGCTTTATCGCAGTGCGAGACCTCTTTTTTGATTTGGGGTATATTCAAAATGATCAAATCTTGCTCTATGATGACTCCGTCTATGGCTATGAAAGATTTAGACCTTGGAGGATCTAAAGGGTTCTGGAGAAACTTATCCTCCGTATATGTAGATAAAACGTTATGTTCAAGGACACCTTGAGTACCTTTGTACACCTTTAGTTACCTGTGCATTTAAAATGGAACGGAACTGGAATTTAAATGACCTATAAAGCTATTTGTTCGGAGCGTGTGTGGTTACTACCCTTAACTAATCACGGACTTCTTGAAACTTTCCCTGTATTGTTTGGGAAACCACCCAAATAAAGTTCCTCTTCTGGCCCATTACCACGCTTTGCCCAGCGACCACTCTTCCTGGTGGAACAGGGCACTCCCATTCATCCTCAAGAGAGAGGCCCCGCGTACCATGGCAAAAGGCGTGCAACGAAATGCAAATCGAGTTCAGGATCACAATATTTGCATGTCTCTAACACAGTGCTTTTGCTGTGTGCCATGGTGGGGTGGGGTGGGGTGGGGTGACTTCCCCGGAGCATTACGTAAGGGCTTCTGATGAGGAGCTAAACGCTATTCTCGTTTCCATCTTCATATCTCATCTCTCACTCCTTAATTGTGACTGTTCAAGAAGCGTTCCTGATGCCAGATTGGCCCCTCACTGACCTTTTTTTTGCTTGACTCTTAAAACAGTACTTCTCCTTTTTTCATTATTTATAGCAGTCTTCTTTGACAGCCATTCAAAGACCAATTTCAGTTCATCCTTTTAGGAATGCCTGTAAAGATCCAAAGGAAAAAAAACAAACTCAATGAGAGTTATGTTGAGATTTTTTTTTTGTGTGTGCAGAAAACATGCTAAAAATCTTAAATGTGCTGGCTCATATCACAACTATTGTTCAACAGAAAATGGGCACTGCTGGGAAGAGGACACGCTAGGCGTGATCCTCTCCTGCTTTTCCTACAGCGTAGCTTTCAACAGTGCTGAGCGCAAGGTGCATCTGTTGCCATGGCAGCCTATCCAGTCCATGTGCTTTGAATGAGTGTGAAGCCCAGACTGTTAAAGGAGTGGCAGAAGCCTGAGAAGCTCCATGCCAGCATCCTCATATGGACCTTCTGCAAATGATATATCCCCTTCCTGTGTATTATTATTATTATTATTATTATTAGCAATCTCAGACAGTGAGATAGACACAGAAAGGCACTTCCCATAACATGAATCATTCAACACATGCAGTGACTACAGAAATGTCACGTCCCTTGGATTTATACACACACACACACACACACACACACACACACGACAATCCCAGCATTAGCAGGACCAAGAGATTTGTGACAAAAACAGTTTTTTTTGTTTTGTTTTTTTGGTCATTCCATTTCTCAAAATCTTTAATATTACAGATATTCCCGTAGAAACTTTTTTTTCTGTGAAATCAACACAACATTAGCTGTTATATAAGATTCTCTTGAGGTCGTCAGGTTCGTCATGCATGACTAAAGTACATCACTAGTATGAAAAAAAGCCCTGTAAACATGAACAACGAATATTAATAAAACTGTGCATGTGAAGAGAGCACAGAAATACATATTTCTGTCATGATTATTTGGCACATCTACGGTAAATATGTAGTACAATAATGATCATAATGCGACAGTTAGGCTTTTTTTTTTTTTTTTAAACTTGATATACCTGATCTAACCCTTGTCAGCTTAGAAACATCAAATGCATGAAACAGCAAGAAAGGAGGTTGGGTTTGGGGTGGGAGAGGAGGGAGGGAGGGAGGGTATTTTAGGGGTAGACCATGGTAATCCCTTAGTCAAGCTACATCCAAAACGGCAACGAAAAAAAAAGGAAAATCGCCATTTTCCTGTCATTCTCTATAAAATTTGCTCAGACCTCCAACACTGCAAAAAAGGTATCCAAAGATTTAATAAATAGCCTTTTATCTTAAATACATCATAGTGAATCTCGTTTTGAAATTCACCGTGGAAGAGAAGTTGACATTGCTATTTTACCATTAACATCATCAGCCAGCTAAGCCTCGAACTACAGCTTGGGGAAGATGATCGGCTACTGGTTCGATGTTAATGGTACAATTTGCTCAGTCACTCTAATTGCTTCATTATTATCCTGGTATAGGACGGGCCGGCCTCGGTTAACCAGGCAATGCCCCCCTCATTGCACATAGCTCGAATGAAGTTTGGAAAACACAGTAGTCCCTTCCCATTCCTGGGCCCCTTTCGTCCAGATTCCCATGCATGCCCGTCGCATTGTCCACCAGCCATCCCTGTTTGATGGAAAGAGGGTATCGGAGAGCAAGAGAGTGTGACGTGCTTGGTTGCCGGATGGGAGACAGGGTGCTTCTTTACAATGTCTTTGGGTACACACATCAAAGGTCAAGTGTCTTTGGAATCCGCTCACGCAGACGAAGACGACTTGTCCGCCGTTTTCTCCAGCGCCTCGGTTTCACCATCTTCCTCGACTGTTAAAAGGCAGAGAAGAGAAGAGAAGAGAAGAGAAGAGAAGAGAAGTTGACATGGAGGGTCTCGGATGCATGACATGTTCTATTCGGCTTCGAGATGGATTTTAAAAGGTCCATCCAGGACAAGCATTTCTTAGGTCTGAGTGATATCAAGGCACTGTGATCTTATATCTGTCCTGTCAGGAATTCAGGCAGAATGGAAGCATGGATGGCGCATGAAGAATTGCGCACCAAAGGCAAAGCGCATGAAGATATCACAACTACAGCATGGCGCACAGGACAACAAATAAACAAACAAACAAAAAAACAACCCACGTTACCTCGTTTGCTTCTCCCAATCTGGCCAAGCTTGGGTGGTCGCTTGTTCTGGTTGCCGCTGAAGAAGTTGTTGGTGTCCTGCAGGCGACAGGTGAACGAGAGGTGATCCTCATCGTCGCCGTCGTTCCCGTAATGAGCCATTTTCTCCTCGCTGTATGGCAGCACCTCCGACATGCTGAAAAGCACGAAGCCAGGCGCGCAAACCGCAGCTGCCGTTCACTTTAACCCTCCCTCCTTCCTTCCTTCCCTCCTTCCTCTTCACGAGCGAGGACAAAAAAAAAACCACACACATACACAAGCGCGCATGCACATACACACACACACACATATATTATATATACACACACACAGAAAGAAAGAAAAAGAGAGAGAGAGAGAGAGAGAGAGAGAGAGGCGCGCGCGCGAGACGGCGGCAAGCCTTTTCCGCGACTGTTCAGCCTTTAGCACGCGCGCGCTCTCTCTCCTCACTCCCTCGCACGCGCGCTTCTGTCTTTCCGCGAGCGCTGTGGACACCCCCGGGCGTGGGGCAAACAAACAAACAAACAAACAAACAAACAGAAAATCAGCCTCCTTCTGGGTTTTCTTTCCCAACAAAGAAAGGCTGTCGGATTATTCCGCGCTTTTTTTTTTTTTTTTGGTTTATTTTGTTCCTCCTCCCTCTTGGAGGGTTTTCCGTCCGAACGCGGAAACTCGTTAAAAAATTGCGCGAGCGCCCGTTTCAGTGGAAGCGCGTGCGTGCGCGCGCCCAGCTCACAGAGGCTGGAGTCTAGTGCAGGGGGGGGGAAAAAAACGCGCGTGCACACACCCACCCACCCACGCACGCGCGCGCACGCACACACCTGAGAATTGAATGCAAATGTGATGCAAAACAAAGACTCGGCGCGAGACACTCTGTGTGTGTGCGCGCGCGCGTGGGGGAGCAAGGAATGAAGGACGTCACCACTGGTGCGTTTCCGCCCCAAACAGCATAAGGACGCACGCGGAATTTCGGCTGTGATATTTTTCCAAGGCTTAAATACCACCCACCGTGTGTATTCACCCCTGCCCTGAACGTTTAATGAGGTAAATATATCCCTAGACTACCATGCACTTAGTGATGTTGCTATGCACTATACTGTATGTGTTACAGAACCACCCACAATCCATCACTGTAAAGGGACCATCATGAGACACCACTGATGATCATTCTCAACCATGCTTTTTTTTTTAACCCAACCACAAATATCCAGCTAACAGCATTACGGGTTGTTTTACAATCAGGGTACGCAAGCTCATCTCATCTCATCTCATCTCATCTCATCTCATTATCTCTAGCCGCTTTATCCTTCTACAGGGTCACAGGCAAGCTGGAGCCTATCCCAGCTGACTACGGGCGAAAGGCGGGGTACACCCTGGACAAGTCGCCAGGTCATCACAGGGCTGAAACATAGCCACAGACAACCATTCACACTCACATTCACACCTACGGTCAATTTAGAGTCACCAGTTAACCTAACCTGCATGTCTTTGGACTGTGGGGGAAACCGGAGCACCCGGAGGAAACCCACGTGGACACGGGGAGAACATGCAAACTCCACACAGAAAGGCCCTCGCCAGCCCCGGGGCTCGAACCCAGGACCTTCTTGCTGTGAGGCGACAGCGCTAACCACTACACCACCGTGCCGCTAAAAATCCCATTTAACACTTATCTCATCTCATCTCATTATCTCTAGCCGCTTTATCCTTCTACAGGGTCGCAGGCAAGCTGGAGCCTATCCCAGCTGACTATGGGCGAAAGGCGGGGTACACCCTGGACAAGTCGCCAGGTCATCACAGGGCTGACACATAGACACAGAAACCATTCACACTCACATTCACACCTACGGTCAATTTAGAGTCACCAGTTAACCTAACCTGCATGTCTTTGGACTGTGGGGGAAACCGGAGCACCCGGAGGAAACCCACGCGGACATGGGGAGAACATGCAAACTCCACACAGAAAGGCCCTCGCCAGCCCCGGGGCTCGAACCCAGGACCTTCTTGCTGTGAGGCGACAGCGCTAACCACTACACCACCGTGCCGCTAAAAATCCCATTTAACACTTATCTTCAATATCAAAAGGCTTGACTAAATAAACTTGGTTGTTTATTGTAGCCCTGTGATAGCTCTATTTACCATGCAAAAAAAAAAAAAAAAAAATTGGTGATCACATTATTTTTGGTGAATGTATGGCAATATATGTCATTTAGCAAAATTACTCGTGTCATTTAGAAAAAGTGCTTTTTTGACCACAGCTCCAAACGGGATGCACTTAAATCATTCTTTATACCAGGGGTCACCAAACTTTTTTCTCTGGGGGCCACATTGTCGTTCCTGACTGTGATGGGGGGCCGGGGTCGGGTCAGCTAGATCACATAGAATTGTATGACCCAGACAAATATGACCACCAGCAGGCCTCATTCACTGTAAGAAGTGATTTTGGAGCGTGGTAAATATAATCTATGCAAACCAGATCAAATTTACTCGATTATTGCAGTCAGCCAAGGAATTATAAAGTAATGGGTAAATTATACATATGCTACCTATTCGTTAACAGTAACAACCGTTACATGGAAAAATACGGTAAAATCTACCCCAAAGCCGTGAGTCCTGTGCTCCAAATTGCGCATGCGTCAGACCGCGCGTTTGAGTGAGCGGGACAGGGAACTCTCGGACTGCCATCTTCCTCTCTCCGGCTGTTAGTTTAGTGAGTTATAAAACAGGTTCATTACTTGAAATGTTGTGTGAAGCTGTTTTACTGCACTTTATTCTGTGTTTTTTTTTTTTTTGATGATTTTATGGACGGTGGTGTAGTGGTTAGCGCTGTTGCCTCACAGCAAGAAGGTCCTGGGTTCGAGCCCCGTGGCCGGCGAGGGCCTTTCTGTGCGGAGTTTGCATGTTCTCCCCGTGTCCGCGTGGGTTTCCTCCGGGTGCTCCGGTTTCCCCCACAGTCCAAAGACATGCAGGTTAGGTTAACTGGTGACTCTAAATTGACCGTAGGTGTGAATGTGAGTATGAATGGTTGTCTGTGTCTATGTGTCAGCCCTGTGATGACCTGGCGACTTGTCCAGGGTGTACCCCGCCTTTCGCCCGTAGTCAGCTGGGATAGGCTCCAGCTTGCCTGCGACCCTGTAGAAGGATAAAGCGGCTAGAGATAATGAGATGAGATGATTTTATGGATTAAAAACATTGAGATGATGAACCATCTGAAAGCCTTTTTTGGGGGGTACATCTTACCTTCTCCGAATAAGTAATGGTTACTAAGTCATATAGGGCGAGGTGGCCAAGTGGTTAGAGCGCTTGACCGCTAAGCGAACGGTCCCTGGTTCGAGCCTCGCCTCGGACGGTGATCTGGGGCTCGCCTCCTGTCCACCCAGCAGTGAATGGGGACCTGGTGGAAACACTGGGGAACTTAAAGGCGGCGAGGAAAGGAATTGGCCACCCTACCTCACCATGCCGATGGCCTAGACAGTGTGTGCTCTCTAACAGGCACTCCCCAACATACGTACGAAAACGTATATGGGACTCTTTGACTTTTGACTAAGTCATATTAATTACCTTTGATTAGTAATTATCAGGTATTACCTACTAGCAAACAAGAGATAATTTTACCCAATTTCAATGAGAAAGTAGCTGTTGAATAGATACATAAATGTGAGGTAAATTTTACCCAATTTATTTAAGTATTTCATAGCTTTTTATTTGTTATTTTATACTCAATATATGGAATTAAATCTACCCCAAACAAGTCAATGCAAATTGTTACCTCAGATTTATTGGGTAAATTCTATAGGTTACTTTTTTCAGTGTTGTGTAGTAGAGATTACTAGCCTGGCACAGCCATCCCTACTACTATATCCCCACTACTATATCAACACTTGATTCCTGGCACATATTTGTTTATCTTTACTAGTGGTTTGCAAAAGTAGTAACCGAGTCTTCACACTTTGTTTTAATTTGAAATACCACAGATATTCCATTTATTTATTTTCTAATAAAAATAACATCAAAGCTGTCAAGGTAAGAAACATCTGCCTAGTTGAGGTGATTGACACTGGCAAAGGTGAGTGGAAAATTATAAATTGTAGGTAGGCCTGTTGATATTATTAATAATATTAATAATAATTGTGTGCAGCACTTAATAAAGGTCAAATAAATAGGCCTATAAAATAAATACATTTAAAAAAAAAAACAGTGAAATTATAATAATATGAGCAATAGATCACAGCAGTTGTGCTGTGTCCTGCACGTCATTGCTCTCATCCATGGCCAAAGCAAAAAACTCGAATTCTGACGCTTTCTCATTCAGCTGGTCATACACGTTGTCCCCCAAATCTTCGGTTCACCTGGTCATAGTAGGTGCGGAGAGATTCACCGCGTTGAGCGCATCCTTCTTGTCGGGACACACCTCCTCGGCCACAGCAAGCATGCATACTTTAACAAAGTCCCCATCAGTAAACGGCTTTCCATGGGTAGCTAGTAGGTGAGCTACCTTATAGCTAGCTCGGACAGCAGCCTGGTTGATCTGGGTTTGGCGAAGGAATACATTCTGTTGTGCAGCCAGTCCGCATTTCATCCTCCGAATCCTGTCTTCTCTTGTTTGCCCTCGCAAACTAGCATACTCTTTGTGGCGGGTTTCGTAGTGACGACGCAGATTATATTCTTTGAAAACCGACACACTTTCTTTACAAACAAGACAAACTGCACGGTCCTTACACTGAACGAAAAAATAATCGGTGGTCCACTGTTCTTTAAAAACTCTGCACTCTCTGTCAGCTTTTTGCTGACCGCTAGCCATTTTGCTGTCCTGAACACTGACAGTTCTCTGCGCGTGTGCTGCCTGTCACTGCTTGATCGCGAGCATATGACGAAAATTCGGAAAATATGAATCGTTCATTTTATAACTAAATATCAATTTTAATTGATAAAATCAACAAAATACAAGATGCAGACATGTTATTACTTGCCAAAAAGCAATTTAAAAAAATAGGCCATGACCACTTTTGGGGATTGCCTCATAGGGACGGTTCAAGTGGTGGGGGGCAGAGGGGCTGGGGGGCCGGTCAAAGGGGGGTGGCGGGCTGGAGTCGGCCCACGGGCCTTAGTTTGATGACCCCTGCTTTATACCATAAAACAAATATTTGGTTCCATATCATTGGAAACATAGTTAAGTTTTAATGTTGAATGCCAGTAAGTTTTCAGACTATTTTGATCAAATTAGTATGTAATTGTGTCAAAAAAAAAATGTCCTCTCTGAGACAGCTAATTTTTCAATATAAAATAACATATCTAAAATGGGGGTGGCACGGTGGTGTAGTGGTTATAGCGCTGTCACCTCACAGCAAGAAGGTCCGGGTTCGAGCCCCGTGGCCGGCGAGGGCCTTTCTGTGCGGAGTTTGCATGTTCTCCCCATGTCCGCGTGGGTTTCCTCCGGGTGCTCCAGTTTCCCCCACAGTCCAAAGACATGCAGGTTAGGTTAACTGGTGACTCTAAATTGACCGTAGGTGTGAATGTGAGTGTGAATGGTTGTCTGTGTCTATGTGTCAGCCCTGTGATGACCTGGCGACTTGTCCAGGGTGTACCCCGCCTTTCGCCCGTAGTCAGCTGGGATAGGCTCCAGCTTGCCTGCGGCCCTGTAGAAGGATAAAGCGGCTAGAGATAATGAGATGAGATGAGATATCTAAAATGATTATTTTCATCCTAAAATGTGGTCAAGATATTGGGACATACTAACACAAAGCTTACAGCCTTATATTTAAAAGCACTATGGAAGTAGTGGATTCTGAATTGTCAAAAAAAAAAAGTCCTCTCCGAGAATCACTTCATTTGTTTCTCCCAGCCCTGCTTAAAGCTACACTTAATCTTCTTTATCTTATAGCAGATTACACAAAACTACCATACACATGTCAAAAAAATTACCTGAAATCTGTTCTTTAACTTGTCCTTCACTTAAAAACTGGTACAAGAACCAGTTTGAATCAATTTGAATTTTGGACCCCTGTGACACAAACTTTGTACCCTGATTGTAAAACAACCCTTACAATATTGGAGGACACTCAGGATTGTGTTGGGTCCTATACCAGGAACATCAGGATGAACGTTAAATGGAACGCCAGTCGGTTAGCACTGTCGCCTCACAGCAAGAAGGTTCTGGGTTCAAGCCCAGCAGCAGACAGGGGCCTTTCTGTTTGGAGTTTGCATGTTCTCCCCGTGTTAGCGTCGGTTTCCCCCACAATTAGGTTAATGTAAGCAAGGTACTTAACCCTTGACTGCTCCCCGGGTGCTGTAGTATGGCTGCCCGCTGCTCTGTGTGTGTGTGTGTTCACTGCTTCAGATGGGTTAAATGCAGAGAATGAATCTCACTGTGCTTGAAGTGTACATGTGACAAATAAAGGTTTCTTCTTCTTCTATCATTCATTCACACTCATCTTCGCTTAACCGACTAGTGGCATGTCATAATGGGCGATGAGAACCCGGAAGAAACCTACACAGACATGACGAGAACATGTGAAACTCTGGACAGACAGTAACCCGTGTTCAGGATGGTACCGAAGATGCTGGAGCTGTGAGGCACCAAGTCAATAGTGCACACACATCTGATCCAGTGTCACTGTGCTGAGAATAGTCCACCATCCAAATAATATCTGCTCAGGGTTGGTCCTATGGTCCTTGTTTTACAGTCATGGAGAAGATACTCATGAAGTGCATAAAGGGTTACTTTAATATACAGCTATATACAGAATAAAGTAGGTTTGCTCTTGGGTTTACTACTAAAATGCATTCGTTTGAAATAAATTAGCGGCACAGCTGTTCCACTCTAACTGTACGGTAGATTCTGTAAGATCAACATGACTCATGCTGGAGTGAGCGTAGAGATGGATGACGCAAGTCTGAGCCTAAAAAGGCAGACAGCTGTTTACAGTCCAGTGCTTTTTTTTACTTGTTTTTGTAGTAGGTTACAGAGCGATATGATGCAAGCTCAAGACCAGCACAGCTTTTTAGTATTTGTTTAATTCTGGTTTATATGTCTGTGTAATGTATGGGTAAAAATAGCCTTGACTGATTTTAGAGAAAACCCATAGTCGAATCGCTCATCATGACATGCATAAGGAAGGAAAAAGGAAATTTGAATGAAAGGTAGACTGAAAAACCCCCCACAGTGCAGTAGATGAGCTCTGCTCATTCACTAAACAGCAAAAAGGGCTCATCCCGACGAGTCGATATAGAACTATTTTCCACTCTCTGCCTTCATTAGACCTGCTTTACTCAAGCAACAAGTGCTACTTTGATGGCATTTCCAAAGGACTGCATGACTTTGAACCAAACCATGTTGAGGATATTTCACTATCACTACGTTCAGACTGCAACCTGAAACGACCCATATCCGATTTGTTGTGAAATCCGATTTTTTTGTTAGGCCATTCACATTACCAATTATATGAGACTTGTATGCGATCTCCAATATGAACGGAAAACGACCCAAAAGTGTCCCGCATGCGCAAATTGACACGTAATAAGCACGTCTACGTAATACGTAAACAAAAAAAAAAAGCGCACTCTTCAAGTTTGCAAGTAAAGCATGGAGATGAGGCGAGACCTGGCGATGTGGTTTTTGTGGCGGCGGCGGAACTCACACAATAATCTGATTAATGTGGGCAGCAGACTAATGAGACCGAAGGTGTCAAATTACTGGAAATTTCCAGAACAATCTTATAATCTTGGAATACAGGATGGTTTAAGTTATAAATCAGTTATAGAAACTGTTTTATTTAATCAGGCTAACAGATAAACATCCAGGTCCCTACCAAATCCACCATTAGCTTGATCAATTCTATAAAAGTCTATTTAAATTCTGAAAACTGTACAAATGTTGTTTTCCACCAAAGAGGCGGGATTAGCCAACGCAGAATAGTGACGTTTGTCTCTTGTTGATGACGTGTAGGTCGCATGAATGCGACCTGTCCGGTCAGACTGCAGTCGCATGTGAAAATAACGGATATGCATCGGAATTAGGACCGCATATCCAAGCGGCCTGGGTCGCATGTGAAAAAAAATCGGATCTGTGTCGTTCAGACTGTCAATAACAAATCGGATACAGGTCGCATATGGGCAAAAAAAAATCGGATACGGGTCGTTTCAGGGTGCAGTCTGAACGTAGTCTACAGTATGTGGCATCACACACACACTGTTTACAGGTTAACCATGTTACACAGCATGATTTCATAAATCCAGAACCCACTGATTTCAGTGTAACAATGCACTGGATGCCTTTCAGCTTGGTGAAAGGGTGACGATAACAAAACGTCTTTGTAACATTTATGAATAAATAGGTGTGAATGGCTGTTAACACAGCGTCTTACTATCAGCTGCAGCTATCGCTTTACACAACGATATCAAGTGCAGCCAGCGAAACTAGAAACTCTCCGTACTGATGCCAGCTTCACTAAAAAGGCAGTGCTGACACACCCAGTCTCGTTGGATCTCCAGTCATCCAAAGGGAATTCATAAGTGGACAGATTTATTTTAGCCGTTTCATTCTGGTGTGCATTTCAACTTATTCTACTGCTTATTAATATTCCCAGATACACTACAATATTTATCTAATACACCACGAAATATACCAAGAGGCTCCGGTTGAAATTCTGGATTCTCTGAGGTGACCGAGCAGCACAGCCTTGAAGAAAATAGTACTATGCCAGTCACTGAAGAGAATCCAGAATTCTCGGAGCCTCTCAATGCATGGTATATTTGATATATACCCCTAATCAAAAAATTCCAAGCTAAAAGTGTTAAGATTGAATCTCGGCATAAATTCACTGGAGGCAGCCATGTTTGTCGTTTACGTCGGATCAACCTTCGACCTGACCTGCACACGTGCAATGTACCGCGCTATTGTGCGCCTCGTTAGATACGTAGATTTACACACACAGAAATGCTCACAGAGCCACAGCTGTGACTCGAGTCAGCCATATAGCTTGAAATTGTGATGTCAGTTCATGGTTTAAGCCAGTATCTCACTGGGCTGCGACAGCTTGCGAACATCATTCGCGAGAGAGTTTCAAAAGTGTCTTGAAACATTCACGGGACTTCTCAATTTCCTCGCATGAGTCGCAAAGCGTCGCTCCTTCGTCGCTGAAATTTTGAACATGTTCAAAAAATTCGTGCGACAAAATTTCTCTCAAAATAGCCGCAAACGCGTCGCTGGTGTCGCAAAGCCGTCGCGAACCCTTCTCAAGTCAGTTTCCGTGAGGCTTCCTCTACTTCCCTACCTGCCGAGGGAAAGCCGGGCTGCGACAGCCTGCGACTAGTTGGAGACGCAACAATTGCGGTAAAATATGCGAATATCAATTCAGTGTGATTCCAAGTGAAAATTGTCGCTAATTCACATATTTTGTCACGGGCTGTCACAGCCCAGTGAGATACTACCCATATCCAGGATATATAACCCAGGATATACCATGACTAACTCGCATTAAATTTTTTTTTTTGACGTCATGTGATACATTGCTTAATCAATGATGGAACTATTTCATGTCACGTGAGTCATCCTTGGGCAATCCCTGCACAGGAATATTTTGATGAAGGATATAAATCTAATATACAATGCATGCACTAAGAGGCGCCAGTAATTATGGATTCTCTGAGGTGACCGACGTGGTACTATTTTCAGGGTACTTCAGAAAATAGTACTATGCCAGTCACCTCAAAGAATCCATAATTTCAACCAGAGCCTCTGAGTGCATGGTATATTTATTATTTTATTGATTGAGCTGCTTTCAAAAATACTTATTATACCGCAATAATTTATAGCATTGCACGAAGACATACTCCGCTCAGTAATCAGTTGCTCAAAAGTAGCTTGGTGTAGCCTATTATACAGGTTTATAGATTTAATGCCACAAATCAACTGCAATTCTCTCTTTATTGGTTTGTATGTATGTATGTATATACAGTGTTTGTTAACCTTTTTCCACTGTACTCTGTTTTTGACAGGTGCTCTAAAATTGCTCTACATTTTTAAGATATTTATGAATCACATGATGACATTCTATATATTCCATACGTTAAGCTACACATCACTCGAAGTGGATTTCAATGCCAGTGGATTTCTGTACTTGTAACATCGTATGAAGGACCTGTAGATGGTACGGTCTATCCATCTGCGGAACCTGGCCACAGCCGTGTAGACTCCTGGAACCCCGGTATCCCCGCAGGTGTTTCCCCAAGAGGCAAGCCCATAAAGTTGGCCATCACACACAAGCAGCTCTCCAGAATCCCACTAGAACATCACAACACAAGCAGCATTGTAGCCCTTATTGTTTACACAACATCACTAGCATCTTCACACTCATCAATCACTTAGAATCAATTAAAGGGAAGGGGATTAGGGAAGGATAGTGACGTCTGTTCTGAAGCAGGGGTTATAAATCAGTGGGATTATTGATACTAGTGGACAATTATTTAAAGATAGATACGGATTCTTTAATCAAGCACTAAAATCATTCTAAGTTGGTGTGTCAAGTGCTTGTGTGAAAAGGTTTGATACATGAAGACTCAGAATAATAAAAATAAAAGTGTGTGGTTGGAGAAACTCTTGCCGATATACAGTAAATTTTCATACGATGACAAAAAAATAAACCTTTTATGAGAATATATAAAATTCACCAGCTGGGAGATCCATATCGTGAAATACCGTGACCGAGGTCTTGAAAATACTGACCTCGGCCCAGAGGCCTTGGTCAGTATTTTCAAGACCTCGGTCACGGTATTTCACGATACGGACCGACCTTAAGCTGGTAAATAATATATTTATTTTTTTCTTTACCAAATTTTAACAGAAAATGAGAGCGCCTGAAAGGGAAACCATATTTAAAACAAACCTGCTACAAGCCCGTTTTCGGCTTTCTCCTGAAATGTTTTCTTTTATTTCGTCTTCATCAGGGTAGTAAAACTCGCTTTCGCTGTGAACACTGTCGTTATCGTTATCCATTAACGCTATTATACTGAGAAATGCGAAAATAAATGTTGACAAAAAACTGCTACTATGTTGTTGTTGTGAACGAGCGAGTCGTCAAAGGTCCGTAACCGGGGTCCGTATCGTAGGATTCTGGACCGCTCGCAAGCCAATCAGAGCGCACGATTTGATGGAAACTGGACCGCGAAAAAAATAAATAATATCACAATGCTACACAGTTAGGTACAAAGATACAAACGTTAGACACCTCATGTTTTGCTCTTGTAAAACTAAAATAGCTCGTAAACTAAATGTATCTGTAGGTGTTTCGCTAGTAAGTTCTAAAGATACAGTTTGTGTTTTATCACAAGAGTAAACTTAAATAGCTAAATGTGAGCTGGCTGATATAGATAGCCACTAAACGTGCTACCTAGACGAGTTAAGTTAGCTAGCTACTTTACTGTGCTTATCTTTTGCTATAAGAGTTAGCTACGTCGTTATCAGGTTCAACAGTTTAGTAAAGTTATATAGTTCATTTTTCTGTGACCAGAATTCAATCTCGTAGCAAAACATTAGCTGACTGATATAGTTAGTGAACTACAGTTATCTAGAGATCGAGAGCTCTGCCTGTCAGCTCATGTTATGTTAGCTCTCTAACTGTAATAATAGGAATGATCTTTGATGATTTACAAATTCAAAAGGAAAAGAGACAGAAAAGGAGGAGACGTTTGCTATGGGACATTTGTAAATGTGTTTCTCAGTCTGAGCAACAGTTAGAACATGTTAAAACTCAGAAAGGATAAAGTTAAATAGCATATTGCAACAACAATCCAAGTACTGAATTATGAGGTTTTGGAAACGTAAGAATTTCAGCAATCCATACTTCTTGAAAACATTTCAGTATATTTTAGTAAACTACTAAGGCTACATCCACATGACAACGGCAACGAGATTTTTTTTTTTAAATATTGCGTCCACATGGGCAACGGATCAGTAAAATATCAGGTACATATGGCAACGCAACGCTTGCTGAAAACGATGCAATACACATGCCACACCTCTACATGTGCTGTAAGACGGTCCCATCGGAGACACCAGAACAATAGAAGAAGTAGACGCATGCGCATAAACCCCTTCTTCTGTAGCATCAGCCACATAAAGTTTTGATTATTAATCAGTAGCGTAAAACGAAAGATGCGGAAAGAGGAATGAATGGAGGTAGATGGAAGCCGGTACGCCAACATTCTGATATCTTCCAGAATTCTTTAATGGGCCGGAATAAATTGAATGCTACACGTTGATGGATTACTTTGTTCTTCTACGCCCTTTTTGAGGAATGTATTGTCGGACTTAAACCAACATCTGAAGAGGTGAGATCGTTCCTTTTTTTTTTTTTTCCTATTTTTGCTGGCGGGATTGTTTTTGTTTTTGGAAAGCGCACGGGTGGTGCGCGGTTTGGTACTGCTTCCGCAGTGTTTGGACTAAAGACTCTGCCCTAAGGGCTATTTTCTCACTCTGTCTCTCTCTCTCTCTCACTTTGCACCATTACACAATAAATATTCACAGTGAAAATATTTTGTAAGCGCGTTTCATGAACCAAGTTATAGGATTTGTTGACAACTTGCATCGAGTTCGTTACACTTCTACCCAGCGTGAAGCACTGACAGTCATGTGGTTGTGACGTCATCGTAAACAAATCCGTTCTACTCATCCAGACGACTTCGCAATGGGGCCGTTGCCAGATTTTTCCACTCTGGAACCCGTTCTCAAAAGATTTCGTTTTGGGGCACCCAAAACGCCGGTGTCGTGTGGACGCCAGGCCGAAACGATAAACAATTTTATCAGATTCACCTGAATCCGTTGCTGTGTGGACAGGGCCTAAATCCAGTGTTGCCAAATTAGCATCTTAGCTCAACTCACAGCAAGTGGGTAAAGCCTGATTAAGTTGTGTTTGAGCTGATATCCCAATGACCAATCACACATTATTAGTGTTCCCAATGACCAATCACAGATGATTGTCTTCAACAACCAATTGCTGATCGCCATTGTTCCCAAAGACCAATCACTGATCATAATTGTTCCAAATAGCCAATTACTGTTCACTATTGCTCCCAATGACCAATCACCTTACACTACATTCATGGCATTTAGCAGACACTCTTATCCAGAGTAATCTAGAGCAGCCTGGGGAGTAATTGGGGGTTAGCTGCCTTGCTCAAGGGTACTTCAGCAATTCCTGCTGATCCAAGGAAACAAACCAGCAACCTTTTGGTCCCAAAGCTGCTTCTTCCTTTAGGCCATGGCTTCCCCATCACAAATCACCATTGTTCCCAATGACCAATCATCCTAACAAAAAAAAATCACTGTCAAGTGTCGTGTAACACATCTTCATGTAACACTCATATAACACTTCTTCATGTAACACATTTTGACATGCAAATGATCATGATGTGTCGCTGAGTCTATGACATCACCTAGACACTTCTAGCAACTTCACAGTTCACAACACTACTAAAGCCTAGATAAAGGGGAAGCCATAGCCTAAAGATTAGAGAAGCAGCTTTGGGACCAGAAGGTTGCTGGTTCAATTCCCTGAACCAGCAGGAATAGCTGAAGTACCCTTGAGCAAGGCACCTAACCCCCAACTGCTCCCCAGGGTGCTCTGGGTATGTTGTACATTGCTCTGCATAAGAGCATCTGCTAAATGCAGTTAATGTAATAAAAATCAGGTAGAAATATACTTTTCTCAGATTTTGAAAAAAATATTTATACTAACTGTCCAGTATACAGTATTATATTTTGTGTAGCATTATTGTATAACTCTTAATAGGCATATCAGACACTCACTGGCTGTGCTGTGAAAATGGTCCATGCAGACGCTCATCAAAGTTTTCAAATCTGTCATTGCTTAACTCTTGAATATTTTCTATCGTGAATAATATCATAAAAAATCTTATAATCTCTGCTTTCCAAAGAAATTTATCTCGTTAAGATCTGTTCAGTACTTTAGGAGTAACGGCAGGTTGAAGTCGGTACAACAGAGTACACTCTCTGCTCGCGGGACGTCGGGAAACTGCCGGTGCTTTCTGAGTCACGGGAAAGTGCTCAGGCTCTCCCTCTCTCTCTCTTCTGATCGGTTTCCGACTGGATTACTCATGAATATCAATCAGATAACTTTTATAGGGATGTTTTCTCGCTCTCATGGTTTCTGATGAAGTATTCAGCAAAATTTTCCATCTGCTAGTTTTGATGTTATGATTCACGGGAGACTTTGAAGTGAGTTTTCATAGCTTTACCTACTTATTTTTTCAAATCAAACTGATTCCTGTAAATAAATAACTATTTTGGAATATAACTGTAGTTGTTTTGATGAAAAATATGGAGATCTTAGTGGTCGGAATGAGATTTTAAAAAACCGGAAGTCAGAAACGCAAGTGTCAATTTCAATTCAATTAACTGGAAGTGTTTATTGGATGTGGATCACACAGTTTTTTCGTGGTTTGCCTTGAAAGCTGTGAATATTAATCGAAATAATCATTTATATTCTTTCATATCAACACTAGTAGGCTCTACTTTTGAGAAATACAAAGCCCGACAGGGCACAAAGAGGGTATTAGAAATAATCTTTTATTACTTTTTTTTTTTACTGAGTGTACCGATTTAACGATTTTACCTAGTTAGCATAATTAATACGAATTAAATGCATAAATTAAATACATCATTTGCATAGTTTGTTTTTACTAATTTTTCAAACTTCGTATTCAGTATACAACCATCTATGTGCCTGCTGATTTCCATGTAAATATCTTGAAAAATAGACGTTATTAAGAAAAAACATTTGATTTAATTCGTTAATGAGGCCCATCTTGGACTGTGTGATCCGAATCCATAATATTCCGGCAGTTTTCTAAAAATTAAGCTGTTTTTTTCAATCTTTGATTTGTAATATCTCAAGAACGGATGAACGTATTTTAATTCTGTAGAAAATATGTTGTTCTGCATTCAATTCTGAATTCAATTAGAGCAGTTTCAAGCAATTTGGACTGAATTTGAATTTTCAACCTGCAATGTCTACTGTTAAACATTTCTTGTATAGTGATACTACTACATCATCAAACCTGGAATAGAAACATCTCCAATTCTCATCCCCACAACCTGATGGCAAAACATCTTCAGGGTTATACCACAAGTTCAGTCACCTCAGCTTAAAACTACAAGACCAGAAAAATAGACATTTTAGCACCTAGGCTGACCTCAAACCCTTAAGTTCAGATACCTTGCATGCATCCTTTCCTCCAGTACTGTAGCCAGCACAGATCATATTACTTGTAATGCTTCCATTGAAGGACTTGCTGCTATTACACCTAGTTGTGGAGATGATGGGCAGAGTTACAGAGTGAAGCGTAAGGGGACTCGCACCCCTGCCCTGGCTTGTGGAACCCCAACCGGACACCTGACACTGCTGGCCAGGCAGCACTCCTGTGTTTTGTTTGGGTAGAGGAGCCAGGGAGACATACCTGTTCAGCTTTATTGGAGCCCGGAGCTAAAGCAAACATAGAAAGGGTGTAGAGATTAGAGCTGGGCATCTGGTTTATTCTCAGGCATTTAATCAGAGCATCCTTCTGGTTAGGATTAAAGATAATATTTACACTGGCACTGGTATCAATTTAAGTAATATACGGCCAGTTGGTTATTAAATTTAATATGCTGACCCATTTCAATCTTAAACGCACCTGTATGTATGATTACCACCTCAGTGAAATGGATTGGATTAGGAATAGGAAGTTCAATATGTTACTAGAAAACTTGGTCATATTTTCTATGAAGTACATAGAGGATATTACACGGTTCCACAAAGATATGAAGTTTATCTTTGGGTGGTGAATATATTCCCGAATGAACAAAGCCAACGAGTGAAAATATTTTCAACACGAGAAGATAAAAACTTCATATCTTTGCACCACCGTGTAATGTTCTTTATATATGGACACATCCAGGGAAAAAAAAAAT
Source organism: Neoarius graeffei (assembly GCF_027579695.1). Taxonomy (NCBI): domain Eukaryota; kingdom Metazoa; phylum Chordata; class Actinopteri; order Siluriformes; family Ariidae; genus Neoarius; species Neoarius graeffei. The sequence continues at coordinate 44,456,802 of NC_083594.1, forward strand.
GCAAGTTAATGAAAAGAAGTTTAATTTTGAACCGGTTCGCCATTTTGACAACACTTGTCTAGCAGTGTTGCCAGATTGGGCTGTTTTAAGTGCATTTTGGTGGGTTTTGAACATATTTTGGCTGGAAAACGTCAGCAGTATCTGGCAACGCTGGTGTCTAGTCAGTGGGAAAACACTAGGAATGACGTCATCGGAACGAAATAAGTCACTCAGATCCGTGACGTAGTTCGTATGAAAAATACGAGTTTTTCAACACGAGAAGATAAACTTCATATCTTCAAGTTAATGTGCGATTTTCTTTTTATATGACACGTTCACAAACAAAAAGTACTCAAATTTATCACAACAACTCATCGATTTCCTTACGAGTGACATATAGAGATTTGTCACAGTTTTGGTTCGAAACAAACTCAAGCCTACTTTTCATAGTGTATTATGTTTAAGTATTGATACTTTGTCACGGTACTGGATTTGTAAACAAGCTTGGTTTAAAATATATCGCAGTTTATCACATGCCTGTTAATGATTTACACTCAGAAATGAAAAGTTTATACTTTAAGTTACTTCGAAAATCAGGACAGGTCTCAGTGGGTCATATATAAACCACTATGGAAAGGATTTTGTTATTGGTAATCTATATATTATTTACCAGCTGGGAGGTCCGTATCGTGAAATACCGTGACCGAGGTCTTGAAAATACTGACCGAGGACTCTGGGCCGAGGTCAGTATTTTCAAGGCCGAGGTCATGGTATTTCACGATACGGACCGACCTTAAGCTGGTAAATAATATATTTATTTTTTTCTTTACCAAATTCTAACCGAAAATGAGAGCACCCGAAAGGGAAACCATATTTAGAACAAACCTGCTACAAGCTCGTCAAAAATCTGTTTGACAAACTACGTCAGCTTGGAATTTTTCGAAAAAAAAAACTTGATCTAGATCACTTCCCTGATCTAGGCAACAAAAATGTTGACAAAACATTGCTACTATGTTGTTTGTTGTTGTGAACGAGCAAGTCGCCAAAAGGTCCATAACCAAGGTCCGGATCGTAGGATTCCGGACCGCTCGCGAGCCAATCAGAGCGCATGATTTGATGGAAACCGGACCGCGAAAAAAATAAAATGTGTTACAAACCCCACTTATAATGCGTCAAATTCACAATGCATTATATTCACTGAACAAAAGTGGAAGGAATTTTCAAGTGTAATTATAACAATATATAAACACGAGTGTTTTACTGGGAAATATACCACTTGCGTTTTTATACGAGCTACATCCAGGACATGGAGACTCAAAATCGTGACATAAATCTCTATAGATCACCCGTGAGGAAATCGATGAATTGTTTTGATAAATTTGGGTACTTTGTGAATGTGTCTATATAATAATAATAATAATAATAATAATAATAATAATAATAAAAATCACATATTAGCTTCAAGATATGAATTTTATCTTCTCATGTTGAAAACCATCGTGGATCTGAGTAACATATTTAAATAATATTGGCTGGCTTTATTTCGTGATATATCAGATATATTCCATTCAGCTAACATGATACTGAATGAGTCGAAGACAAGTTCAATAGCATGCTAGCTAAATGGAACATATCTGCCAATATTATTATTATTATACATACACATTCCTTTTGAGTGTTCAACGCAGCTTTCTCTTTCAAAATCTTCCATATTTAACAAAACAAACCTGGCGGCCATGTTCATGTTCAAATTGATGAGTTCAATATCATGCTAGCTGAATGGAATATATTTGATAGACCATGAAAAAATGCCAGCCATTATTATTAGAATACATACACACTCGCTTCATATCACCATTCTCGAAGGCCAACACAAGCTTACCCATGACTCAGTGTTATTAACGCAGCAGTCCAGTTACCTTCCAGCCGGTGTAGCATTGAGCAGTAGCGTTAGCAAAGGCCAACGCTCACGCAGTCAAGCCAGTGCTATCAAGAGCTACTAGCACAGGCTAATGACTGAGAAACTAAGATTTCTGTCTCCAGACTCTTCTTCCATGCTCGATCGCCACAGTATTTTTCATTTATACTTAAGTATTTATTTTCCAATGTAATTTACTTAGTTACTTTTAAAATCAACATTGACAGCTACACACAACGGAGCGACCTGGCAGCCAAAATTCTCTCAAAATCTTCCATTTTTAATGAAGCGAACCTGGTGGCCATGTTTGTTTACAAATTGTCACTGTCACTTGCTAGCATGGAAGTTTTATATCTCTGACGTGTGATGTCGTGTTGTCTTGACAACATGCAATATTGTAACAATATTGCATACTCATTCTCCATTGGGTAGAATGACGGAGTACAAGTAGGATAAGTGATATGCTAACAATATTGCATGCTATTGAACCAAATGAATGAAACCCACTAGAAGGGAATAGAACACGTTTTTATTCCATGGAAAAAGTGTCCTGCATATATAATAATTAAATAATATTGGCTGGCTTTTTTTTCGTGGTATATCAGATATATTCCATTCAGCTAGCATGATATTGAACGAGTCGAAGACGAGTAGCTGAATGGAATATATCTGATATACCATGAAAAAAAAGCCAGCCACTATTATTATTATTATTATTATTATTATTATTATAATACACACTTGATGGAACAATTATAGATTTTACAAAAAGTTAAGAACAGGGCAGTAACTTATCAATATTGAATGCTGATTCTGATTGAATGTAATTCAACGTTCTGTCAATCCAATGTACTGTACAAAGTCAAAGTTCTAACAATAAAAATGGTACAAGTCCAAAAAGCCTGAACAACAACCCAACTTAGATACAAGCTATATACAGGTAGACAGTTCAAGTTCAAAGTTACTTTTGGTAGAAGTTAATTGTTATATTGCAGTTGTTCAAAACAAAAGGGCTTTGCTGAGTCAAGTCCATGAGTGAAGTCCTCTTGTAAAAGTCTCCGTCACTTTTCCTCACCTCCAAGTAGAACTTTATATTTCCGCTATTGCTCTCTTTTCCAATGTCCGTTGGTATGTTTTTCTCTTGTAAATATGCGTGAAGAATATCCAGTGAAGTTTTGGTAGCCTTTCGGGTGTTCAGCGCATCTTTCTCTTTAAATCTTCTGCTTTGAATGAAGTAAACCTTGCGGCCATTTTTGTTTTTCAAACTGTTACAGTCACTCGCGAGTGCGGAAGTTTTACGTCGCCGATGTCTCTTTTCCAGTTTTTCCATATATTTAATGTGAAAGATTAAACGCGTGAAGAATATCCAGGGAAGTTTTGGTAGCCTTTCGGATGTTCAGCGTGTCTTTCTCTTTAAATCTTCGGCTTTTGATGAAGCAAACCTTTGTGTACAAACTGTCAGTCACTCACTTGTGCCGAAGTTTTACATCTCTGACGTGTCTCTTTACCAGTTTTTTGATGTCCGTTGGCATGTTTTTCTCTTGTAAATATGCGTGAAGAATATATAACGAAGTTTTGGTAGCCTTTTGGGTGTTCAGTGCATTTTTAGTTTCAGTTTATTTATTTAGTGCTTAAACCGAGCACTAAATTGACCCCGTCTTCTCTCTTTCCCAGCTGACAAAGAAATGACTGTGTGCATACGCAACAGAAAAGTTGTCACTGGATCTTCGCGTGTGATGTCGTGTTGTCAACAATGTGCAGTATTATAACAATATTGCATGCTCATTCTCCATTGCGGAGAATGGCGTAATACATGGAGGCAGTGGCGATCCTAGAGTAATTTACTCCCCGGGCGAACCCCCCCCCCGCCCCCGCCCGTCTTGTTTTTTTTTTCGGGGGGTTTTTTTTGGGGACCTTTTTTTTGGGGGGGGGACCGTTTTTTTTTTCGCGCCCGCGCTCGTGCCCCCCCCCCGCGTTGGGCTCTGTATTAGCCAACAGAATGTTAACAGCTTTACATGGTCGTTTAAACATTTCTCGTCGTGTGTTGTATGTCGCGGACGCGGCCCGTTATAAATTTGCTGTTACCAGAATGGCAATGATCCAGTTGTAATGTATTACTTAAGACTCTGTGTAATGTCATAGTAGTGTAGTACTATGGTAGTAAAGTCGTTTTGATGACTAGTACAATGTTCCGCTGGCGGGATTGTGCATATTATGGGGCTACGACAAGTTAGGCACACACACACACACACTGATGACGTCACCCGCGCAACTTTGGTATTGGGCTTCCCCATCCAAAATGTTCACCCCCCCCGCCCGTCTTGTTTTTTTTTCGGGGGTGTTTTTTGGGGGAACTTTTTTTTTGGGGGACCGTTTTTTTTTCGCACCCGCGCTCATGCCGCCCCCCCCGCGATGCCGCCCCGGGCGGCTGCCCGGTTGGACCGCCCCCAGGACCGCCCCTGCATGGAGGATAAGTGATATGATAATATTGCATGCTATCAATAAACCCACTAGAAGGGAATAGAATACATGTTTTTATTCCATGGAAAAAGTGTCCCGTATGTATAATAATTCCTGATATTTCACTCTGATGACGTCACTCCCAGTGTTTTCCCACTGACTAGACTCACGTTGTCAAAATCTCCCTGTAATATCCTCTATGTATAAAATGCCTGAAATATAACGTTACATATTCATGTCATTAACATCGAAAGTGTACTCTGTACGCAACATAGCTGTACCTTAATGAGCATGAGGTCTGCATTATTGCTGCTCTTGTTGTACAGTGGGTGAGGTGTAATGGAGCGTGGTTTGGAATACTGCTCCATTCCTTCATACTTGCCAAGAGAGTTGTCTCCAGCCACTATCATCATCTGATCCACCCTGAGTGCAAGACATCTGCATCTCATACATGATAAATAAGTGTCATGTCACACCTGAAACTCACTACAGACCAGCGACATTCAATTCACACTCTGAAAGTGTGATAGCACAGGGACTGCTCGGTTATACTGGCCACTGAATGGACATTTTGCTGCTATGGACTTGCTTAGGTGTATAAAAAAATCTGGATAATTGTCGATACAGGGAATCTTTTGGTAAGAGTAGCTTTGCGTTACATCACATCACACCACCCCACCCCTTCATGGGTTATTTTCCTAACACAACATGTCCCATTGTGTCTTATTCATTAGATCTCTTTACTCTTCACCACGGCCATGAAAAATTATTCCAATCAATCAATCAATCAATCAATCAATCAATCAATCAATCAATCAATCAATCAATCAATCAATCAATCAATCAATCGCTCAATGACCCCCAGTCCATACTTTAGGAACCAGGAACTTACTTAATAGTTATTAAATAAGAGATGGGTTTAGAATCAAGCAAAAGGTTCATCTCATCTCATCATCTGTAGCCGCTTTATCCTGTTCTACAGGGTCGCAGGCAAGCTGGAGCCTATCCCAGCTGACTATGGGCGAAAGGCGGGGTACACCCTGGACAAGTCGCCAGGTCATCACAGGGCTGACACAGAGACACAGACAACCATTCACACTCACATTCACACCTACGGTCAATTTAGAGTCACCAGTTAACCTAACCTGCATGTCTTTGGACCGTGGGGGAAACCGGAGCACCCGGAGGAAACCCACGCGGACACGGGGAGAACATGCAAACTCCGCACAGAAAGGCCCTCGCCGGCCACGGGGCTCGAACCCGGACCTTCTTGCTGTGAGGCGACAGCGCTAACCACTACACCACCGTGCTGCCAAGCAAAAGGTTATCATCTTAATTTTATCCTATATTAACCCTTACACATAAAAAATATTTGTTATTCTTGTTTACAATTATGTTCTACAAAACTATCAATTGCTTTCATGCACTTGATTCAGGTGCCTACTGAGATACAATGGGCCAGTATGGGAGGTTTGGGGCAAGAAACTGCATTCACAACTACAGATAAGCATTTGTGTTTTTTCGTGAAACACAATAATGACACATCAAGGTTACTCTTCGTAGGATGTGCCAGTTTTCCCTGTTTGTTTTTTTTTGTGGCTTGTACTGCATCCAAAGGGTGTGCGATTGGCCCGAGACTCTGTTTCTTCCATGCCGTGATTTGTTTGCAAACAGCAAAAAAGAGAATAATTTGCCAAGTAAAGAAGGAGGGACTCACCCTTTATTACAGTGTGCAGCAGTGAGAACCCAATATTTATGCACCAGGGATCCTGCACAGAAATGCTGGCCTTTTGAGGTTTGCAAAGACACAATATATTTGATTGAATGTATTGATGGTGCGTAATCACCAGCTCTCTGGCCTTGAAAGAAATCTTGACCTGGTATAAAAAAAAAAAAGAACAGATTGCTCAAGATTTAAAGACCTTTCAGGCATCACAGATGGCTTATCTAAGACACACACACTTAAAAAAAAAAAAAAAAAACCTCAGAGAGAAGGGCAACAACAGAGTTACCCGCTGTCTAACGAGAAATGTGAATATTGAGCAGGTTGAATTTAAAAAATAAAAAATTTAAAAAATTAAAAAAACACATGAAAAGCATAAGTTGTTCTTGATTATAGAGGGAATCCTGTATATCCAGAATGTAAAGATAAACAGCTTGTAAATGAGTGCTCGACTGACATTGATGATAATCGCATCATACTAAAAACCGGCAGGCCAGCTTATAATAATCTGTGGTTGGTAGAAGAGAGCAACTGGACTTGCTTGAAAAGTCTTGAAGACGTTTCGCCTCTCGTCCGAAAGGCATCCTCAGTTCTGTCTGTCTAATCAAGTATTTATCCTCTCATGGATCATCATAGAATCCGAATCAGAATGCTGATGGCTGCATTGTAGGTGGCTGATAGATGTCTTAGACACCCACCTCTGTTCAGTGATGGTTGTTCCAGGTTGACAAAAATGAACGATCCTCTCTGGCTAAGATGTCTGCCAGTTTCCTGGAAGTCCTCTCATACTCCCGCACCAGTCGAAGGGAACTCATCCCAAAGTGCTCTCTTCTACCAACCACAGATTACTATGTACCTGGACGACTGAGTATCTTCACAGATATGTTTCTACGCACTTTGGGATGAGTTCCCTTCGACTGGTGCGGGAGTATGAGAGGACTTCCAGAAAACTGGCAGACATCTTAGCCAGAGAGGATCGTTCATTTTTGTCAACCTGGAACGACCATCACTGAACAGAGGTGGGGTCTATGACATCTATCAGCCACCTACAATGCAGCCATCAGCATTCGGATTCTATGATGATCCATGAGAGGATAAATACTTGATACTCCCTATTAGACAGACAGAACTGAGGATGCCTTTCGGACGAGAGGCGAAACGTCTTCAAGACTATTCAAGCAAGTCCAGTTGCTCTCTTCTACCAGCCACAGATTACTATGTAGCTGGACGACTGAGTATCTTCACAGATATGCCAGCTTATAATAATATTTAAGTATGCCTTTCCGCGACTACCTAAAGAATAAGTCAAAAACACATAGATTAGTTTTCCGAATGCAAGCGTTTATTAAAAATCTACTTACCGCTGACTGTGAAGACCTTCACAAGCACAAAGGACAAAAACAGTATCCTGTGCATGATGGCAAGGCAAGGCTAAAGCGTGTGACTAGACCTGGCTAAAACTGAAGAACCACCTCTCAACTCCAAGAGGAAACCACAGCAGAAGCTGTCCACAAGTATCTAAGGTTCCATTCAGGCAAAAAAAAGGAAAAAAGAAGTATGTTATCTCCTCTATTCTACTCTCCTCTTTGACCCAGCAAGGAAATACAATGCTTGTATTAGTACGGTGGCTAAAATATGTCCGTAAATTATGCTTTATAAATATTCAGTATAAAATTTCGATATATGAAGCATTTTAAAAACAAAAACTTCTTCCCAGAACATACAGCCTTTTTTTTTTTGGTGAAAATTGCATAATTCATTAATTTTCTGTGCTTCACTGATTAGTATTTCTTTACATTATATTACATTTCACAGACGCTCTTATCCAGAGCAGCCTGGGGAGCAGTTGTGTGTTGGATGCCTTGCTCAAGGGCACTTCAGCCATTCCTGCTGGTCCAGGGAATCAAACTGGCAACCTTATGGTCCCAAAGCTGCTTCTCTAGGTCATGACTTCTTGACATGGGTACAGTATATGAAACAGAGTGATATATATTTAAATAATATTGGCTGGTGTTGAGCGGTATATCAGATATGTTCCATTCAGCTAACATGATATTAAACGAGTTGAAGACAAGTTTCTGATATAACACGAAAAAAGTCAGCCAATATTATTATTATGATACATACAGTGGGGCAAAAAAGTATTTAGTCAATCACCAATTGTGCAAGTTCTCCCACTTAAAAAGATGAGAGAGGCCTGTAATTTTCATCATAGGTACACCTCAACTATGAGAGACAAAATGAGAAAAAAAAAATCCAGAAAATCACATTGTCTGATTTTTAAAGAATTTATTTGCAAATTATGGTGGAAAATAAGTATTTGGTCAATAACAAAAGTTCATCTCAATACTTTGTTATATACTCTTTGTTGGCAATGACAGAGGTCAAACGCTTTCTGTAAGTCTTCACAAGGTTTTCACACACTGTTGCTGGTATTTTGGCCCATTCCTCCATGCAGATCTTCTCTAGAGCAGTGATGTTTTGGGGCTGTCGCAGGGCAACACGGACTTTCAACTCCCTCCAAAGATTTTCTATTGGGTTGAGATCTGGAGACTGGCTAGGCCACTCCAGGACCTTGAAATGCTTCTTACGAAGCCACTCCTTCATTGCCCGGGTGGTGTGTTTGGGATCATTGTCATGCTGAAAGACCCAGCCACGTTTCATCTTCAATGCCCTTGCTGATGGAAGGAGGTTTTCACTCAAAATCTCACAATACATGGCCCCATTCATTCTTTCCTTTACACGGATCAGTCGTCCTGGTCCCTTTGCAGAAAAACAGCCCCGAAGCATGATGTTTCCACCCCCATGCTTCACAGTACGTATGGTGTTCTTTGGATGCAACTCAGCATTCTTTCTCCTCCAAACACGACAAGTTGAGTTTTTACCAAAAAGTTCTATTTTGGTTTCATCTGACCATATGACATTCTCCCAATCCTCTTCTGGATCATCCAAATGCTCTCTAGCAAACTTCAGATGGGCCTGGACATGTACTGGCTTAAGCAGGGGGACACGTCTGGCACTGCAGGATTTGAGTCCCTGGCGGCGTAGTGTGTTACTGATGGTAGCCTTCGTTACTTTGGTCCCAGCTCTCTGCAGGTCATTCACTAGGTCCCCCCCGTGTGGTTCTGGGATTTTTGCTCACCGTTCTTGTGATCATTTTGACCCCGTGGGGTGAGATCTTGCGTGGAGCCCCAGATCGAGGGAGATTATTAGTGGTCTTGTATGTCTTCCATTTTCTAATAATTGCTCCCACAGTTGATTTCTTCACACCAAGCTGCTTACCTATTGCAGATTCAGTCTTCCCAGTCTGGTGCAGGTCTACAATTTTGTTTCTGGTGTCCTTTGACAGCTCTTTGGTCTTGGCCATAGTGGAGTTTGGAGTGTGACTGTTTGAGGCTGTGGACAGGTGTCTTTTATACTGATAAGTTCAAACAGGTGCCATTAATACAGGTAACGAGTGGAGGACAGAGGAGCCTCTTAAAGAAGAAGTTACAGGCCTGTGAGAGCCAGAAATCTTGCTTGTTTGTAGGTGACCAAATACTTATTTTACCGAGGAATTTACCAATTAATTCATTAAAAATCCTACAATGTGATTTCCTGGATTCTTTCCCCCCCATTCTGTCTCTCATAGTTGAAGTATTCCTATGATGAAAATTACAGGCCTCTCTCATCTTTTTAAGTGGGAGAACTTGCACAATTGGTGGCTGACTAAATACTTTTTTGCCTCACTGTACGCATTCTTTCCGGGTGTTCAACGGGGCGCTCTCTTTCAAAATTCTCTCAAAATCTTCCATATTTAACAAAGCAAACCTGGCGGTCATGTTTGTTTCCAAATTGTCGCACTTGCTAGTGTAGAAGTTTTACGTCTCTGACGTGTGACGTCATGTTGTTTTGACAACCATGCAATATTGTAGACCATATTCAACGCTCATTCTCCATTGGGTAGAGTGACGCAATACACGTAGGATAAGCGGTATGCTAACAATATTGCATGCTATCAAATCAAATAAATGAAACCTGCTAGACGGGAACATGGTGGTGTAGTGGTTAGCACTGTCGCCTCACAGCAAGAAGGTCCTGGGTTTGAGCCCAGTGGCCGACGAGGGCCTTTCTGTGTGGAGTTTGCATGTTCTCCCCATGTCTGCGTGGGTTTCCCCCACAGTCCAAAGAGATGTAGGTTTGGCTAATTGGTGGCTCTAAATTGACCGTAGGTGTGAATGGTTTGTCTCTACGTGTCAGCCCTCTGGTGACTTGTCCAGGGTGTACCACCTCTTGCCCATAGTCAGCTGGGATAGGCTCCAGCTTGCCCGCAACCCTGCATTTTTACATTCTGCATTCATTGCAGTATGATCCTGCGTTTTTATATTTTTTAGTTCCAAGCCTTGGTTTTCTCTCTGGCTTTTCCAGCTTGAATTGTAGATTATCCCAGTTTATCGTTCCCAAACTTTTCTTTGATTTATGCCACTATGGATTTGTGATTTCACCCAAATGAAGAACATGCTGAAATTACACACTTGCCTCATGCCTCCTACTACTTCACATTCCATTTTCAAATGCGTCTTGTTACTTGAAGCACTTTCAAATCTTACAAATGTCAACTTTAATGAGCCCCTATTAATACGCCCACAATTTCAATAATGTATCAAGTATTCTGTGTAGTTGTGAAATCATATCCATCTATCTAATCAGTGGAGGTTCCATTTGGTGGGTGACCACCAAATGGAACCAAACAAATTTTTCATGAATGTGTGCCCAACAATTAACGGCATCAGGGTGAGTCCACAAAAACAGCTAACTTTTGTAACAGTACTATACAAATCACATATATCCCTCTTCTTCCATATGGATATATTACGCATGGTAAATCTAACCCGCGCTGGCCTCTCTGTGCTGGCCTGACTGCTGTATTTCAACTTGTGGGTTGTAACTTGGTTTGGACAGACATACTGTCCCGGTGTAGCTATCAGCCCAGGGGAGAAAGCAGAACAATACCATATAATGTGCACTCATTCTGTAACACTGCTTAAAGAGGTCAGGAATGAACACAGAAACAGACAGATTATAAGCTGATAATACAGTGGGAAACAGCCTGATGTCGGCAACAAAATCTAGGCATATCATCTGACTGATGACTGTGGATTAGTTCGAAGGAACTGGTTAAATTAATCTTGAATGGTACATCCAAAAAAAAATCGTGCTGGCCCCAGTGGTTGGCATAGCATGGCAAAGAGATTCGACTTTTCAGAATGCAAAATAACCTAAATATATCGTGTTATTTGAATCAAATTTCTTGAATAACATACAGTATCAATTAAAAGTGTGGACACTCCTGCTCATTCACAAGTTTTTCTCTATTTGGACTATTTTCTCCATTGTGGAACGATATTGAAGACATCAAAACAATGAAATAGCATATGGAACATAGACAGAACATCTCTATGACATGGTGGCAAGATGATATGAAGTTTATCTTCGAGTGGTGAACATATTTCATGAGTGAGTGCAGCAAACAAGTGAAATATTTTTCAACACGAGAAGATAAGCTTCATATCTTTGCACCACCATGTAATATTCTTTATATTATATGGACGCATCCACACACACAAAAAAAACATATACAAGTTAATCAAAAGGATTTTAATTTTGAACCGGTTTGCCATTTTGACAATGCACATCTAGGTCAGCAGGAAAACACGAAGAGTGACGTAGACCCTTTTCAGTCACATGACCTTCGTAAACGCGACCGCCATTTTGGACATATAGTGGGCTTCGGCTTGAATCGGTTTGAATGCGAGGAAGGCGACAAACTTAAAAGAAAACGGAGCGAGATGCAGAAAACTGTATTTACTAGTTTACTGTAATTATGATCTGGCAGCTATTTACACCGGATCCAGTGTAAATAGCTGCCGGAGCCAACGTCCGAGCTTGCCGGAGTGCGCTCCGGCCGGCCGCGAGCTAGCGCGCTCCGGAACCTCGGACGTTGGCTCCGGCAGCTATTTACACTGGATCCGGTGTAAATAGCTGCCAGATCATAATTACAGTAAACTAGAATGGAATGTTAACAGCAATGTAATGCCTTTTCTGGCTAATTTTATTCGTCTTACCTCCAACAAAGTGGTCACTACACAAGCGTTGGTGTGCCGCTATCCATCTTCTCCGTCGGTCAGCATCTACCGGGATCCGATAAAATGATAACCCTTGCCTTGTTTGTTGATGGTTACTACATCCAGGTGCACAACAATATAGTGGCATGATGGAAGTCTTGCTGAAAATAAACACTTTCTTTGCTGCCGTTCCTCAATGTTGGCTGTGGTAAACTACTGGTAGTACATGTCCAAAATGGCGGCCGCATTTGTCGTGACGTCACGTGAAAAGGGTCCATACTGTACATACAGGACACTTTTTAATTCATTTGATTTGATAGCATGCAATATTGTTAGCATATCGCTTATCCTACGTGTATTACGTCACTCTACCCAATGGAGAATGAGCGTTGAATATGGTTTACGCTATTGCATGGTTGTCAAGACAACATGACGTCACACGTCAGAGATGTAAAACTTACATGCTAGTGAACGACTGGGACAATTTGTAAACAAACATGGCCGCCAGGTTTGCTTCGTTAAATACGGAAGATTTTGAGAAAATTTTGAAAGAAAGACGCGTTGAACACCTGAAAGGAGTGTGTATGTATTATCATAATAATAATAAATATTATTGGCTGGCTTTTTTTTTTTTCATGGTATACCAGATGTATTCCATTCAGCTACTCATCTTTGACTCATTCAATATCATACTAGCTGAATGGAATATATCCAATATACCACTCATCAGCAACCAATATTATTTTAATATGTCACTCAGATCCACAATGTATTTCATCTGCAAAATGTGAGTTTTTCAACATGAGATTATTAACCTCATATCTTCAAATTATTGTGTGATTTTCTTATTATATAGACACATTCACAAACACAAAGTACCAAACTTATGAAAAAAAAATTGATCAATTTCCTCACGAGTGAGGATATTGGAAAATATGTTACTCAATATCCCGGATGTATTTTGTATGAAAAACACTCTTACCTATATAATAAATGGAATTATCTGGTAAACAAACACAAAGCGTTCAAAAACAAAATTTGTTTCATATCTTAGATTGTTTAAAGTAGCTGCCGTTTACCTTGATGGTGCTTCGTACACTATTGGCATTATCTTAACCAGCTTCATGAGGTTGTCACCTGGAATGCTTTTCAATTAACAGGCGTGCCTCGTCAAAAGTTCATTAGCGGACGAGTTTCTTGCCTTGTTAATGTGTTTGAGATCAAACAGGCCATAGTAAACAATAAAAACACAGTAAATAGCCCTATTCCACATCACAACTGTAGTAATCCATATTATGACAAGAACCGCTCAACTAAGTAAAGAGAAACGACATCCATCATTACTTTCAGGCATGAAGTGTTGCAATTAATACAAAAAGAAAGTATATAGTTCTGCCAAGTACATTAGCTCAATCCATTATTATCTTGTCAAGCTACAGAAAAACTGGAGAGGCCCAACAGTTACTGAATAAAGGGAGTCCACCAACACTATTGAAATCTGTTCTACAGGACTACGGCATTTCTTACTATTGTCTCGGTCTGTGTTGAGGAAACAATACACACGGGAAGCTATTATATCTAAGGGATGGATGTGGTTACAGTATAAAAACAAACTGAAGGTTCTCAGTGTCACCAGTGCTGAAGGACCTGCTATTCCCGAGCTGTGATGCGCGTACCAGATAGAAAGTGAGTACTGCAATTGATATTATAATAGTCATTTTTATAAGATGGTAATATACTCTAGAATTTGCATGTTAGACTGTTTGATCGATCGGGCCTTACATTTTATGGTTCTGCGTAGCTGGTTTTTAACTCCTCTAACTTTTTTGTGTTTCTGATTTTTTTTTTAAAGCATGAAGAACTGTGTTGAATATTCACTGCTTTTTGTCATTTCCATTATTCAAGGTAAAGTTTTCCTTGCTTATAATGTAAGTGAAATATATCTAATCCAAAAACACAGCGTTAAACAACCAAACTAGATTGTGTTCTATCACAATCAGCTACAGTATTGTATACAGTATCTACAGCAGGTTTGTAGTACTGGAATCTGACTCGTGCCCCAATTTTAAGGACTCGTGACTTGACTTGGACTCGTAAATTGGAGACGAGGACTCTGAATTTTTCTTTTTTTTGTAGCATGCCATAATAAATTGGCATAAGATATTTATATCTAGATTAATTTTTATACTAATTTTGTGCAAGAGAATGCACATTGGCCTGTTCATACGTCATGCTCAGGAACAAACTAACGTTAATGACGCTAAAATGCCTGGAGAGACGCCCCTAGGATTGTCCGCTTTGCTTATACAGACTTCTCGTGCAGTGGGGGGGGAAAAAAAAAAATGCACTGCTATGTGTTCCATATGTAGAAGAACTATTGAGGAGACGACGGGGACAACCTCGAACTTCAATCGTCGTTTGGCGAGACTCCACCCAGAGAAGGAAGTGACACGCTATGTTCATTGCTCTGTTGATCGCGGCGCTTGCTTGCTGACCGATGAACTAGCTAGTGTTAACCCTTTCTCATGTTATTTGCCCTGTTGATAGTGGGCGGGGCTTGATGAACAAGCTTTTTAATCTGTAGCCTATTAACTAAAATGGGGCAGTCGAGCAGTAACGTTAGTCCAACACAGTAGCAGAGAAACTTTCACAAAAAGGTAGCAACAGCCACCGTTCAAATGGTGCAGGTGGAGTCTTGTTCTTGGACTTGACTCGAAATTTTCTTTAATGACTTGGACTTGACTCGGACTTGAACACTGGGGACTTGAGACTGGACTCGGGCTCGAAGTTTAGTGACTCAACTACAACACTGATATACAGTCTATAATTATAATAATAATAATAATAATAATAGGTTTTTATCATTTGAAAAAAATCAAACTACCAACAGACAATTGTATAAGATATAGTAAAATGGTGGGGTAGAGTCTTGGGTTACACTGAGTTTCATATGTTGTCCCCATGTCTGCATGGGTTTCCTCTTATTTCCTGAAACATGCCAGTAAATAGATTCATTCATTCATTTTCAGTAACTGCTCTATCCTGGGTGGCACAGTGGTGTAGTGGTTAGCACTGTTGCCTCACAGCAAGAAGGTCCTGGGTTCGGGCCCAGCGGCCGATGAGGGTGGAGTTTGCACGTTCTCCCCGTGTCTGCGTGGGTTTCTTCCGGGTGGTCCAGTTTCCCCCCACTCCAAAGACATGTAGGTCTAAATTGACCATAGGTGTGAATGGTTGTTTGTCCCTGCAATGACCTGGCGACTTGTCCAGGGTGTACCCCGTCTCTGGCCCATAGACAGCTGGGATAGGCTCCAGCTTGCCTGCAGCCCTGTACAGGATAAGTGGCTACAGATAATGGATAGATGCTCTATCCTGTCAGTGGATCCAAAATCTGTCCCAGGAATACAGAGTACAAGGCATACCAGGATATCATACACACTCATTCACATCTGTGGGAAATTTAACCCAGAGGAAACTCATGCAAAGACAGGAACATCATGCAAAACTCCACTCTAACAGTATCTTGAGCTCAGGATTGGACCCAGGACTCTGGAGCTACACTGCATCGGTAGGTGGACTGGCTACACTAAATTGCCCAAGGTGTAAATGAGTGTGTACATGGTACCCTGTGATGAACTGGCATCCCAGCTTGGGTGTTTACTCACACCCTGGGATAGGCTCCGTATCTGCATTGACTCTGACTAGGAGAAAGTGGTTACTGAAGATGAATGAATGAATCCAACTATTGGCATGTTGATGAATGATGAATCATGAACCATGATCCCAAGTACTAGAGCTTCTTCCTATCATAGTTTCCCTACAGCAAAGGATCATTGGAGGCCCAGAGGTTAAACTGTATTCCATAAAATACCAGGCGTCGCTACAGTACAACAACCAGCACTACTGTGGAGGAACTCTTATTCACCCACAGTGGGTGGTGTCTGCTGCACACTGCTGGAAGCCGTGAGTACTGCAGCCACGTCAAATCGGCTTTAATCCAGTTGACTGCACTCTTGTTGATTCTTTTTCCTGCCTAAATCTGAGCATTTAGCTTGATAAATAGAAGCCATCAGACTAGAAAGCATTACAATGAAACAACTAATGAACATTTGCGCTTAGACTATACTAACATCTCTGATCTGCAGAAACTATTTGATCAAAGTAGTGCTGAGTGAGCACGATCTCTTCAAGAAAGAGGGAGTGGAGCAGGAGTTTAATGTCTCCAGAACCCTGGTCTACTACCTGTACAACTACAGGACATTTGATAATGACATAATGCTCCTGAAGGTAAGTGAAACCAAACATCATTTGGTGGGCCACTTCAAATTAGATTCTCCAACTGGTTTAAAACATTGTTTACAGTATAGCTTACATTACATTCTTAGAAGCAAAGAGTTTTAATTGGAACCGCTTCGGATGGGGAAACCTGTAGGTGTGTAGAATTTAGCAAGGAACGTACCTTAACCTAGCGGGGAAAGAAAAAGTCAGATTTTTAAATAAATTATCAAAAACTTAATGATCATAAACTGTTCATATTTAGCGATAACTAATTGTGAAGCAATTGAGGTTTAAAGGCCTTTCTTGCGAGTCCAGTTGAATGAATCTGGCAGTTTAGGGATTTAAACAAATCCCATTCTCATTATCTCTAGCCGCTTTATCCTGTTCTACAGGGTCGCAGGCAAGCTGGAGCCTATCCCAGCTGACTACGGGCGAAAGGCGGGGTACACCCTGGACAAGTCGCCAGGTCATCACAGGGCTGACACATAGACACAGACAACCATTCACACTCACATTCACACCCACGGTCAATTTAGAGTCACCAGTTAACCTAACCTGCATGTCTTTGGACTGTGGGGGAAACCGGAGCACCCGGAGGAAACCCACGCGGACACGGGGAGAACATGCAAACTCCGCACAGAAAGGCCCTCGCCGGCCACGGGGCTTGAACCCGGACCTTCTTGCTGTGAGGCGACAGCGCTAACCACTACACCACCGTGCCGCCTGATTTAAACAAAATACTGTGTAAATTGTAAATAAAAACAAAATGCAATAATTTGCAAATCATGGAAACCCTATATTTCATCGAAAATAGTACAAAGACATCAAATATTGAAACTGAGAAATGTTGTTTTTTGAAAAATATATGCTCATTTTGAGTTTGGTGTCAGCAACACGTTTCCAAAAAAAAAAAGGGGGGTGGGTGGGACCGGGGCATGTTTACCACTGTGTTGCATCACCTCTACTTTTAACAACACTGTAAACTTTTGGGAACTGAGGAGACCAATTGCTGTCGTTTTGAAAGAGAAATGTTGGCCCTTTCTTACCTGATATACAATTTCATTTGCTCAACAGTCCAGGGTCTCCTTTGTCATATTTTGCACTTCATAATGCTTCACGTTTTAAATGGGAAACAAGTCTGGATTGCAGGCAGGCCAGTTTAGCACCCGGACTCTTTTACAACAGAGCTATGCAGTTTTAATACGTGCCGCAACGTTTTTGGAATTGGGGTTGTAAACAATCATTTCAAAAAGTCTCATCATGATGAATCCAATTCTTTGCTTTAGGAAGCTCAGTGGGTCACTGTGCTGTGGTTGTACAGTGAAAGTATTTGCAATTTGGAAAGACCTTAAAGCTCCAGGGAACAAAAACATCCTGATGGCTGGATTGACCATACTAAATTGCCCCTAGGTGAAATGGGGTGTGTGAATTTGTGTGGAAACGGTGCTCTGCGATGGACAAGTGTCCCATCCAGTGTGTATTTATTTCAACCTTGCATCTTCAGTGTTCCTGGGATAGGCTTCGGATCCACTGCAACCCTGACTAGGATAAAGCTGTTACTTTAGATGAATGACCGAATGAATGATCGTGCTCCTGTGTGTTTCAGCTTGAACGACCAGCTAACCTGAATGCTAACGTGCAGCCGGTTCAGCTGCCAAGCACAAACATGCCACCATTCTCCAGTGACATGATGTGTGTGGTGAGTGGCTGGGGGGTCACGGAGGTCTACAGCTACCATCTGTCTCCAGTCCTACGTGCTGTAGATGTACAGATCATCCCCACATGCCAGCTCTACTATTACTACAAGATAACAAACAACATGGTGTGTGCCGGCTCTCCACTGGGAGGAAAAGACTCATGCCAGGTAAATCAGGTATAAAAACCAAATACAGATATTAAGTACACAAGTTGGGTTCAGTTCTAGTATGTACATAATGGCACTGAATGTTAATTGGACAAGGCATAATGAATCAAAATTGCCTGCTGGTGAGAGGAAAACTCTGTTGCCAGGTATGTTAGGAATAACTAAGTTTAATAAAGTCTAGAAATGGGTTACCAAAGACCTTCTTTTGCTTGTCCACCAGCCACTTTATTAGGAACACCTGCTGTTTTATCAGAATCACTTTTATTGCCAGGTATGTGGGGACACACGAGGAATTTGACTCCGGTTTCACTTAGCTCTCATAGTACAAAACAGATAAAAAGCGTATACACAAGTTCTCTAATCAGCCAATCCTTTGACAGCAGCACAATACATAAAATCATGCAGATACAAATCAAGAGCTTCAGTTAAATGTTCACTTCAAACACCAGAACGGGAAAAATTGTGATCTCAAAGTGTGACTTTCTTCCACCGTGGCATGGGTGTTGGTTTGAGCCAGATGGACTGGTTTGAGTATTTCAGAAATTGACGATCTCCTGGGATTTTCACACACAACAGTCTCTAGAGTTTATACAGAATGGTGCGGAAAAAAAAAAACGCACTGAGTGAGTGAGCGACAGTTCTGTGGGTGGAAACAAACGTCTTGTCGATAAGAGAGGTCAGAAGAAACGGCCAGATTGGTTCGAGCTGCCAGGAAGGATACAGCAGCTCATAAGTAACTATTTACAACTGTGGTGAGCAGAAAAGCATCTCAGCATGCAACAGCAGACGACCACATGGGTTCCAGTCCTGCAGCCAAGATCAGGAATCTGAGAATCAAGAACAAGTTCCTGTTAAAGTGGCCTAAGGAAGCTAAAAACCCTGAAATATATTTAAAAAATAAAAACCAAATGAGGAAGCCTTTTTACAGTACAGGTTACACTGTAGTATGCAAATTAGACTGTATTTTCCACAGAGGGTGGCGCCGTGGGTAGCACTGCTTCCTCATTGCTCCGAGGTCACAGGTTACATCCTGAGTTCTGGTTAGAGTCTGTGAAGCGGTTCACGTTATTCCTTTGTTTATGTGGGTTTTCCAGTATGGTAGGTGGATTAGCTAAACAAAATTACCCCAAGATTTGTGAAGGTATTTCCTGGGAAAGGCTCTGGATCTACAACCCTGAGCAGGATAAAACAGTTCCTGAGAATGAATGAAAATAAATGTATAAAATATGTACTACATCAAAATCCTTACACTTGGTATTAGTCACTAGTATAGATGTACAGTATATGGTATCGTCTTTCGCTACCATTGACCATAAAGTAAATCCTTCCTCGTAGGTCAATGATCATGATCAAAGACTATGGACACCGTGGCATTTTAACTTTTATTCCTTTTCATGGCAGGGTGATTCTGGCGGCCCTCTCGTATGTAACGGCTACTTTGAAGGCATCGTCTCCTGGGGCATTGGTTGTGCCAATCCATATTTCCCTGGCGTCTACACCAAAGTTCGTAACTACATCCAGTGGATCAACTGGATCATTGACACCCAAAGTGGCTAGACTGTTTTTGTTCTTTTTGCAGCTTTTTACAGGAAGAAGTGACATATCAATTGTTGAGTGAATATATCCTGCCTGGTAGAAGTCTGGGGAAACTGTCGTTCATAAATTAGTTTGGGGTCAGCGAAAATCGGACATTACGAGGTAAATTACGAAAGGTCAAAGGTAAGGGGTGTTTCTAAAACTTTGGTGGGGAATGTATGGGAACGATCACACATTTTTGGCACATAAGACTGAACAAACAAAATCCAAGGCATTTAATGGTGTTAGGTTTCACACAAGTTTCTTCATTATTACAGGTTGCAAAAGCTTTTTCTGACATTTTTGTTGGACAAGGATATTTTAGCAAGTGTTAATATCTTGAATATGAGCAAATGGATCTCTTTCTTATTATGAGAATTATAAATCAAATATAAGATTATATTCAGCCTGTTTTGTGTTTTTTTTTTTTTTTTTAGATGGGGCAGCACAGTGGTTAGCACTGTTGCCTCACAACAAGAAGGTTCTGGGTTCGAGCCCAGTGGCTGATGGGAGCCTTTCTGTGTGGAGCTTGCATGTTCTCCCCGTGTCTGTGTGGGTTTCCTCCGGGTGCTCCTGTTTCCCCCACAGTCCAAAGACATGCAGGTTAGGCTAATTGGTGGCTCTAAATTGACCGTCGGTGTGAATTGTTGTTTGTCTCTATGTGTCAGCCCTGCGATGACTTGCTGACTTTAGTCCAGGGTGTACCCCGCCTCTCACCCATAGTCAGTTGGGATAGGCTCCAGCTTGCCCGCGACCCTGTACAGGATAAGCAGTTACGGATAGTGGATGGATGTTTTCTAGAGGTTTGCCCATTTCAAGCTTTAAATTTTCTTAATTTAATGGCTAGATCATTTTGCTTCTTCTAAGAAATAAATAAAAGAAAAATCTGCCAGTAGGCTAGAACATCATGATTTCATGCTTGAAATGAGTAAAACATGTCTAGAAATAAGTTTCATAATCATATATTTGGTTGATTGTAAGCTTATAATCGGAAATACTAGACCAGTTTGTCAATATTCACTGTATTTTCACTCGCTAAGATGTTCTACAGATCCTTATTCAGATCCAACCTGGGATAACTTTTTGTTGATTATCTGACCATATAGATTGTTGATTTGTTCCAGATTTCATTTACGTTCCTGGAATTATTTTTATTTGCAGGCAAATTGTAAAGCAGAAGTCCATTTTAACGCTTTGTGTTTGAAAACCCCTTGGGGGGGGGGCACAAACTTTCACACACGCACATATATAAACACACACATAGTACTGTGCAAAAGTCTTAGGACCCCTATTTTTTTTCCATACAAACTTTGTTATAGATTTCTATTTTATGAAGTCTACATTACTGAGTCAGTACAAAAACATTTTAGAGTCCAAACGTTCGTTTTCCAGCACAAAATTAAATGTTACAGGAAAAAAATGCTAGTGTCTGAGCAGCATAGTTTATTTTATAAGAGACCACTTTGCAAATCTCATCTCATCTCATTATCTCTAGCCGCTTTATCCTGTTCTACAGGGTCGCAGGCAAGCTGGAGCCTATCCCAGCTGACTACGGGCGAAAGGCGGGGTACACCCTGGACAAGTCGCCAGGTCATCACAGGGCTGACGCATAGACACAGACAACCATTCACACTCACATTCACACCTACGGTCAATTTAGAGTCACCAGTTAACCTAACCTGCATGTCTTTGGACTGTGGGGGAAACCGGAGCACCCGGAGGAAACCCACACAGACACGGGGAGAACATGCAAACTCCACACAGAAAGGCCCTCGCCGGCCACGGGGCTCGAACCCGGACCTTCTTGCTGTGAGGCGACAGCGCTAACCACTACACCACCGTGCCGCCCCACTTTGCAAATGAAAAAAGAAAATATAATGAAGGCGACTGGGTTTTGGTGCAAATTTAAGAAGCAAGTATGACCATCCAAGTGTCCAGAAGAACTGTGGCTGGCTCTGTAAGATGCTCAGTAAAGCCTACAGCTCATTTCCTTATAAAACTGCACTCATTGTACCGGAGACGACTATTTTTCAAGCAAAGGGTCATCTCACACCAAATATTGACTTTGTTTCATTTATTATGGCTTGCTGCTGTTTGTAGTATTTTTTTAATGTTGAAACATTTCATTTAATTATTTTTAAGCCATTTTTGGTCTACAGCCTTTATTTCCATGTGCCTAAGACTTTTGCACAGGACTTTATTTATAAAAATAAAATCTTGATACTTGGGGAAAAAGGTGTTTATCTGGTTCTCCATTGGCCAATGTCTTGAGTTTGACCAAAAAAAAAAAAAAAAAAAGACTGAAAAAAAGAAAATGGAGTCAGAATGTCCGTTTGTGGTGAGCCTCGTTTGCGTTGGCTTGTGACTAAACTGACAGTTTTAATGTTTGCTAATGAAATGTCACTCTACCCTGCAAAAAGCAGTACTGTACATGAATGTGCTGTAATATAAAAATACATATAGATGGAGTATTTGTACTTAAAAAAAAGGAAGAATAAAATGGACTTTGTGTTATCACTCTGCATTGTTGCTTTTCTGCAGAATTTCAATGCCATAACCAAGTATTAAGACCAATATAATTATTTTTAAAAATGATAATCACTTGATTAATTTCCTATTGTATGAGAAAGCTTGTATCACCCAGGCACATTATTGCACATGAAGCTTTCAATTTTGAAGAACAAGTTGATTTCATTCCAGTTTCACACAAAGCATTGCAGTCATCACTCACTCAGTGCGTTTACATGCACATCCAAATCGAGCTACTGTCGGTAATCGAGCTAAGGGTCCCAGCACGGGTGCCAGAGAAATCCAATCCTACATGCACACAAGGAAATCGAGCTATTGTGTGAGGTACATTGTGCACCCGAGCCACAGGTGGCGCTACACGCCCCATCGTGTTGATACACTTCTGGTTGTCATCATGAAGAAGAGCTATTCAAGAGTATAAACAAAGTTATCAGTTCCGTGTTCACAAGAAGAACGACGACGTTCGCTCTCCTTGTTCCTCCTGACCTCTTCTGCTGCTCGCTACTACTACTGTTGTCATGCCGACCGAGGCTGTTGTTTTTCCTGCTTGTGGTCTCGTCACTCGTCACTTCTGGAAGGGGCAGTGCTGAAGTAAGTAGCTCGACTACGTAGCTCGATAGGGTTTACATGCACTAAGTAGCTCGGCTACAATCGCATAATCTAGGTCGCGTAGCTCGATTACGAGAAATCCAGTTCGATTTCAGCCGAGCTAAGGTGTTTCCATGGCATTTAGAACTTCGATTTCAGTCGCGCTACGGCAGAAATTCGATTTTCTCTATGTGCATGTAAACGCACTGAGTGACCTTCGACTTTGGTGTGGTGATGAAAGTCGTGTGTGCTCGATGCATAACGGCGCTCTGAATAACATGGGGTGGAGTAAAGGAGGAGAGAAGATCCTAGAACAGGGATTGGCTGTGTGTCAACTCAGGGTAAAGTCTGCAAAGGGATTTAAAAACAAAACACTGAGCTATAGAGGACTTTCAGTGATAATCGCAGATTTTTGCTTATCATGCAGCACCCACCATATTGCCAGGCAAACAAAGAAACGTAGCCACGACAGGTAATGAAGAAAAATCGAGAGGACTGCAGTCAGTACAATCTGTCTGAAATGATTAAATTTTTTTTTAATATCAGCAGATCATGTTACATCCAAAAACTGAGTCATGCAGGTATCACAGATCCATATAATTTACCCACAAATGTATTTATTTATTCTGCCCGCTGTTCACTCGCTCTCGCTGGCTATAGTCCCCAGGTATTTTCGCTCTCAAAAATAGTAACAGATTAATTGAAAACAACTGACTTGGATGTCATCTGGGATTTTGAATGTTGCAATATAATAATGTACCTTAGAATTGGTGTCTTTATGGTCCTAAAGGCAAGATATTTGAGTGAGAAATTATATATTTTTATTAAACTGATCAATTTTAGTGATATTTAATAGTCAATTGACACATGACTCAGTTTCCTAATGCATTATGGGTGTTGATAACTTAATAATGAGACAGAAACTGAAGTGAAGTAGCCTATGAACGCATCATGCAGCATCCAACCCACCGGTGGTGGATGATGGACGTTAAACCGGATAGTGAGTGAGTGAGAGAAGTACATACATTTAAAAAGAGCAGTGCAAACATCACTAATAAAAGATGTCATAACCTTTGAATGTGTGTGGGTGATATCTTGTAAAGTTGGATACAACCTCCCCAACCTATCTGTGCCAATCTCCCTTAAAAAATGCACACCCCAGGAAAACTGGATTTAGCCCCTGGTCTTTTCAATAGCTAGAAACAGCCCTGCTCTGTGTGTGCACGCATGCCCGCTGGTTAAATGCGGAGAAGGAATATGACAAAAATAAAGGCTTGTTCTTCTTAATTTACGCACAAATGTATTTATTTCACTTGAAGTGTTCAGCAAACCAGCTTCCTACGTGTATTATGTCACTCCACCCAATGGAGAATAAGCATTGAATATGATTTACGAAATTGCATGGTTATCAAGACATGACGCCACACGTCAGAGCTGATGAGAATATCCAATGAGAGTTTTCTGCTGCGCATGCGCAGAAACATTTCTTTGTTCGCCGACAAGTGAAAATGCCATAAGATACATATTACATGTAAAACTTCTGCGCTAGTGAGCAACTGTGACAATTTGTAAATGAACATGGCTGCCAGGTTTGCTTTGTTAAATACAGATGATTTTGAGAGAATTTTGAAAGAGAAAGACACGAATGCGTATGTATAATAATAATAATAATAATAATAAATAATACTCATCTTCGACTCGTTCAATATCATGTTAGCTGAATGGAATATATTGGCTATACCATGAAAAAAAAACTAGATAGAACTCGACGCCGACGGCGTCGATGGGGATGCCTCCGCCCGGTAGACTACACACCTTATTAAGTTGTGATTTGGGGATGGACATTTGACCTCACAGTAATCTTGACCTGGTGAAATTACCTGTATCAGCCTTGGAGATATTGTGTTCACAAGGTTTTCGGACAGACATTTGACCTCACAGTGACCTTGACTTTAGACCTTTTGATCTCAAAATCTAATCAGTTCATGTTTGTCCCAAAGTGCACAAATGGTGAAAGTTTGGTGAAATTCCTGTCATTAGCCTTTGAGATATCGTGTTCACAAGGTTTCGGGACGGACGGACAGACGCACAACCCGAAAACATAATGCCTCCTGCACCAGTGTTGCCAGATTGGGCGGTTTTAAGTGCATTTTGGTGGGTTTTGAACATATTTTGGGCTGGAAAACGTCAGCAGTATCTGGCAACACTGTCCTGCACCTTACGGTGGCGGAGGCATAAAAAAGCCAGCCAAAATTAAATATTAAATGTGTTCCAGAATGTAGTGTAGAATGTGTTACAGTATATAGTGCATAGAATGTTTATGGAATATAGTGTAGTGTGTGTTATAGAACATACTGTAGAATGCATTACAGAATACAGAAAGTCCTGTATACATAGCTACAGACACAAAGACCACAGAGTGAAATGGGAGACCTGAAAGGGGGACAGGAACTGCTACATGAGCTGACACGGGGTTCGAATATAAACTCCTCCGGGGTAAAGGAGTTGATCCGACACTCTCTGGAGGCTAAAAATTTTGCATACTGTCCCTACAGCAAGTTCCGAGTTGGGGCTGCACTTGTGGCCCATGACGGCAAAGTGTTCACAGGTGAGACTGAGGCTGTAAATAAAACAGACATTATTAGACAGCCAGTGAAAAATTACCAGATTACCAACACTTTATTTTAAACGTGTTTTATGGAATTGATGGACGCTGTGGATTGTAAAATTCAATTTAAATGAAACAACTTCTATTATATAACCTATGTACTGAAATTCTTTACATGTATTAGAGAGAGTGTGTGTCTGTGTGCGCGCGTGTGCGGCTGCGCACTAACGAGATGAGGAGGAGCTAGGGAGAGAGAGCGTGCGCAGGCGCACGACAAGGAGGAGGGGAGCGAGGGAACGACGCAGCGCACGCGGGAGAGTAACAAAGGGATCTGTAGCTTAAAACTAGTCCCAGCTAAGCCTTAAAGGAACAGTCCACCGTACTTCCATAATGAAATATGCTCTTATCTGAATTGAGACGAGCTGCTCCGTACCTCTCCGAGCTTTGCTCGACCTCCCAGTCAGTCAGACGCAGTGTCACTCCTGTTAGCAATGTAGCTAGGCTCAGTATGGCCAATGGTATTTTTTGGGGCTGTAGTTAGATGCGACCAAACTCTTCCGCGTTTTTCCTGTTTACATAGGTTTATATGACCAGTGATATGAAACAAGTTCAGTTACACAAATTGAAACGTAGCGATTTTCTATGCTATGGAAAGTCCGCACTATAATGACAGGCGTACTAACACCTTCTGCGCGCTTCGGCAGCGCATTGATACGGAGCTCAGATATCAATGCGCTGCCGAAGCGCGCAGAAGAATCTGCAGAATGCGCAGAAGAAGAGAAGAATCTGGAGACAAAAATCTTAGTTTTGTTGGTCGTTAGCCTGTGCAACTTGCTCCCAATAACACTGCTTTTTTGCGTTCACCAACACTACTGATGAACACTACACTGGCTGGAAAGTGATTGCACTACCGCACTAACAGCGCCAACTCGGGCAAGCTAACGATGGCCTTTGAATATGCTGATATGAATGGCATATCAGATGTATTCCATTCAACTACTCGTCTTCGACTTATTCAATATCGTGCTAGCTGAATGGAATATATCTGATATACCATGAAAAAAAAAGCCAGCCAATATTATTTAAACTAGTAGTTATTGCTAGTGACAGTCGAAACTCTCAGGTGTGTCGTGTTAGAGAACCTAAGTCAAATTTAACTGCTACACAATGTCGACACTGGAGACTCCTTCCAAAAAAAAAAAAAAAAAAGTGTGTCTTTACAGAAAACTTCATACCAACAATTGCACATTTTTTTTTAAATCCGTTCATCAGCCATAGCATCAAAACTACCTTTCTAATACTGTGTAGATCCTCTTGTGCCACCAAAACAGCTCTGACCTGTCAAGACATGGATGCCACAAGATGTCTGAAGGTGTGCTGCGGTATCTGGCACCAAGATATTAGCAACAGATCCTTTAAGTCCTAGTTGTGAGGTGGGGCTTCCATGGATCAGACTTGTTTGCCTCGGGCAATCCACAGATGCTCAATCGGATTGAGATTTGGAGAATTGAGAGGCCAGGTCAACACCTTGAACTGCATCAAGTTCCTCAAACCATTCTTGAATAAATTTTCTGAAAGAGGCCTCTGCCATTTGGGAATGCCGGTACCATGAAGGGGTGCATTTTGTTTGCAATAATGTCTAGGTAGGTGGTATGTATCAAACTAACATCCATATGAATTAATTCCCAGCAGAATCTAATATATCCCAGCCCTTGACAGGTGCCAATGTAACAAAACGATCAATGTTCTTCATCTGGTTTTAATGTCATGGCTGATTGGTGTATGAAATTAAAATGATAACGTGCTAGAAGGAGTGCATTAATACAAACCTTTCCTTACTTTTGGCTGGGCCCCACCCAAACTGATAATCACATCAATCAGTTTTTCTTTGGCTAATCAGACACAAGATATGCTAGAGCAGTTGGAGTTAGGTGCCTTGCTCAAGGCCACTTCAGCCAGTTGTGCTGGTCCAGGGAATTGAACCAGCAACCTATTGGTCCCAAAGCTGCTTCTCTAACCATTAGGCCATGGCTTCCCCAGTGATTTGAATTTCAGACTGAACTACC
Organism: Neoarius graeffei; assembly: GCF_027579695.1. Taxonomy (NCBI): domain Eukaryota; kingdom Metazoa; phylum Chordata; class Actinopteri; order Siluriformes; family Ariidae; genus Neoarius; species Neoarius graeffei. Next base: position 44,484,491 of record NC_083594.1, read on the forward strand.
ATCAAATGTGCTGTAATAAACAAATTTGATCAAATCACAATGAAAAATTCAACTCAATGCGACAATAGCAACCTGACCTTGTTTATTTTCCCCAAAATAGGCTGCAATGTTGAAAATGCCTGCTACAACCTGGGCATCTGCGCAGAGAGGACTGCCATCTCGAAGGCCGTATCAGAAGGATACAGAGATTTCAAAGCCATCGCAATAGCCAGGTACAGCGCCAGTGGTTATTATGGTTATTATATACATTCATCAGCTGTTAATATAGCAATCATTTACGTCAGACCACTTTGCCTTGACAGTGATTTGTGTGAACAGTTCATCTCCCCCTGTGGAGCGTGTCGGCAGTTCATGAGAGAAGTAAGTCAAGCATCAAATCTTTATTATTTAAATGGCTAGGAATGTGCAGGAACGACTATGTCATTTTTCATGTCATCAGTTTGGTGGCAGCTGGGTGGTGTACTTATCCAAATCAGATGGTTCGTACATAGAGAGGACAGTTGAAGAACTGCTGCCCGAGTCTTTCGGACCAGAGGATCTGAAGAGGAAGAAGATGCACACTATTCCAAAGGAGTTTTAAGATTTTAAAATAATTTGGAATAGTTACCGCAATGTTTTGCAGACTCTTTTCCCAAAATATCCAATGATACAGAATCTTATCCAAGTGGATGAAGATATAAAGGGCGCTGTTGTAGGTCCTGGTGGGAAAAAAGTTCTTCTGGGATTTAACACTTTCCCAGGATCAAGAGAAGCGGAAAGCATATGGAATGAAGGTATTTGTACAACCCCGATTCCAAAAAAGTTGGGACAAAGTACAAATTGTAAATAAAAACGGAATGCAATGATGTGGAAGTTTCAAAATTCCATATTTTATTCAGAATAGAACATAGATGACATATCAAATGTTTAAACTGAGAAAATGTATCATTTAAAGAGAAAAATTAGGTGATTTTAAATTTCATAACAACAACACATCTCAAAAAAGCTGGGACAAGGCCATGTTTACCACTGTGAGACATCCCCTTTTCTCTTTACAACAGTCTGTAAACGTCTGGGGACTGAGGAGACAAGTTGCTCAAGTTTAGGGATAGGAATGTTAACCCATTCTTGTCTAATGTAGGATTCTAGTTGCTCAACTGTCTTAGGTCTTTTTTGTCGCATCTTCCGTTTTATGATGCGCCAAATGTTTTCTATGGGTGAAAGATCTGGACTGCAGGCTGGCCAGTTCAGTACCCGGACCCTTCTTCTACGCAGCCGTGATGCTGTAATTGATGCAGTATGTGGTTTGGCATTGTCATGTTGGAAAATGCAAGGTCTTCCCTGAAAGAGACGTCGTCTGGATGGCAGCATATGTTGCTCTAGAACCTTTCAGCATTGATGGTGTCTTTCCAGATGTGTAAGCTGCCCATGCCACACACACTAATGCAACCCCATACCATCAGAGATGCAGGCTTCTGAACTGAGCGCTGATAACAACTTGGGTCGTCTTTCTCCTCTTTAATCCAAATGGCACGGCGTCCCTGATTTCCATAAAGAACTTCACATTTTGATTTGTCTGACCACAGAACAGTTTTCCACTTTGCCACAGTCCATTTTAAATGAACCTTGGCCCAGAGAAGGCGTCTGCGCTTCTGGATCATGTTTAGATATGGCTTCTTCTTTGAACTATAGAGTTTTAGCTGGCAACGGCGGATGGCACGGTGAATTGTGTTCACAGATAATGTTCTCTGGAAATATTCCTGAGCCCATTTTGTGATTTCCAATACAGAAGCATGCCTGTATGTGATGCAGTGCCGTCTAAGGGCCCGAAGATCACGGGCACCCAGTATGGTTTTCCGGCCTTGACCCTTACGCACAGAGATTCTTCCAGATTCTCTGAATCTTTTGATGATATTATGCACTGTAGATGATGATATGTTCAAACTCTTTGCAATTTTACACTGTCGAACTCCTTTCTGATATTGCTCCACTATTTGTCGGTGCAGAATTAGGGGGATTGGTGATCCTCTTCCCATCTTTACTTCTGAGAGCCGCTGCCACTCCAAGATGCTCTTTTTATACCCAGTCATGTTAATGACCTATTGCCAATTGACCTAATGAGTTGCAATTTGGTCCTCCAGCTGTTCCTTTTTTGTACCTTTAACTTTTCCAGCCTCTTATTGCCCCTGTCCCAACTTTTTTGAGATGTGTTGCTCTCATGAAATTTCAAATAAGCTAATATTTGGCATGAAATTTCAAAATGTCTAACTTTTGACATTTGATATGTTGTCTTTGTTCTATTGTGAAAACAATATCAGTTTTTGAGATTTGTAAATTATTGCATTCCATTTTTATTTACAATTTGTACTTTGTCCCAACTTTTTTGGAATCGGGGTTGTATTAAGAATGGCACCTAATTTCTGGAGAGGAAAACAAAACAAAACCAAAAACCCAAAAGATAGTGTGTTTCATGTACAACAATTTTTCCCCATCAGAAAGGGAAAAAAAAGAACCCCTTCAGGAAGCTACTATCTAAAAAATATAAACAAACAAATAAAAAACAAGATCAACTGTGAGCTACTGCTCACTTACGTATCCCCCCCGCTCTTGCTTATATCAGAATGCAAGCAATCGAAGGATTAAGACACTTATTAGGAACGTTGACTTCAACAAATAATGAACCCTGAAACGAGTAAGTAAAGAGCAGTGTCTCTCCACAGGGATTTCAAATAGCATCCTGGTAAACTGTCATTCTGAAATAGCATTTTGCTTCTTGAAATAGCATCAAAATCCACCCTATACGTTTCATAAATACATTCAGTCAGTAAACAGGAAGTTGATGTGCGACAAACCTGCAAACAGTAAACATGGTATAGAACCCCAAGCTGAAGCTCGGTACCAAATATCAAGCAGTTGTGATTTGTAGTTGCTGAGAAAAATGTGAGGAAAATTTAGTAAATCCACGCTACGCGTTTCATAAATACATTCAGTCGGTAAACAGGAAGTCGATGTTGGACAGCCCTGAAAACGGTATACAAGGTATAGAACCCCAAGCTGAAGTTTGGTACCAAGTGGCTATGATTTGTGGTTGCTGAGAAAAAGGACGTTTCGGACAGATGGACGGACAGAGGTAAATCAGTACCCCATCCCCCCACCCTTCGGAGCAGGGCTATAAATAATAATAAAAATTCCCCATATTATATATATTTACTAGGATACATCCTGGACTTAAACATTTGTGCCTCTCAAAAAGTGAACCCAGGTTTGTTATTTTTGGTGCTCATTTGTAATATGGAAAAAAATAATTTTAAATGTATTTTACATGTTGTAAATATAATTGTGTGTAAATTGTATCCTGTATTTAAGGTACATTTGTGTGCTAAATAAAGTTGATACAATCCAGTTAATGGAGATTTAATTCTGTCTTTCATGGAACTAAATCTGAAACAGCATAGATCAGAAATATTCAAAACTGGATCAAGAGAACTGATTTTCATGTTTTTTTTTAAATATATAAATTGAAATGTTTCAAAAATATAAACTCTCTTGGTTATAGACAACTAAAGACGATTAAAAAAAAATGAAAACAAGAAACGGATATATGACAGCTGCTATTGTCAATGAGCAAATCTGTCTTTTGTAGAATTGGTTTCAGATTATTGTACATGTCTATTATATGCTTATACAGTACCAGTCAAAAGTTTGTACACCCCACTCATTCATAGATTTTTCTGTGTTTTGACTATTTTCTGCATTGTAGAACAAAAGTGAAGACATCAAAACTCATCTCATCTCATTATCTCTAGCCGCTTTATCCTGTTCTACAGGGTCGCAGGCAAGCTGGAGCCTATCCCAGCTGACTACGGGCGAAAGGCGGGGTACACCCTGGACAAGTCGCCAGGTCATCACAGGGCTGACACATAGACACAGACAACCATTCACACTCACATTCACACCTACGGTCAATTTAGAGTCACCAGTTAACCTAACCTGCATGTCTTTGGACTGTGGGGGAAACCGGAGCACCCGGAGGAAACCCACGCGGACATGGGGAGAACATGCAAACTCCGCACAGAAAGGCCCTCGCCGGCCACGGGACTCGAACCCGGACCTTCTTGCTGTGAGGCGACAGCACTAACCACTACACCACCGTGCCGCCCGACATCAAAACTATGAAATAACAAATGGAACATGTATGGAATTATGTGGTAAACAAAACATATGTTTCATATTTTAGGTTCTTCAAAGTGGCCACAATTAACATGTGCCTCGCCAAAAGTTAGTGGAATTTCTTGCCTTCTTAATAAGTGAGATTAAACAGTAAATAAAAAAAAAACACAGTAAATAGCCCTATTCAACACCCCAACTGCAGTAATCCAACTTTTGACTGGTACCGTATATTTTACTGTCAAGGACGTTGGGTGGAAATACCACTATGCTACATGGTTGTAGTACAGAATAAAACACTTAGGATGTATCGTCATCAGAAAACGATCACTTACTTACATTTAATGTTGTGGAACGTCTGTGAAACTAGTTAGTTCATGTTATCACTTACCCTATAGCAGGTATAAAAGGTTGTTCCAAAAGTCACCAGCCTTTTTCCTCTCTTCTTGAATAAATTACAAAGCACTGACACTAGAGACTCCTTCCATAAAATGTTAAAACACCTCCATATCAATGATTCTCCATTTAAAAAAAAATTCATCAACACCTGACCAATCAGAATTGAGAATTTAACAGTACTTCTAAAACAAAAATAAAAATACAGCCTATTTTGTACTGTTTAGAGTTTATTTAAATTAAAACATTATGAATAAGACACAGACCAAACAAAAACAATGCGTCATCTTATAAATTAAATATATCTTTCTTTAAATTATGATATCATCTAACAAAATCTTTTGAGGTCAGGATGGTATTCGGTTAACCTCTGAAAAGAGGATCAATAGTTTAGATGCAGTGTAAGTAAACTCGTCAAACACACTTGTGTTAAATTATTTTTGGATGATGATTTACGCACGGGAAAATGTAAAAGTGAGACGTTTACATGGTCCAAGTGGTGAAATTTAAAGAAAGGGGCTACATGCTAGAAGTCAAAGCAAAACGTGGCAACCATAAGGCTTTTTTTTCCATGCAAACAACTCGAACACACAAACTCACTCATAAATGGAGAAGTAATAATGCTTTGAACAGGATTTGTTTGGTTATATATATATATAGTTTTGTTCATTTGAAAGCGCATTCATCAGCTAAAAACACTACTGACCTATCACGGCTTTTCATTCGCTGTGGAGTAAAGATTCTACAAACACGCTGGACGTTTCTGTTCCTTAATGCACTCAGTAGTAAAAGACGATCAAGCCACGTATTATGAGCAATAGTGATATTAATATTCTTAGGAAAATAATGGACAGATCATGTACATACTCTAATTTAGAGTTACATCTAAAACAGCATTTGTGGGTAAAATGAGATCATTTCCAGCACACAAAGTGCAATAATTTCCTAGAGTGTACACATCATCCCAAAAGTGGTCTTTTATCGTTACAGAGCTCATGTCTTGACAATAAACATGTGGGACCTGATCCTAGAACAACTTTCAGTCGTTACATGTATATGCGCTTTCATTCTGGCAGAATTTTCCTCTCTTGCCTGTGCATGAACCGACCTGTGAATGCTTCTACAGCATAAATCAGCAGCTAAAATAAAGTCCAAAGACTATCTCCCCCCCCCACACACACACATTGAAAATAATATGCAAGATTGGTTGGTAGTGCAGCTCCTTCTGGCAGCAAAAAGTGCGTACCTGGTGCTGCCACGAGGGAAAGACTCGGCCAGTGCATAATCCTGAAGAACTTTCTGCACAAGTACATTTTCTAATCAAGCCTCACATACTACACACAGAATGTACCTGTGGTCAACTCCCAGCCAAACATCAACAGCTCCTGCTTTCTATCGTACACACAAACCACACAGTGGAGTCCAGACCTGATATTTAAGAAACTCCCACAAGGTTTCAAACCCACCTATTTATTTGTTAGGGCTTGTGGTGTGCAGATCAGGCCAGGCAGGAATGTGATGCCTGGGCAGCGTGCCCTCTGTCAGCTTCTCCATCCATAGGTTCAGCCGGTCCAGCTTGTGCTGGAGCTTTACAGTGTCATCCTTGTCCTTGGTGAACGTGGGCCTGAAAAGGCAAAAGTACTTTTTATGGCCATTAAGGGCCAGCACATGGCCAGTGTAGTCTGGTTTACAGGAGGACACGCCCTCTTCTTCCTCGTCTTCTGAAAGCCTGGCAGAGGGCGCCAACTGCAGGAGTGAGTCCATCCACCGACTGTGCTTGTTAGTGTTAAAGAAGGAGTAGTGAAGAGTCGGATACCTAAGAAAAGGCACACAATCGGATTGGAAATATTTTACGAAATGTAAATATTACATGCAAACAACTTAACAGGAGTTCAATTGAGGTATTTCACCTGACGTCACAGGGTCACGTGACGCCCCGGTGTCCGCCATTTTGAAGGTCAAGCTAGCTAATGTCAACAACATAGTAGCTAGTATGTTACTGTAGCAATGTTTACGTTCAGCCATTTGGATGACTTAAAACCTTTCAGTCTCAAGTTTTTCCTTTATTGTATTTACTAGTTTACTGTAATTATGATCCGGCAGCTATTTACACCGGATCCAGTGTAAATAGCTGCCGGAGCGCGCTCCGGCTTGCTCCCCCTCAAATTAAGCAGCGCGCTCCGGCTTGCTCCCCCTCAAATTAAGCAGCATGCTCCGGCTTGCTCCCGGAGTGCTCCGGCCGAGGTTCCGGAGCACGCTCCGGCTTGCTCCCCCTCAAATTAAGCAGCATGCTCCGGCTTGCTCCTGGAGTGCTCCGGCCGAGGTTCCGAGCGCGCTCTGGCTTGCTCCCCCTCAAATTAAGCAGCGCGCTCCGGCTTGCTTCCGGAGTGCTGCGGCTGAGGTTCCGGAGCGCGCTCCGGCTTGCTCCCCCTCAAATTAAGCAGCGTGCTCTGGCTTGCTCCCGGAGTGCTCCGGCCGAGGTTCCGGAGTGCGCGCCGGCTTGCTCCCCCTCAAATTAAGCAGCGTGCTCCGGCTTGCTCCCGGAGTGCTCCGGGAGCAAGCCGGAGCGCGCTGCTTAATTTGAGGGGGAGCAAGCCGGAGCGCGCTCCGGCAGCTATTTACACTGGATCCGGTGTAAATAGCTGCCGGATCATAATTACAGTAAACTAGTAAATCCAGTAAAGGAAAAACTTGAGACTGAAAGGTTTTAACAGTCATTCAAATGACTGAACGTAAACATTGCTACAGTAACATACTAGCTACTATGTTGTTGACATTAGCTAGTGCTAACAGCTAGCTGCTAGTACACTGCTACAACACAGACACCGACCCTAATAATACAGTTCTTGGTCATTGCCTGGTAACAGCAAATTTATAACGGGCCATGTCTCAGCAGACTAAGAAGTTATTTCAATGACATTTAATAACATTTTGTTTATCCTGAGGACCGAAAGTAAATGAAAATGTGAACAAACCTTAGCTGTAATAAGATGGCGACCACCGGCTCCAGGGACGACCCGCTGATGTAGGCATCCAAACTCTTATACGCTTTCAGATCAATACCTGTGTATGGCGATGGATTTTTAACGACATAGGTATACAGATCATGTGGGCCGAAGTCAGGTAAAGACGAGGGCTTCGTGTACTTCCGTACGTCAGTGAACGATCCTGGTGGAAGCAGGTAAACGTCGTTCTCTAAGCCTGCTAACCTCAATTTTTGCAAATACCTCTCCCTCTGCTCGCCCTGTAAATGCCCTACGTCGCTGGATAGTGAAGGTGTTTTCTGTATCTCGCTCCTTTTTCTTTTATGTTTTTCGTTTGTCGCCTTCCTCGCATTCAAACTGATTCGAGCCGTGACGTCCAAAATGGCAGCCTAACGATGCATCACGACTTGGTCACGTGGGTGAAAAACCTCAATAGGTACAAGCGGCTCTAATCTAGCTCATTTTCCAACATGTTTAACAGTACAGTGGTAAAAGTGATCAAAAAAAAAACAACCACCCATGCTGTTTCTTTGGCCTTTTCAGCTTTTAGGAACATTAAAATGTCCTGTCGATAATAACCTTTGTTATACATTTAACCCTTTGGTGACTGACCCCTTGAAAATGGTTCCTCCAGGAACGATGACGTTTCAGTTGTCAAGACAACGGAAAAACTAAAATACAAGAGCATTTTGTTTTGTGCACAAGAGCATTGTGACGCATCTTTCTGTTTTTGTATTTTAGTTTTTCCGTTGTCTTGACAACTGAAAAGTCATCGTTCCTGGAGGAACCATTTTCAAGGGGTCAGTCACCAAAGTTAATAAAAAAAACTAGCAATAACAATTTTGATATTGCTTGTTTTTATTATTAAAGAGTAACAACACGAGGACACGAGTAAATAAAGAGCAGTGTTCTCACCAGGGATTTCAAACAGCATCCTAATAAACTGTCATTTTGAAATAGCATTTCGCTTCTTGAAAGAGCGTCAAAACCCACCGTGTGTTTCGTAAACACGTTCAGTTGGTAAACAGGAAGTCGATGTGGGACAGACCTGAAAACGGTACACACGGTATAGAACCCCAAGCTGAAGCTCGGTACCAAATATCAAGCAGTTATGATTTGTAGTTGCTGAGAAAAAAAAGTGTTACGAAAATGTTGTAAATCCACGCTATGCGTTTCGTAAATATGGTAAACAGTCGGTCAACAGATAGTTGATGTGTGACAGACCTGATAATGGTATACACGGTATAGAACCCCAAGCTGAAGTTTGGTACCAAGTGGCTATGATTTGTGGTGTTTCGGACGGACGGAGATACAGACAGCTGGATGGACAGAGGTAAATAAGTCAGTATACCCCCCTCCTATTCTATATTAAACTTCGGTCAAATATCTGTAACGTTCTGCATTCTCTACAATTTTTTTACCTTGCGCAATACCAGAAAAATTCAGTTGAAATCAAGCCATGTGAGGCGAATTGGTCCGCCTCTGAAAAAACTTGGCGTTTGAATTTCCCGGGAAACATTGATTTCCGTGACGTCATCTGCGGGACGCCTCCTTCTGAATCCTACGTCAGCGCTGGTTTGTTTATGAGAAAACGACCTGGTTTTCTGCAAATTTCTTCAACGTTATCGCGTAATTATTAAAATGGTTAACAGATGTATCGTAGGAGGGTGTAGCAACACCAATCTTGATGGGATTAGTACTCATCGTTTCCCAAAAGACCGGACAATGAGAGAGAAATGGGAGCGCTTGGTCTACACAGGCTGTGCACTGAAACCGTGCAAAGCTCTCGCAGCCTGCTGGCGCTTCCGCAGGTAACGTCACGAATCTGGCTCCAGACTCCCTTTGGGATTTTTCCAGACGCGTTTTGTTATTTTATTTTTTTCTGCTGTAGACAGATGGCCTTGTGCAAAATTACCCTTCTGGATGAGTGTGTAAAGGGACATTCTTTCATATAAAAAAAAAAAAAAAAAAAAAAAAAAAAAAACAAACATGAAATTGGTCCAGAATATGCACTTTAACGGTTAAGGCTGTGTGTTACTGATCTGAAGATCATGGATTCAAGCCCCACCACTGACAAGCGGTCACTGTTGGGCCCTTGAGCAAGGCCCTTAATCCTTTCTGCTCCAGGAGCACTGTGTCATGTACCTCCTTTGCTGGACGCCGCCCTGGATAAGAGCGTCTGCTAAATGCCTGTCATGTAATTATCATCAAACTGTTTATCTGAAACATCCTATTTCTCAGGAAACGGTTTACCATGGTGCGTTTTCTCCCACTTCTACATTTCCTACCAAAGCACGCTGCAGCTACTCCTTGGCTTTTCCTTCACCTGTTTATAAAACAGGGATGCAAACAGCGCGCCTTTTGGCGGATGGCGCCTTTTTCACGGCTGAATCGCGCAGATCCGAATTTTTTTTTAGGGGGGGCGTTGGAGTGTCTGATTATAATTTCAAAGTAAATTCTGTATTAAAATTACTAAATAAGCAAATCCGTTACAGTCCATGAAACAGGAAGTATAAGGATGAGGAAAAAAACAGTTTAAATCAGGAAGCTACGCACATTTGTGCAGCCTGAGCGGTAGGACTGCGCAAATGTGCGCAGCTTCCCGATTTAAACTGTTTTTTTTCCTCATCCTTATACTTCCTGTTTCATGGACTGTAACGGATTTGCTTATTTAGTAATTTTAATACAGAATTTACTTTGAAATTATAATCAGACACTCCAACGCCCCCCCTAAAAAAAATTTTGGATCTGCGTGATTCGGCCGTGAAAAAGGCGCCATCCGCCAAAAGGCGCGCTGTTTGCATCCCTGATAAAAACATAAATGCGTACATGTGAAAACCGTGAGCCTCACCTTGAAAATGAGTACACTTCTTTGGCAAACTTCTTCAGCAGGACCTGTTTGGATGCATCTGTGAGCACCAGCACCACATTGATGTGTCCTGGCTTTAACTTCACTAGATTGCTTGTGTAGGTCATGTCTGTCAACTCTGTTACCTCTACAAAGTTCTTCTTTGAAGGACGGCTGAACAAATGGGGAAAAACAAAACAAAAAACAGGAGACACTCTAAAGCACAGACCAACCCCAAAGTTACAGATTTTTCATTTTCGGTTATGTGCCTGTAAAATCCTCTCGTGTGTAATTTCTGCAGTAGAAATTGCGAAACTGTTCTGCTTCGTACGATTTAAGCTTTTTTAATTTGAAGAACAGGACGATCAAATCTGTCGCACCTGGATGTGTTTTCTGTATCCGAAGAGCTTCCTGCTGCCTTTTGGGATTCTTTAGCCTTCCGCTTGGCCGTTTTTTCCTCTGTGTCACTGCAAATTGGTGGAGTTTGAAAGTAAAGTCAAGGCCAAGCTACACTGTGATGAGTCAGACTTGTAATGATGTCCCGAGTGTGTTTCAGCTCCTACCTGAAAGCCTGAATGATGACGGTGCCAAAGAGGATGAAAAGCGCAGAGAAGATCAGAGATACAATGGGCATCACCTCTCGCCTGGGGGAGATAAACAAACTAAATCTCAGTGTTTTACCGCACTCTGGTTGCTCTCAAACTTGAAGCTTGCTTCTGTCTGTTCCGACAAACATATCGGCTGTATTCTATCTGAAGAACAGTTTCATCATACACCACACAAGTGTATAACTTGAATAGAAATTTAATGCTGATAGAATCTTAAAGTGCATATTCTGGACCAATTTCGTGTTTTTTTTTTTTTTTTATATGAAAGTATGTCCCTTTACACACTCATCCAGAAGGGTAATTTTGCACAAGGCCGTCTGTCTACAGCAGAAAAAAAATAAAATAACAAAACGCGTCTGGAAAAATCCCAAGGGAGTCTGGAGCCAGATTCGTGATGTTACCTGCGGAAGCGCCAGCAGGCTGTGCGAGCTTGCACGGTTTCAGTGCACAGCCTGTGTAGACCAAGCGCTCCCGTTTCTCTCTCATTGTCCGGTCTTTTGGGAAACGATGAGTACTAATCCCATCAAGATTGGTGTTGCTACACCCTCCTACGATACATCTGTTAACCATTTTAATAATTACGCGATAACGTTGAAGAAATTTGCAGAAAACCACCAGGTCGTTTTCTCATAAACAAACTAGCGCTGACGTAGGATTCAGAAGGAGGCGTCCCGCACGCGACGTCACGAAAATCAATGTTTGCCGGGAAATCCAAATGCCAAGTTTTTTCAGAGGCGGACCAATTCGCCTCAAATGGCTTGATTTCAACTGAATTTTTCTGGTATTGCGCAAGGTAAAAAAAATTGCAGAGAATGCAGAATGCTACAGATATTTGACCAAAGTTCAATATAAAACAGGAGAATTACATTGATCTTGCTCCTGAATTTACCCGTGATATGCACTTTAAAATACCAAGGTCACTATTTGTTATACTACACGTTATTACAGGTCTACAGTCAAATCTCTTCGACAAATTACGTCTCGAGTACCGTTTAAAAAAAAAAAAATTCAGGTGCTACAGGTGAGACTCCTGAAACTTCTCATACTTACCAGTTTGAGTAGAGAACGTCAAAGTAGACTTGAGAAATGTAATCACAGGCAGCATTCAACCAACGAATTAGAAAAATCTGGAATGGAGATGATGAGAATTAAAAATGAGATCGCAGACTGGGACAGTTCAGTTTACACTGTAGAACAAATCCAAATTATTTCTGAACTGAAAATTATAATGCCTCCAATCATGTACAACTCAAGAGGGTGGTTTATGGCATGGTTGTTGATACGGACACAGCAAGTACTGCATTTATGTCCTTTTTTCTAGCAAACTTTCCTGCTCAAACTGCATACTGGGGAAGAGTAAGACACCATACCGCATCTCTGAGCTTCATCAGTTCTAAATCCTGTATGATATCCTTGGAATAACCCGTGTGCGTCAGCATGATTGGTGGAGGGCTGACAGACTCACCGAGGCGAGCTCATTATTGAGTTCGGGCAGCATGGCGTCATAGGTCAGAAAAGTCGGGTCTCTCTGTAGGAGCTCCAGCTGCTTGTGGAGGCGGTGCTTATCATCGTCACTCCCATTCCAGCCACCTGTCACTGTCCGGTACAGCACCTTTCCTGTGGCACTCCGCCTCTCCAGAATGATGACCTGGTAAACGTTTGGGACAAACACATACAAACATGCACACAGACAGACATGATGTGAATATGAATACTAAATCTTAATCCTAATTTATAAATAAATAAATAAATAAATAAATATTATGTACTTATTGACCGAGTTAGGTCAGGCCAGACGTGAAAATATTTGGCTTGAGGTCATGCCGTACAAATGACCAAAGGCCAAATATTTTCCCGCCCGGCCCGACCTAACTCAGTCAATAAGCATTTTATCATATGACCTTTTTTAACGGATGTACACAGTGGAAAGCAATGACCAACGGTGTGCGAGAAACGCCTCAACTGAGCACAGTGAAAGTGAATTTTATTATCCAGATGATTTATCAGACACAGATCGAACTGAACAAGCTGAAATTGTCAATGAAAATGAAAACGAGGTACTTTTGAGTGAAGAAATTCACTTGTTTATACAATGACAACAAGAAAACACTGTAAAACGAGTGCTCCGAGAGCACAATATCCTCTGCTAGCAACTATGCCAGAACTCTGGTAAAATATGACCGAATTGAACGAAATTGGAATATGCGTATTACCGACATATAACAAAGAATCCGGTCAAGTTTCGTGAAATTCCTCCAAAAACCGTGAGAGGAGTTGATTTCAGAAGGTGAGCACCCTTCCCGGGACGGACGGACAGATATCGCCACGACATAATTCCTCTTCGGGCCTTTCGGCCAGCGTGGGATAATAAAAACTGAGGGAAGTTGATTTCAGAAAGCAAGCACACGTTGATGAAATTGCCAAAGGACAAGTTTGTTAATTATCAAGCGCTCTGGTAAAATTTACCCAAATTAAACGAAATTTCGATATACGTATAACTGTCATATAACAAAGCCTTTTGCCAAGTTTGGTGAAATTCCTCAAAAAATTGTAAGAGGAGTTGATTTCAGAAGAACGTACACCCTCATGAAATTGTCCAAGTTATTTAATCAAGGGTCAAATCTCTGGTAAAATTATAACAAACTAAATTAAATCGCAATATGCGTATTACCGTCATATAACAAGGCCTTCTGTCAAACTTCAAGAAATTCGTCCAAAAATTGTGAGAGGAGTTGATGTCAGAAGGCGAGCACACCTTCATGAAATTGTCAAAGTACAAGGTTGTTAATCAAGGGCTGTAACTCTGGGAAAATGCGATAGAACTGAATGACATTACAATATACGTACTGCCGACATACTGTACATCAATGCCTTTTACCAAGTTTCGTGAAATTCCTCCAAAAATTGTGAGAGGAGTTGATTTCAGAAAGAAAACACACTCTCAAAGTATAATTTTGTTAATCAAGGGCTGCAACTCTTCTAAAATGTAACCCAATTTAACGAAATTACAATATGCGGACTACAGACACAGAACAATGCTTCTTGTCAAGTTTCCTGAAATTCCTCCAAAAATTGTAAGAGGAGTTGATTTCAGAAGGTGAGCACCCTTCCCGGGACGGATGGAAATCGCCACGACATAATTCCTCTTTAGGCCTTTCGGCCAGCAGGGGATTTAAAAAAAAAAAAAAAAAAACCAAAGTACGACATGAATGTTTTCAAAAGATTCCTTGTTGAAGTTAAGGAGGAAAAAGACATAACAGTCACCCCCCCCCCCCCCCCAAGGACCTGGACAGCTTGCTTTGTATTTTTTTTTTATGTACAAGCTAGGGCGGCATGGTGATGTAGTGGTTAGCTCTGTCGCCTCACAGCAAGAAGGTCCGGGTTCGAGCCCTGTGGCCGGCGAGGGCCTTTCTGTGCGGAGTTTGCATGTTCTCCCCGTGTCTGCGTGGGTTTCCTCCAGGTGCTCCGGTTTCCCCCACAGTCCAAAGACATGCAGGTTAGGTTAACTGGTGACTCTAAATTGACCGTAGGTGTGAATGTGAGTGTGAATGGTTGTCTGTGTCTATGTGTCAGCCCTGTGATGACCTGGCGACTTGTCCAGGGTGTACCCCGCCTTTCGCCCGTAGTCAGCTGGGATAGGCTCCAGCTTGCCTGCGACCCTGTAGAACAGGATAAAGCGGCTACAGATAATGAGATGAGATGTGCAAGCTAAGATAAAAGGACATTTCGACTACGAACCCGACGCCTTGTCTTCCTTTTCGTGAAGTATTCAATGCTACCTTGCCAACAACAGTAGTAAGATAAACATCCTGAAAGACGAAGACTTTAAAAAGTCCAGGGAATTCTTGAAGTCCAAGTGCAGAGAGCTCAGAAAAAATGGCAAAGGCAAGAAACCAAATGCCACAGAAGCCTTGCTGATGGAGATCTTGATTGTATTTTTGAAGAAAACTATTTTAATTAATAAAATTGTTCAAAATAATACAATTCACTTTCACTGTGCTCAGTTGGATCACTCATTTTTCAGAGCAAAATGAAAACGGCGGATGCGAGGGAAACGGATCCGGGGCCGCATACGAGTTTTTCCAGACTGGATTCAAAAATCCGTATCTGTCCAGTTACGTGACTTTTCCCAATGGTTTTATTAAAGTGCCATTCCACCATTGGATGTATTCTTTGGCATAAAATACAATATATTTTATGACAACATGACTAGACAGAGAAATCTTTTAGCTTCAAAATGATATATCAAACATAATTTTTTGACAACGACAAGTATATTAATTTTGCGACCAAAGTCACCTACCCTTTTAATTTCCGCGCGGTAGTGAAACGTGATGTCATCGGCAGGTTCCCCTTCTTGTGTACCACGTGTCGGTCTATTTTTAGACCAGGAAACCCCCAAAGTGAGAGAGTCATTTCTCCTCGTATATGGGGGCCAAAAAAATTGCAAAAAATTTTGAGTTAATCTTTCAGTTAGCTAGATTTATTGGTATTAGCTAGATTTATTGGTATTATTTTTATCGCGTTCTATCCGCCATTGCTGATAATATGTGCCACGTCACACGTCACGTGGTACACAAGAAGGGGAACCTGCCGATGACATCACGCGCGGAAATTAAAAGGGTCGGTGACTTTGGTCGCAAAATTAATATACTTGTCGTTGTCAAAAAATTATGTTTGATATATCATTTTGAAGCTAAAAGATTTCTCTATCTAGTGATACCATTTATATATGTTGTCAAAATATATTGTATTTTATGCCAAAGAATACATCCAATGGTGGAATGGCACTTTAAGAGCCTGTACGAGTCATATGATAAAACGTCATACAACTGAAGCACTGAATCTGTCCCCATGCGTGTTTGACTCTGACCTGGGGTGGCCTCATGTCTCCCTTTTTGAGCAGCGTATCACAGAGAGGCTGCTGCTGCCTCTGATAGACGTAGGCGAATCTCACCACCTCTTTTGTGTTAGAAGACGCAAAGTCAAAGAAGGCGCCGTTCACAGACACAAAAGTCTCATCCTCCCCAGTGATGAGCAAGACACAGTATCTGAAAGGATGAAAGAACACATTAGTCAGTTTCCAGGCTCCAGTGAAAAGACAAACGTTTTTAAACATGTCAGTTTGCAATTCATGAGTTTGAAAAGGAATTTGAAAATGCTCCAAAAAACTAAAAACTTCTAAAAACTAGGTGCGTCAGCGTGGCTGTGAAATTCGTAAGAAAAGACACAAGCATTCAGAAACCAGCCTTATTGGACATAGCAGATGGAGGATGTATTATATAATACAAAACCCAGAGAAGAAAGAGAAAAAGAAAAGCAGGCTCTCTTACTTGCGACGGCGGTGGAACTGTTTGACTGGACACAGCTCGTCAAAGAGCTTCTGATTGACCAGTCGAGGCACCAGCAGGAAACGGTTGCTAGACACAAACTCGTCGATGGTCTGCTTTTTCAATCCCCTGGACTGAGTTTACAAAACCGGAACGCTTGACTTAAAAATGTGTTTAAAGCAACAAAGCAATCTTATATCCAGAGTAAACAAGCTCAACTGTCAGCTACTGTAAACTGTGAAATTTTGTAAATCCATGCTATATAGTTCGTAAATACATTCAGTCGGTAAACAGGAAGTCGATGTGCGACAGACCTGAAAACGGTATACACGGTATCGAACCCCAAGCTGAAGCTCGGTACCAAAGATCAAGCAGCTGTGATTTGTAGATGCTGAGAAAAGTGTTAGGAAAATGTTGTAAATCCACGTTATATATGTTTCGTAAATACATTCAGTCGGTAAACAGGAAGTCGATGTGCGACAGACCTGAAAGCGGTATAGAACCCCAAGCTGAAGTTTGGTACCAAGTGGCTTTGAGTTGTGGTTGCTGAGAAAAAGGGTGTTTCGGATGGATGGAAACACGGAGATACGGAAGGACGGACGGAGGTAAACTAGTATACCCCCCCTTCCTTCAGAACAGGGGTATAAAAAAAAAAATTTATCCATCTTCTACCACTTATCCGGATCCAGGTCGTGGGGGTAGCAGCCTAAAGCAGAGCAGCCCAGACTTCCCTCTCCCTGTCCACCTTCACCAGCTCTTCCGGGGGAATACCAAGGCGTTCCCAGGCCAGCCGAGAGATATAATCTCTCCAGCGTGTCCTGGGTCTGCCCCGGGGTCTCCTCCCGGTGGGGCATGCCCAGAAAACCTCCCTTGGGAGGCGTCCAGGGCACCTCAACTGACTCCTTTCGATGTGGAGGAGCAGCGGTTCTACTCCGAGTCTCTCCTGAATGACCAAGCTTCTCACCCTGTCTCTAAGGGAGAGCCCAGCCACCCTGCGGAGAAAACTCATTTCTACCGCATGTATCTGCGATCTCATTCTTTCGGTCACTACCCATAGCTCTTGACCATAGGTGAGAGTGGGAACGTAGATGGACCAGTAAATTGAGCGCTTTGCCTTTTGGCTCAGCCCTCTCTTTACCACAACAGACCGGTTTAACGTCCGCATCACTGCTGACGCTGCCCCGATCCTTCTGTCCAACTCCCGCTCCCCCTTACCCTCACTCGTGAACAAAACCCCGAGATACTTAAACTCCTCCACTTTAGGTAGCAACTCCCCCCTGACCTGGAGTAGGCACTCCACCTACTGTACTAAATAAAAATTATTTATCTTAACTAGAATATTTATCAATTTAGTAAGCGCACCTACCTTGTCCCATTAATACTTGAGCATTTTACGAGTTACAGAAAGTATAATATAGGAATACTTTTTCTTTTGAACCGCGAGTTGGCCTAGTGGTTAGCGTGTCCGCCTCTCGATCGGGAGATTGTGAGTTCTACTCATGGTCGGGTCATGCCAAAGACCATCATAAAAATGGTACTTACTGCCGTCTGGCAAGGCACGCTACAATACAGATGCGAGTGGGGAGTCAAACTCTCGCGGTTACCAGAGGACTAGCCAACCCCAGTGTAACCCTAGCTATGTAATAGGCGAGAGGCCGAGGGCTATGGAAACGGAGATCGGCGCCGCCCTATGCGTCACCTGGCGTGGGAAGGACTTTGAATTTTTCTTTTACTGACTTCCTGTCAAAGTTATGTTATCATCTGAATTCTGGCACCTCAAACAGTTAACCTGGTATTTGACTTACAAAAGTACAGCTCTACACTATACAGTAGGTGTTCCTAATAAATTAGTGTCATTGGCTGTTCATATGCATGCATCTAAAATCACGTCAGGCCTTCAAATACCCGAGTTAATACTAATAAATCTTCATTTGTGATACAAAAAGGAGCAATCCAAACTACAGAATCAGTATACGAGCTGACATTGAGACAGCGTTCATTACCTGGATAGCATCTGCAGGTTTCTCGGTGTTCTCTTTAAACAGCAGCATGGTGGGAGCGTACATGTCGATGCTGAACTGCTGCTGGATACGTGTCGTCCCACTGTGATCTACGTACCCAAACCGCACGAAGTCCCGATATGCAAATGCAGACAGCTACAAGCAGAGCAACACAGTAAGGCGGTTTTCCTGCTCGCAGACAGGGCATGTGTACACTAGGGCTGCATCTACTGTATTAATCAACAAAACTGACTACGCTGATGATGAAAATTCATCGACATGGAGTTTTAATAGTCATTTACTGAACCGAAAGCAAAGACCTGGGATGATGCAAAACTACAGTCCCTGATAATGAAAGAGAAGTCAAAGAAAGCACGAACTAAAATGGAAAAACGTTCATTTATCTTAGGCCACACCAATTTAATTAGTTGGTTCTCGGATTTCTTCAGGAAAAATATGAAGCGAGCGGGGGAAATTAAAAAAAAAAAAAAAAATGCTCCGATGGTAAAATTAGCGGTGGAAATAGACCAAACAATACAGGTAAACCAGTAAACAAAATTTCAACACGCCTGTCAAAGATTTCACGCTTCTGCTCGCTGAATATCCTAACAATCTCAAACACAGCCTTTGCAGGACTCCCCTCCACAGGCATGTTTCTTCCACAAGTCTTTATCGAAAGTGAAAGGGGCGATTTGATTGGTTTTCGATGTCACGTGCCCTCATGTCACATGACCTTTTCTGCTGGCGGGAGTTTGATTTCGATTTTTTTCCCCCCATTTTGCATTTTCTTCAAGCGGCGATTCCGAGAACCAACTAATTGAATTGGTGTGGCCTTAAATTAACAAATAATAATGGTAGAGAATGACAGATATATTCATTAGGGCTGTAACGATATGCGTATCGAAATCGAAATCGCAATACGCAGAGCCACGATCCGTATCGCGATACAAGAAGGCAGAATCGCGGTACACCCTTTCAAACTTCTCCTCAGCCCAAAAACAGAGGCGCTTCCAAACTTCAATTTATGAATACTTTACTTTTTATTTAAATTACATTTTAAACTTACTTAAATTACTTTTATTTTTTTATACCTATTAGTAAGTCGCTTTTTCGCCGACCTGCGACAATCTTCTGCGAGTCACGCAACGTCCACACTCGCCACTGGCAGAGCATTCATTTCTTTTAAGCGGTCGCCATTCTGGTTGCGATGCGGGGAGCGAATCTGTAAAGAAGCAGCTCATTGGCTGGCTAGGTGTGCCACAAGCCAATCGCAATCACTTGACCGGAAAGGCATGCAGTGTTGCCAGATTGGGCGGGTTTAGGTGCTTTTTGGCTGGTTTTGAACATATTTTGGGGTGGAAAACGTTAGCAATATCTGGCAACACTGAAGGCATGTCTGCTTGGGCGGAAGCCTTCTGCGGCAGTTACATTTTGACACGCGAGCAATGTTTCACTATAAAAATTCCGTAATTTCCATCTGTTTTCTGCGATCACAGAAAATCATTGGCCCTATGAGAGTGAGACAGTGAGAGAGCCACCCCTATACCCCCCCCCCAAAAAAAAATCTTAACGGATTTACACGATTTGGAAAAATGACTTTTTCAGAACCGAAAAAAACAGAGCTTCCGGCTCAACAGTATTATTTTGAGAAATAAAACAATCTTTGGATATACATTTGTTCATTTTTGCATACATATTACTCATTCTCTGCAGTGGTCTGAATTATTTATTAAACAGTTAATGTAAGTAAGTAAATGTTAATAAGTCAAATTTACTTCTTTAAAAAAACATTTTTAAAAAAAATCGTGGGCGTATCGAATCATGGGTCAAAAATCGCGATACGAATCGAATCGTGAGCTGGGTGTATCGTTACAGCCCTAATATTCATCCATACTCATTACACAAGGTTTAGTCAGTACTCTCTGGCAATACCCAAGTTTGGCAGCTAAACACTTGTGTGTCCAATGATCTGCCAAACAGCATTCGGTCAATCCAGTCTCTCTTTAGGTTTTAAGCCCAAAGTGAATAGGCAGCGGAGAGTGGGCAGGTTTAAATTATTCTGATCAGTTTAGTTTAACTGGTCTGCGGTTAGCCTTCTGCATGTTCTGCGACAGGGTTCTTGATGTGACTTGGTGCTCAACTACATAAGGCTACTCTTGGGTGCATTATAATGCGATTGTATCTTGTCTTTTATATCCACATTCAACCAGCATTTTTTTTTTTGGTGCCGTTAAAGATTTTGTGGCTACTACCTCATAGAAGTGAAGTGAGGCAGTAACCACTATGTCATCGTGTTGTAAGAATGAGCGTAACAATACCACACTGCGCATACGCATAAGCATTACAATCACCAGAACGGCGAATCATGATCTCGCGTTATCAAGTTCCACAAGAATGAGTGGCGAAGCCGCTATGTCATCGTGTTATACAAATGTACGTAACAATAGCGAAGCTTCGTACCCAATCAGCACTCATCCTGATCAAGTTCGATTACCCGTTCTACTTCTTGATAAACTTCGGAACCAATCAGAACCAGAATCAAAACCTCGTTATAACTTTGTAGTATCAGAAGATAACCGGCAGATAAAAAAAAAGATAAACGAAATTCACCTCGTGGTTCGCCAAGGCTGCTGATTCGATATCAAGTAAGTGCTGTTTATTTGAGACCTTTTGCTTATCACAGCTTTTGTTTGGTCATTCTGAAAGGTCAAATGAAAGATTTTTTTTTTAGCAGATATATTGAAAAGCCGATATCAAACTTCTGCTATTCGCATTAATTTTTTTTTAATTTTAGATTTTTACACTACGCTTGTGAAACAAAATGTGCTCATTAGTACTAAATAATGCTTCTAAGACAATTCATGAACGAGTGCTTTCTTACTATTTTGAAAATAGATCTAGTTCACGGCACCGGATTTTGAACAAAACACAGTCAGCAAAATTGGCAACCAAAACACTACAAGCCCTGATGCTGCTCACAGCTCGGTGACGCTTGCAAGAGACAAAGCGAGTATAATTGATTACGTATATGGGTCCGTCTCAGAAACTGGTCTCTCATTTGGGACATTATGGTCAAAAAATACATTTTCTAATTTTACTATTTTTTTTGCATTTACCTAACACTCAATGTTTCTTCTGTGATGTTTAATAAGCATAAAGATAGTATCTTGCTTTATCTGGCCTCCACTGTGGAAATTTTTTTGATTACAATTCAAATGCTTTTGTAAAACTGATTTACATATAAAATAACCACATCAAGAATTAAAGCCCCTCCTTCACAGATGAGTGAAAATATTGAATAAAATTTCCTCTTTTTGATTGCTTGGGTTAAAAATGCCAAGTCATGATGACTGAATTGATTATTCACTTAAATATGAATAATATGATACATTTTGGGTATTTGATATGGCGAAATAGGACACAATGGAAAAATCAAGAACACACCGGAAAGATGAGAATAACGGCGGTGGTAAAAAAAAAAACCGCGACTGTACCGGCTGAAGGTCGCGCGGGTCTCTGCTGCGGAGCGCAAGCAATGGGACATCACTACCGCACCGGACAGAGCTCGAGGCGGGGGCGGGGCAAAATGACTGGCCGTAGAGTCTATCAAAAGTTCGATCTAAATTGACCATGGTTGCAAAATATTGGCCAAAAATACGCAAACACTACGAAATATGAAAGATGAAAAAGAAACATTCTGTTGCCTTATACTGCAAGACTAAAACAAAATAAAACTGTCAAAACTCACCTTTTCAGTGATAACGTCCGAACAGATCACTCGCGTAACAGAAAGACCGCAAATGGAAGCACGATCAACTTCTAACTGTTGGAGTGGAAAATTCCATTCTACACATGCAAATTGTTAATGTGTGTCCTTCCCCGCACACAAATAACACGCTACGGTAAAAAATAGACCACAACTCATTTTATAGCTCAGAAATTCATACAAGACCAGCTACCATCGTAACATATTCTGTAAGAAACATATTCTATACCTAACTTTCAGCTTTCGTTTTAAAAAACAAAATCGCAGATTTATGACTAAATTTTTATATGGCGTAGTAATTTTAAGTTACTACTTTTGGTGAGGTAGTGACCTTGACCCTGAGGCTTTCCGTTTAGATCAAAAAACACGATCGTATTGGTTTTGGGTCTGCGGGAAATGGAGCTACGACGGTGATCAAATATTTTGCATGATGTTCTATTACGGTTATGATTATTCTGTGAGCGCACCAATCCTTAGGTGTATAAAGTTACAACTTAAAATACAATTAGTGATAACTGTAGACTTGTCAGTGGACTACAACCTTTTTAAGGGAATGCGATGTAGTCAACAATTTATCATGTCCCAGATCAAGCAGGGCTCGAAATTAACTTTTTTTCTTTGTGTCCCCCAGTGGTCCCGAATTCTGTGTTGTATTGTCCCGAATGGAAGCAATAGTGTCCCCATTTTTTTCCTTTCTGAAATAACCAGTGGTTAATATTATCATATGAAGTTACTATTATACTTGTAACTATGCGATTTTGAACCCTTTATATAATTTTTACAATAAGTCACAAAACACAAGTGACACATGTCCTATACATCATCTACTTCAAAATTACAGTTAGTGCATTTTCAGTTTATTAAACTTTGGCGATCTCACTGTATGAATAGATATCCATTTATTTAACGGGGCCAACTAGCTCATTCAGAAAATGTTTCAACTCCCTACATCTGCAGTACACTTTAGTTGAAAATAAGACCCCTTTTATGTTCATTTCATCTACTTATACCTTGAATATCTGTTGGCATATATAAGGCCAACTTATCATTTTCACCATTACCGTTATCCATTTTTATGTAATATACCTGTTGCCCCATTCAGAGATGTTTTGAAAGCCATCAGCTATACCATCAATGGATGAAATGCCCTTGAGCAAGGCACCTACCCCAACATTGCTACAGGGACTGTAACACTCTAAAAAACTGTAAAGTCACTTTGGATAAAAGTGTCGTATCATATAAGTGCAAACAAAGCAATGTAATGCAAGTTTTTTTTTATTGTAACCTTTAGTCATAGAGATCATTTACATTATTTACAGTGACTTTTCTGATTTTGCAGTCACAGCGCAGCCACGTTTATAATGGCAGTCTATGGGGCTGAGCGCCTGTCCTCTCCTCACTTTCAGCCTTCTCATGCAAAAACTCGTTTTTAACTCGCTCTAGTGACCTTAATTTTTACACTACAGACAAAAAAATTACATCGTGTTCAGGAGAGCCTTGTGGCACTCAATGTGAAAGAATTTTGTGACTATCTCCTTCCGTTTTCGTGTAAATCCCCGTTGTTTGGAGGGAGCGCTCTGAGCAATTACTGCCCTTTCTGTGTCTCTCAGCACAGCGCGCGGGTGGGGGAGGGGCTGCTTGCTCTCACACACACACAGCGCGCTGCTCCCTCTCAGAGACACACAGGCTTGTCGCCTCAACGCAAATCATTCATTCACAGAGTGCAGCTCAGGCCCTGCAATTGTGACTGCTACGCGCACTGCATCACTCTCACAATTTCCCCCATGTAGAACTTTTTTTCTAGATCTATTTTTTTCCATTGTCCCGGGATTGTCCCAGATATGATAATTTTGTGTCCTGATAACATTTTTTATGGTCCCCGGGACGTCGGGACACCGTTAGTTTCGAGCGCTGAGATCAAGCCGTCATTTTTCCACAAATATGCAGAATTTTTGCCAAATTCTGAATATTCACATCAAAGATTTAGTTTTATCTGCATTATTTCTTTCATCATTTTATTTCAAATTAAAACCATCACCATTCAAAACCGTATAATTTATTGACTGAGTATATTTAGTGGGGTACCCCCACAGTACCCAGTTTCTGAGACAGACCCATATATGGTATGCTATATTTACTGTATGGACATGGGATCAGAAAAAAATTTATTTATAAACAGTAGCCACATGTACACATAGGGTACCTATTTTTATTATTCTACTCAGTTCATTTTGCACAAATTTAGTATTGATAATACACTTAAAAAACAAAAGGTTAAACAGTCTACTAGTGCATCTCAAAAAATTAGAATATTGCGAAAAAGTTCAATATTTTCCATCAGTTATTTAAGAAAGTGAAAATGTTATATATTATAGACTCATTACACAAACTAAAATGTTTCAAGCATTTTTCTATTTTAATTTTAATCAGTATGGCATACAGTACAAAACATAAAAAGAACCATCTCAAAATATTAGAATATTTCATTTTGAGTTTGAGTAAAACAGTATGAACACAGTGTATCTCTCGGTCTAGTTCAGTACACACAACCACAATCATGGGGAAGACTGCTGACTTGACTGTTGTCCAGAAGATGATCACTGATGCCCTCCACAAGGAGGGTAAGCCACAAAAGGTCATTGCTGAAAAGGGTGGCTGGAAAAGGTGTACAAGCAACAGGGATGGCTGCAGTCTTGAGAGGATTGTCAAGAAAAGTCGATTCAAGAACTTGGGAGAGCTTCACAAGGAGTGGACTGAGGCTGGTGTCAGTGTATCAAGACCCATCACGAACAGACATCTTCAAGAAAGGGGATACAACTTTCTTATTCCTCATATCAAGCTACTCCTGAGCCAGAGATAAATGTCAGAAGTGTCTTATCTGGGCTAAGGAGAGAAAGAAATGGACTGTTGCTCAGTGGTCCAAAGTCCTCTTTTCAAATGAAAGTACATTTTGCATTTAATTTGGAAATCACGGTTCAAGAGTCTGGAGGAAGAGTGGAGAGGCACAGAATCCAAGGTGTTTGAAGTCCAGTGTGAAGTTTCCACAGTCTGTGATGATTTGGGGTGCCATGTCATCTGCTGGTGTTGGTCCACTGTATTTTATCAAGTCCAAAGTCAACACAGCCATCTACCAGGAGATTTTAGAGCACTTCATGCTTCCATCTGCTGACGAGCTTTTTGGAGATGCTGATTTCCTTTTCCAGCAGGACTTGGCGCCTACCCACAGTGCCAAAACTACTACCAAATGGTTTGCTGACCATGATATTACTGTGTTTGATTAGCCAGCCAACTTGCCTGACCTGAACCCCAGAGAGAATCTATGGGGTATTGTCAAGAGGAAGATGAGAAACAACAGACCTAAAAATACAGATATGCTGAAGGCCACTATCAAAGCAACCTGGGCTTCAATAACACCTCAGCAGTGCCACAGACTGATCATCTCCATGCCACACTGCACTGATACAGTAATTCATGGTAAAGGAGCCCCAACCAAGTATTGAGTGTATACATGAATATACTTTTCAAAAGTTGGACATTTCTGTATTGTAAATCCTTCTTTTGATTTATATCTGTGAAGATACTCAGTCATCCAGGTACATAGTAATCTGTGGTTGGTAGAAGAGAGCAACTGAACTTGCTTGAAAAGTCTTGAAGACGTTTCGCCTCTCATCCGAAAGGCATCCTCAGTTCTGTCTGTCTAATAGGGAGTATCAAGTATTTATCCTCTCATGGATCATGGATTTTTTGATTGATCTTAGGGAATATTCTAATAATTTGAGATACTGGATTTCTGATTTTCATGAGCTATAAGCCATAATCATCAAAATTAAAACAAAAAAGGCTTTAAATATTTCACTTTACATGTAATGAATATAGAATATATGAAAGTTTACCTTTTTGAATTAAATTATGAAAAAAAGGAACTTTTTCATGGTATTCTAATTTTTTGAGATGCACTAGTATATAGCAGCATCCTGAAACTTTTTTTTTTAGGACCACAATGGAAATAAGTGTTTTACGCTTTGTTGTGTGATCTTTTGTTTAGTTTCATGTATTTAGTTCAATTGGACATTAGTATACTGTCCTACTTGCATGCAATTTTACTTTAATAAAAATCCATCCATCCATCCATCTATAATAACAAAAAGTGATGCACTGTTATGACCTCATATAGAAGCATGTTGCTGATGCACAAACGTTTAAAACACAAGCTTATCCTGTACTTTATGAAAGACTAATATCATTAGCCTCATATGATCTTGTGTTTTATGGAAGGTATTTTGAAGCTGTGTCTGGAATAGAAACCTCATAGTTTAACGACAGCGGTTAAGCTAGTTTGATTTTGATTTGTTCAAACTAACAATAAGATTGCGTATCTAGGTGTAGGCTATTGATCAGAAACTTGATACATTTGCTTCTTAAAATTTCAATGTTTTTTGTCATTAGAATTAAAAATATATCGGGGCATGATGGGCGCATGATGGTGGTGTAGTGGTTAGCACTTTCGCCTCACAGCAAGAAGGTTCTGGGTTCGAGCCCAGCGGCCGGCGAGGGCCTTTCTCTGTGGAGTTTGCATGTTCTCCGTGTCTGCGTGGGTTTCCTCCGGGTGCTCCGGTTTCCCGCCCACAGTCCAAAGACATGCAGGTTAGGTTAACTGGCCTACTGCTGCAATTCTGGCCAAGTCAACCAAACATGGTTTGCCTCAAGCCTGGATCAAGTTCAGCAGTGATGACGACAGGCACGATATACAATTATAAAAATATTCATTTGATGCAGCCCTGATGAGTACATTTGCACTTTTAATATTTTATAATTTACTATAAAAAGGTACATATTTCAAATTAACAAAAAAATAATAATAATAATTATATATATATATAAATAAAATAGCGTTTTACCTTGTAAAGGAAAGGTGCTGAAGGAGCAACATGAAAGAGTAGGACGCTAGGCTTGTTCTCTTCCCGCCAACCGTTCAAAAACTGTATGTAGTTATCGTCCGTCACCTAATCAGTAAGTAAATAAAATATCAAAATCATTGTTTTATATTTAAGAATGCAACATCATATTGAAATTAAACAGTTACCCTGGAAACAACTACCCTGATAACTGGGTCCTTATATTCTAACACGATTAAAACTTTGTATATCTCATACCAGCAGTCAAACGTGTGGACACACCAATAGTAATTCAACTGTTTTTCTTTTTTATTATTATTATTAATTGTCTTATGACACGGTGGTGTAGTGGTTAGCGCTGTTGCCTCACAGCAAGAAGGTCCGGGTTCGAGCCCCGTGGCCGGCGAGGGCCTTTCTGTGTGGAGTTTGCATGTTCTCCCCGTGTCCGCGTGGGTTTCCTCCGGGTGCTCCGGTTTCCCCCACAGTCCAAAGACATGCAGGTTAGGTTAACTGGTGACTCTAAACTGAGCGTAGGTGTGAATGTGAGTGTGAATGGTTGTCTGTGTCTATGTGTCAGCCCTGTGATGACCTGGCGACTTGTCCAGGGTGTACCCCGCCTTTCGCCCGTAGTCAGCTGGGATAGGCTCCAGCTTGCCTGCGACCCTGTAGAACAGGATAAAGCGGCTACAGATGATGACATGAGATGAGTAATTGTCTTATGCCGCTTTTCCACTACCAACGCAGCTGAGTTGGGCTGAGCCGTGCCGTGCTGAGTTGGGCTGAGTCGAGCTGAGTGGGGCTGTTGGAGTTGCATTTCGACTACAACCACGCTGAACCGTGCTGGCTGGAAGTGGGTGGACACATTGGGTGGAGTTAGCGAAAGTGGGTGGACGTCACATGATGTCGTTAGGCGGCGCAAACAGTGACATCAGTGACCTTTTAAGCGGTAGTCTCACGACTCGGATAGTAAACAATAAACATGGAGGACATGGAGTCGTTAGTGTTGCTGGTCTTGGTGCTGTGGCTTGTTGTCACCGACAACGCCAACAGATACTGGCAAGAGCGTATAGATGAGGCGAGGCGCATAAGGCTTCAGAAATTCTCGTAATTCTTCTTCTTCCGGGTTTACGGTGTTTACAGATCCCAGCGTGCTCGCGGGGCGTGTTTGGGCATGTGAGGACACTCCTCCTCACCAATCAGTGCACAGGGGAGTGTCTCCTCACGCCCCTAGCCCCACTCAGCTCGGTTTGGCTCGCTTCAGCCCCACTCCAAAACCGTGCGAGTTTTGGGTGCTGAGTCGGGCTGAAGCGAGCCGAGTCATGCTGTTCTGAGGTAGTCGAAACGCGAGCCGTGTCGGGCTGAAATGAGCTGAAGCGGGCTGAAGTGAGCTGAAAAAGGGTAGTGGAAAAGGGCCATTAGTCACTTCATGTCCTAAAGTAATGATGGATGTCGTTTCTCTTTACTTAGTTGTTCGGTTCTTGACATAACATGGATTACTGCAGTTGTGGTGTTGAATAGGGCTAGGTACTGTATTTTTATTATTTACTGTTTGATCTCGAACGCATTAAGAAAGCAAGAAACTCGTCCGCTAATTAACTTTTGACGAGGCACGCCTGTTAATTCAAAAGCATTCCAGGTGACGACCTCGTGAAGCTGGGTAAGATGATGCTTTGTACACTATTGGCATTATCATTTAACACAGGGGTTTTCAAAGTGTGGGAGAGTCAGCCCCCCCTCAGAGAGCAAATAAACAACAGCACCCCCCCCACACACACACAATTTTTGTTGTTGCTATACTTAATGTTCCATTCGTATTTTAAAAAAAAAGGTTGTTGTACACAATTTTTTTCTTTTACACATTTTAAACATGTGCTTTTTGAAAACATCTTTTTTACACATTTAAAACATGAGCTTTTTTAAAAACTCTTTTTTTTTTTTTTTTTTTACACATTTTAAACATGTGCTTTTAAAAAAAAAAACATCTTGTTTTACACATTTTAAACATCTCATAGCATCGTTAGCTATCACCTCTTGGCAGACAACACACTGTGGCAGTGGAACATCTTCAGATCCAGTCCATGAAAATCCAAACTTTAAATAATCGTGGTCATACTTCCTTCCTTCTTTTTTTGCTTGGCCCAGACTCTGTCTCCTCACTCACTGTAGCTTTAGGTACTAAAAATCGATCCATTTTGTCTCTGGCAAAGGCTAGCTGAAGTTCGCTAAATGTCCGCAATAATAACTTATTCTGGTTTACTTTTCCTCACGTTGCGCCCCCCCGAAGAACTCTGGCGCCCCCTAGGGGAGGCGCGCCCCACACTTTGAAAAGCCCCGATTTAACACATTTTTGTTCACCACATAATTCCGTCTATATTATTTCCTAATTGCGATGCCTTCAGGATTGTTCTACTCTGTAGGAAAAAAAAAAAAAAGTTATGAACGAGTACGGACAGGTGTCCAAACTTTTGACCGGGACTGTACATGTCGCATGCATGCTCACATTTATTTATTTTTATATATATATATATATATATATATATATATACACACACACACACAACTTTTCCATCCAACCTTCTCCACTAGCTGATGTGGCAGCAAGCTTTCCACAAACTGCCTGAGGTTCTCTCGGGACACGGCGTTGTGGAAGGACGTCACTCTGCCGTTGATGAGCACCAGAATGGACGGGGCGCCACGGACTCCGAGATGATTAGCGAGACGCTTCTCATAACCAATATCCACAACGCCAATTCCCACACCTAAAACCAAAGAGTGGAATGCATCAGTAAACACACATTCAGCTTTTAAAAACAAATATAAAACACTTCCTAAAGATCTAGTGAGCGATGTTGAAGGTTAAATGAAGCAAGCAATTTTGAAACTCAAAAATTTATACAAATCCAAAGGAAGAGCTTTGCGAATTAACTGGCAACATGATATACAGGTGAATAGCGATGCCTCCTGGTCCTGACTGGTTGGATGTTACTGGTTTATTATGAGCGTTGGATGGCACTGGATCATCCTTTCTTCCCGAAGATGTTTTATTAAATGTGAGAACAACAACAACAACACCCAAATACTGTATTACAAAAGCTTTTAAGCCTTCAATCTTTCAAGAACCGTGCTCATTATTTTATACAAGGAATGCCATTCATGAATAAAGTAAAAATCGCAAGCGTTGCTAAAAATAATCCACATCTCCGAACGAAACTACTGCTACCACCACAAAGTGGATTATTTCATCAACGATCGCAATTTTTACTTTATTCATGAATGACACACAGTCTGTAATTACAATTAAGACTGTTGCATGATTGATCATGAGACAACTTAGTTGTCGTCATCACTTACATTAGAACAGCTATGGAGCACTTGCATGTGACGTCACAGCCGATCCAGATTGTGACAGACGCCATCTTGTCGGTCAAACGCCATATTTCCGCCTTCTACTTCTACCTTTTCTTCTGGAAAACCCTACTATATACAATTCTACTACAACGGCTGCAGCTACAAGCTCTCCCTACCTGTGCACGTTTTTTATGTGTATTTTTGCGTGTTGTTCGTCTGTACCGGACTTCAATATCCACTACAACCGTATGGACTTACTGGACATTGGTTTCCAGCAGAAAATGACGGTTTGTAGCGATTTCCATCGCATGCACAACATTCCGGACGAGATAGCGAGACCAGCGGGGTCTCCGTGGATTGTTATCGGAAGCAAAGCGAAGGAGGCAGCGCCGGGAGCGGAAGCAAAAGCGAGGCTGCAGGCAGAGCCGGCCTGTTGACTAAGCTCAGAAAACAGCCACTCAAACCTCCACTGCTAAGCCTCTACCTCTCCAACGCCAGATCCATGTAAACAACACGGACGATTTGGAATTACAGCTGGAATTACCTTATTCTATTCTATAATCGGCTGGTCAGTGCTATACTCAATACTTAAGTGACTTACCCGTCCAATGAGGATTATTATTTTCTTGTTTACAAGATGCCACATCTGAGTCGCTGACAAATCCTGAATTTCTGTAAAGATAACTGTCCAGAGATTTATAAGCACGCAGTGCTTCACCACTGAACAGCGAGGGAAAGTTAATGAGGTAATTATACACGTCCGGGTATTCCGCTGGCAGTTCAATATCCACTGACACGGTGCGAATAGCAGAAGTTTGACCAATAATACTTTTAACTTTTAGTTTTCACGAAGAAGCTGATTTATTCCCACACGGGCCTTTTGTAATTGCAAACCGAGCAGCTCGCTCAAAAGATTCCAATGTTGTTTTTGCTGCCTTCTCCAATTTTTGTGAAATGGCTGGAATTCCTGGCGTAAATATCCGCCAAAAAGCTAAAAAAAAAAAAAAAAACCTTACAAAACCTTTCATTTGACCTTTCAGAAGGACCAAACAGAAGCTGTGATAACAAAAAGGTAAATTTTCTTCAAATAAACACCACTTACTTGATATCTAATCAGCAGCCTTGGCGAACCACGAGGTGAATTTCGTTTATCTTTTTATCTACTGATTACCTTCCGATACTACGAAGTTATAACAAGGTTTCTCTTATTTCGTTTCTGGTTCTGATTGGTTCCGAAGTTTATCGAGAAGTAGAACGGGTAATCGGCGGCACGGTGGCGTAGTGGTTAGCGCTGTCGCCTCACAGCAAGAAGGTCCTGGGTTCGAGCCCTGTGGCCGGCGAGGGCCTTTCTGTGCGGAGTTTGCATGTTCTCCCCGTGTCCGCGTGGGTTTCCTCCGGGTGCTCCGGTTTCCCCCACAGTCCAAAGACATGCAGGTTAGGTTAACTGGTGACTCTAAATTGACCGTAGGTGTGAATGTGAGTGTGAATGGTTGTCTGTGTCTATGTGTCAGCCCTGTGATGACCTGGCGACTTGTCCAGGGTGTACCCCGCCTTTCGCCCGTAGTCAGCTGGGATAGGCTCCAGCTTGCCTGTGACCCTGTAGAACAGGATAAAGCGGCTAGAGATAATGAGATGAGAACGGGTAATCGAACTTGATCAGGATGAGTGCTGATTGGTTATGCAGTTTCGCTGTTGTTGGACTCGTTCTTACAACACGATGACGACATTCTTGCGTACCTCTGACAACGCGAGATCAGCTGTTCGTATCGCGAGATCACGATTCGCCGTTCTGGTGATTGTAACGCGTACGCGCAGTGTGCTACTGTTACACTCTTCCAACACGATGACATAGTGGCTCCGCCTCTATGAGGCAGTAGCCACAAAAAACAAACAAACAAAACTACAGCGTGTCATATTAGAGAAACCTGAAAGCATAAAGCTTTGAAAACTTACTGATGGTTATTAAGCGCTGACAATGGAGACTCCTTCCATAAATAATATTTTTATCATTATTATATTTAGCCTTCGATTATGTTGAAGCTCTCTATCTTGTATTACAGCAGGGATTACTGTCAGAGCTACCACTACAGAAAACGACTCAACCTCTTCTGACCAATCAGTAGTATAAATATAGACAGTATCAAATTACAGAAAATAAAAACACATTTTCACAGCACCCACCTAGTGGCTCCAAATCCTGAACCGTTTCTTTCCAGATGGGCTCAATGTGCATGCAGCTGAAACACCACTCTGAAGTAATTTTAATCAGGTAGGGCTTTTTGAAGCTATCCGGCACCACTTCATTCATATACTTCTCATACTGAAGCAGGTGCTTGCTGTCTGTGAAATCTCGAGTGGACTGTGTGAAGCGAAAGAACGACTGATCAAAGTAAAAACTGTCGTGGAAGTGGTGGAAACCATGCGGTGCCTGGTTGTGGTGTTGGTTCTCATCTGTCTGGCCGAAGCGATCATAGTTTGCTCTGCGATCCTCACTCGACAGGATCTGAAGAACACAAGACGTATTCGAGGAGACAGCCACGCTAATAGACATTCAATTATAACGCAAATCAGCACATAAAAATTAGCAACAGAGTTCTTCAAAAGTATTGTAATATACACTACCGTTCAAAAGTTTGGGGTCACCCAGACAATTTTGTGTTTTCCATGAAAAGTCACACTTTTATTTACCACCATAAGTTGTAAAATGAATAGAAAATATAGTCAAGACATTTTTCTGGCCATTTTGAGCATTTAATCGACCCCACAAATGTGATGCTCCAGAAACTCAATCTGCTCAAAGGAAGGTCAGTTTTATAGCTTCTCTAAAGAGCTCAACTGTTTTCAGCTGTGCTAACATGATTGTACAAGGGTTTTCTAATCATCCATTAGCCTTCTGAGGCAATGAGCAAACACATTGTACCATTAGAACACTGGAGTGAGAGTTGCTGGAAATGGGCCTCTATACACCTATGGAGATATTGCACCAAAAACCAGACATTTGCAGCTAGAATAGTCATTTACCACATTAGCAATGTATAGAGTGGATTTCTGATTAGTTTAAAGTGATCTTCATTGAAAAGAACAGTGCTTTTCTTTCAAAAATAAGGACATTTCAAAGTGACCCCAAACTTTGGAACGGTAGTGTATATTTAATGTGCTTCAACCTGGAGTGGCTATAGCCATTCTTAAAAAGAAGGATTGAACAAATCCAGCACTTCAGATAAGTCTAAACCTACCTCATAGGACTTAGTAATCTTGATAAACATGTCCTCTGCACTTGGATCTTTGTTCTTGTCCGGATGCCTATCATAAAGCACGACACATTCTTAACACTAATGCAGTGCAGGCATTATAAGGTTCATATGCTCAATTACAGACCAGTTTTGTTTTGTTTCCCCCCAAGTATTCCGTGAACGTCCTCATGACTACTCACCACTCTTTGACAAGCTGCTTGTAAGCCTTCCTGATTTCAACCTGACTGGCATGTTGAGACACTCCGAGCACCCTGTACGGATTGAACTCGGAAGCTGAGGCATTTCCCAAAACAAGCAAGAGTACAGCCAGACAGATCAGGAAAGGCTTGGAGAGCGCTTCCATCTTCTCAGACTCAGACAGGCTGCCTAGAAAAAGAAAGAGAAAACAAAACTATGGGTAAAATGTTGTCATGTGAAATGAAAGTGCTGAATACATAAACATATCCAGACGCAGGAGTCAAACTGGTAGACTTCTTTTCCAGCTTATTATTAACAGCATTTAGCAGACACTCTAACCCACAACAATGTACAATATACCCAGAGCCTTGCTCAAGGGCACTTCAGCCATTCCTGCTGGTCCAGGGAATCAAACCAGCAACCTTTTAGGTCCCAAAGCTGCTTCTCTAACCATTAGGACATGGCTTCCCCATTTTGAGAGAAAACATTAATAAGGAAGGTGGAAAAGAATAAGCAGCTGGCAACTGGTCAGTTTAAAATCAAAATCTCAAAATGCTCCTGCCGTTGGCAGCTTCAAATCTAGACTAAAGACCAAGCTGTTTTCAGATGCTTTCTGCTAAATTATTAATATTGTCATCTCTACATGTTTTAAACTCTTTACTTTTACAGTCTCTCCATGTTTTAAATTTTACTTAACTTTTATTCTATTTTATTCTGCTGTTTTTTTTATTGAACTTTTCTCATTTTATTATTTTATTTCTACTATTGTTTAATTCTTATTAATTTTCTTCCCCATTTATTTTATGTAATTTTATTTTCTATTGTTTACTGTTTTGCTTTTACTTCTGTAAAGCACATTGAACTGCCACTGTGTATGAAATGTGCTATATAAATAAACTTGCCTTGCCTAAACTGGATTTTAATCTGACCATCAAGGATGACAGACCTCAGTTAAACAAAAATGCACCATTTGAAGGGTTGTAGATGGGTTACAAAAAGGAGAAATCAGGCTGTCGGGTTGCCAGACATGTTTGAGATCTGAGATGAAATCTCTATTTCAATCATTGTTGGAATCTAGATCCATAACCGTTCTTTTTTTTTTTTGTATTATCCAGGCACAAATAATGAACATCATCTCCTAAAGTTAAATCTAAGAAATAAAAACGAGGACGGTGTCAATGAGATGAATTGTGTATATGACAGAGAGAGAGAGAGAGAGAATAGCGAATGTACACTTGTAAATAACAACCTTGGAAACTGGCCAGCTCGCTAATTTAGCCAGCTAATGCTACTGCGAGGGAGTAATACTAACATAACTGTTAAAGAGAAATAAAATACAAAGTCACAGCACAACACCAGAAACTCCTAAAATAGAAAACAAACAAACAAAAAAGGACTTACAAAACCTTTAACTGGTTTATTTGCATAAAAAATATACGCTCGGTGACAAGCACTCACAGGCAGATCCCGTTGCTAGGCTAACAGCTTTCCCACTAGCACTTCCGGTTCCGGTAAACGATGGGAAAACATAACTGTTAAAGAGAAATAAAATATAAAAAAAGTCACAGCAAAACACCAGAAACTCTTAAAATAGAAAACAAACAAACAAAAAAGGACTTACTCACAAAACCTTAAATTGGTTTATTTGCATAAAAATATACGCTCGGTAACAAGCACTCATAGGCAGGTCCCGTTGCTAGGCTAACAGCTTTCCCACTAGCACTTCCGGTTCCGGTAAACGATGGGAAGACATAACTGTTAAAGAGAAATAAAATACAAAAAAAGTCACAGCAAAACACCAGAAACTCTTAAAATAGAAAACAAACAAACAAAAAAGGACTTACTCACAAAACCTTAAATTGGTTTATTTGCATAAAAATATACGCTCGGTAACAAGCACTCATAGGCAGGTCCCGTTGCTAGGCTAACAACTTTCCCACTAGCACTTCCGGTTCCGGTAAATGATGGGAAGACACTCTTAGAGTTAACATAACTGTTAAAGAGAAATAAAACACAAAAAGTCATAGCACAACACCAGAAACTCTTAAAATAGAAAACAAACAAATAAAAAAGGACTTACAAAACCTTTAACTGGTTTATTTGCATAAAAATATACGCTCAGTGACGAGCACTCACAGACAGGTCCCGTTGCTAGGCTAACAGCTTTCCCACTGATACTTCCGGTTCCGGTGAATGGTGGGAAGACACTCTTAGAGTTAAAAGACCCGAGTACTGAGCTGTATGATGTACTGACTCCACTCACAAGTGATTATTAATTATAGATAGATAGATAGATAGATAGATAGATAGATAGATAGATAGATAGTAATTTTGCATACTAGATTATATAATACCATGTTACAGCATAACATACTCATTAGACCTGATGTTTTCTAGATATGATAAAATCATTTATGTTGTTTTCCTCCCCCACTACAGCTTTTCTATTTTTATTTTATGGAAGCCCCTGTTTCTGCCACTTGAAAAAAAATGGCACGTAGGATGTCATAATACGGAGAAAGTATCTCATAATTATGACTTTGTATCTTGTAATTATGATGTATGGATTGGAGACGGGGCGGCACGGTGGTGTAGTGGTTTGCACCGTCACCTCACAGCAAGAAGGTCCTGGGTTCGAGCCCAGCGGCCGGCGAGAGCCTTTCTGTGTGGAGTTTGCATGTTCTCCTCATGTCTGTGTGGGTTTCCTCCGGTTTCCTCCACAGTCCGAAGACATGCGGGTTAGGCGAATCGGTGGCTCTAAATTGACCGTAGGTGTGAATGTGAGTGTGAATGGTTGTTTGTGTCTCTGTGTCAGCCCTGCGATGTGTACCCCGCCTCTCGCCCATAGTCAGCTGGGATAGGCTCCAGCTTGCCTGTGACCCTGTACAACAGGATAAGCGGCTACAGATAATGGATGGATTGGAGACAGTACCCTTAACGAAGAGACAGGAGGTGGCAGAGTTGAGGTTTGCGATGGGAGTGACAAGGTTGGACAGGATGAGGAACGAGCACATCAGAGGGACAGCACATGTACAGAGTTTGGGAATTAAGCTAAGAGAGATGAAATTGAGATGGTATGGGCACATCCTGAGAAGAGATGCAGAGCATGTGGGAAGGAGAATGTTGAGAATGGAGCTGCCAGGGACACGAAAATGAGGAAGGCCAAAGAGGAGATACATGGATGTGGTGAGAGAGGACATGAAAGTGGCAGGTGTGGTAGAGAAGGATGCGGAAGACAGGGAGCAATGGAGACGAAAGATCTGCTGTGGCGAAATCGGGAGCAGCCAAAGAAGAAGAAGATCTTGTAATCATGAGATATTGTCATAATTAGGACTAAAATTGTCCAAATAATATTTACTATTTCATAGTAATTGAAGCATTTTCTCATAATTATGACTTACTTTCTCATTATGAGAAAGTTATTATTATGAGACATAAGTCCATCCATTATCTGTAACCACTTGTCCTGTGCTCATCCTCGACTGAGATCGCCACCTTACCGTGGTGAGGGTGTTTGCGTGCTCCAGTGACCTCTAGAGCTATGTTGGCTGGAGCTATGCTCCTGGTAGGGTCACCCATGCCGGACAGGTCGAAAGGTAGGGGCCAGACGAAGAGTGATCCCCTGGTCCTCCAGGTTGGGGGTTGGGCAAAGGGTTAATAACCCTCTCCCATAAAAAAAAAAACAGTCTATCACAGAAACCAGAAGCAGAGCAAATCCACTTAATAGAGGGAAGACTGTGGCTGCATCTCATGGAAGGGATTGTATGACACACAGAGGCCAAAGCCATCCGGACGCCCCTGGGCCGAGAAGGCCATTGGTCCACCCAAAACATGCAATGAGAATTGGTAATTGGAATGTCAGAACATTATATAGTAGTGGCAACGTTGCCCAAGCAGTAAGGGAAATGAGCAGGAGGGATATTGACATAATGGGAATCAGTGAAACTCACTGGACAGATCAAGGGAAAATGCAGCTGAGAGACGGCGAGACAATGGTTTATTCCGGGAGGGAAGATAACATCCATAGAGAGGGAGTAGGGATCCTTATGTCGAAAAATGCAGCGGTTTGTTTAATGGAATGGACTCCTTTGAGTGAAAGAATGATTCAAGCAAGATTCTACTCCAGGCACATTAAATTGACCATCATTCACATATATGCGCCTACGGAGGAAGCAGATGAACAGGTAAAAGATAAGTTCTATACACGGCTGCAGGAGGTACTGGATAAGAGGAATCAGCATGACATGTTAATCATCACTGGCGATATGAATGCGAAGGTTGGAGACCAAAACTGGGACTTTGAAAGAGTCATGGGGAAGCATGGATTGGGAGTACGTAATGATAACGGAGAACGATTATGTGAGATGTGTGACCTTAACAAGCTAGTGATAACCGGGATGCTTTTCCCGCACAGAACCATCCACAAGGCAACATGGATTTCACCAGATGGAAAGACAAAGAACCAGATAGACCATGTTTTGGTGAATAGGAGGTTCAGGAATTCAGTGGAAGACACAAGAGTAGACAGATCAGCGGATGTAGGAAGTGATCAATACTTGGTGTGTGCAACTGTGAAACTAAGGTTAAGGAAAGCCCCAGCACGGAAGAATAACATCAGGGTGAAATATGATACATCAAAATTGAAGGAAGAAGACGTGAGGAGCACATTTAGCATCAAATTGAGAAATAGGTTCCAGGCATTGGAGCAAGAGGGTGAAGAAGGGAGAGTGGAAGAAGAGGCAGATGCAGAGGACGAAGTGGAAAGGGACTTCAGTGTCATGAAGAAGGCATTTTTAGAGGTTGCAGAGACAGTTTTAGGTAAGCCTCGGAAGAAGAACAAGCCATGGATCAGCGGAGAGTCATGGAGTCTGATAGACGAAAGACAACAGATGAATGAGAAGATCTTGAGCACACGGTCGGAAAGAGTAAAGGGGCAGTTGAGAAAGAAGTATAGAGAGAAAGACAGAGAAGTGAAGCAAAGTTTGAAAGCGGACAAAAAGAAATGGTTAGAGGGCATTGCATCTGAAGCTGAAGAGGCGGTGCGTAGCCAGCATATGAAGACTTTATATGGTTTGACAAAGAAGCTATGCAATGAGAGACCAAGGCATAGCACTGCGGTGTTGGACAAGGATGGGAACCTTCTCAGTAAGAAAGAGGAAGTGCAGAAGCGGTGGACAGAACACTTCAAGGAGGTATTGAATAGGGAACAGCCAGATAATCCCATAGGACCCGAGGATGAAGTAGGATTTGAATTCGGAGAATTGATAGAGGAAATAGCCATCAGTAAACCAACTATTGGAGAAGTAAAAGATGTAATAACAAGGCTAAAGAACGGAAAGTCGCCGGGTATTGATAACATCACAGCGGAGTTGCTGAAGGCAGACACAGAATTCTCGGCCAAGCGAGTGCAGGACTACTTGGAAAAGTGTGGAGTCATGAAACCATCCCACATGGCTGGAAGAAAGGGCTAATAACAAAGCTTCCAAAGAAAGGAAATTTGAAGGAATGCAAGAACTCAAGAGGTATCACGTTATTGTCCATTGTAGGGAAGATACTTGGAAGAATTGTTATTGACAGGATACGGAATGGTGTTGACAATAGGTTAAGGAAAGAACAGGCTGGATACAGAAGAGGAAGAGGAACTATAGAGCAAGTATTTATACTGAGAAACATCATAGAGCAAGTAAATGAATGGCAAGCAACTCTGTATGTAAATTTCATAGACATTGAAAAGGCATTTGATTCCGTTCAT
Source organism: Neoarius graeffei (assembly GCF_027579695.1). Classification (NCBI taxonomy): domain Eukaryota; kingdom Metazoa; phylum Chordata; class Actinopteri; order Siluriformes; family Ariidae; genus Neoarius; species Neoarius graeffei. Next base: position 44,523,995 of record NC_083594.1, read on the forward strand.
CGTGAAAGCTTGTGGGTAATAATGCAAAAGTATGGAATTCCAGAGAAGATTATACGCATTGTGAGGCTATTTTATGAAGATTTCCAATGTGCGGTTGAAGATCAGGGTGAAACTGGAGAGTGGTTTAATATCAAGACAGGAGTGAGACAAGGTTGCAATGTCAGGTTTCATGTTTTTACTGGTCATGGACTGGATACTACGAAGAACGGTTGGAAAAGGTGAAAATGGAATAACATGGAAATTTACAACCAGACTTGACGACCTAGACTTTGAGGATGATATAGCATTACTTTCCTCCACTAAACATCACATTCAGGAGAAGACAGCAAGACTGGACGGTGAGGCCAGGCAAGTGGGATTAAGGATAAATTGGGACAAAACGAAGATGTTGAGGATAAACGCAAAGCAACATGGAAAGATTACAATCAGTGGAAAGGAGATTGAAGATGTCAGCGAATTTACTTACTTGGGAGCAAAAGTCTGCAGAGAGGGTGGGGGGATGAAGGATCTCAGAAATAGGTTATTGAAAGCAAGGAGTGCATACACTAGGCTGAAACGTATATGGAACTCAAAGAAGATCATGAGAAGAACAAAGATAAAACTCTACAAGTCATTGGTACTTTCGGTTTTGTTGTACGGTTGTGAGACTTGGAAGATGAATAAGGAGGATGAAAAAATGTTAGACATATTCCAACAGAAGTGCTTGAGAAGGATCCTGAAGATTCGTTGGGACGACCATGTGACGAACAAAGAGGTGCGGAGAAGAGCAGGCATACAGCAATTGAGCTGTGAAGTGAAGAGGAGGCAATGGAAAATGATTGGACACGTGTTGAGGCAGGATAGAGAGAATGACTGCAACGTAGCATTGACCTGGGCACCAGAAGGCAAAAGGAAACAGGGAAGACCAAAAACAACATGGCGAAGGACTGTGGAGAAGGAGAGAGGCGAGGCGGGGTGGAGGACCTGGGAGGAGGTGCGGTCAAAGGCAGCGAACAGGGAAAAGTGGAAAAGCGATGTGAAGGCCCTATGTGCCACCAGGCGTGAGGATGACAGGTAACTTATCCTGTGCAGGGTCACGGGCAAGCTGGAGCCTATCCCAGCTGACTATGGGCAAGAAGTGGGGTACACACTCACATTCACACCTACGGTCAATTTAGAGCCAGCAATGAACCTAACTGCATGTCTTTGGACTGTGAGGGAAACCGGAGCACCCGGAGGAAACCCATGCAGACACGGGGAGAACATGCAAAGTCCACACAGAAAGGCCCCTGTTGGCCACTGGGCTCGAACCCAGAACCTTCTTGCTGTGAGGCGACAATGCTAACATGGCCCCAGACAGTGAGTCCCAAGTCATTAAGTCACATCCATCCATTCATCCATTATCTGTAGCCGCTTATCCCATTCTACAGGGTCATGGGCAAGCTGGAGTCTATCCCAGCTGACTATGGGCAAGAGGCAGGGTACACACTCACATTCACACCTACGGTCAATTTAGAGCCACCAATGAACCGGTGAATGGCCTAGTGGTTAGCATGTCCACCTCTCGACTGGGAGATCGCGAGTTCTACCCACAGTCGGATCATATCAAAGGCCATCATAAAAATGGTGCCTACTGCCATCTGGCAAGGCACGCTGCAATACAGATGTGAATGGGGAGTCAAACTCTTGTGGTTACCAGAGGACTAGCCCCCTACTGTAACCCAAGCTATGTGATATAGGCGAGAGGCCGAGGGCTACGAAACGGAGATTGGCGCTGCCAAACGCACCATGTATGGTGTGGGAAGGACTTTGAAAAAAGATGAACTTAACTGCTGTCTTTGGACTGTGGAAACCGGAGCACCTGGAGGAAACCCACGCAGACATGGGGAGAACATGCAAACTCCACACAGAAAGGCCCCCGTCGGCCACTGGGCTCGAACCCAGAACCTTCTTGCTGTGAGGCGACAGTGCTAACATGGCCCCAGACAGTAAGTCACAAGTCATTACTATGAAGTCACATAGTCCGCCATAATAATGAGAATGTATCTCTTAATTATGAGATACTGTCATATTTGTGACATTGTAATAATTATGACATTTCATAATAATGAGAATATTTTCTCAAAATTATGACTTACTATCTCATTATGTCATAATTATGAGATACTAAGTTGCTATCTCATAATAATGACTTAAGTCATTACGAGATAAGATCTTGTTGTTGTTATTATGAGACTAAAAATCACAAGATCTCATTATTATGAGTTTGTATAAATACTCAGGAGATTATAGAAAAAAAACGTGCATGCTGATTGGTTGATAAATTCTGACTATTTCTTGATAATCACCTCGAGCAACTTGGCAAAATGGCGGTCAATTGCTTCGTCACCACAAGTGAAGAAGAATTACAAATTCTGAAAGAAAATATTCCTAAAAGCATAAATGATGCTACGAAGTTTGGTCTAAAACTATTCAAAGGTAAGGCAAGGGTAAGGTGGAATTGTGATTTATTTTATCGATTTCAAAATAAAGTATTTTATGTGAGTGAATCGGCACAGATAAGTGACACAAGTCTGCGCTGCACCGTTATTACATTTGCATGCCACTTTTGAAGTTTGAAGTAAATTATTTTTTATACATTTTTTAAAATAATCACCTGTACTAAAACAGTGAGGCGAAGTGGCCAAGTGGTTAGAGCGCTAGCCCACTAAGCGAATGGTGCCCGGTTCGAGCCTCGCCTCGGATGGTGATCTGGGGCTCGCCTCCTGTCCACCCAGCAGTGAATGGGGACCCGGTGGAAACACTGGGGAAGTTAAAGGCGGCGAGGAAAGGAACTGGCCACCCTACCTCACCATGCCGACGGCCTAGACAGAGTGTGCTCTCTAACAGGCACTCCCCAACGTACGTATGAAAACGTATATGGGACTCTTTAACTCTTGACAGTGATCCACCTCAGGCTCAGTGAATACCGGTGAACAATAACCTCGTCTTCATTTCAGTTATTATTCACCGATATTCACTTCACCTCAGTGAATAATTGTTAAATATTAAGTAATTATTATGAGAACTCAAGTCATAATTATGAGAAACCTTCTCATTATTATGGTGGCGGAAACGGGCTTCTATAGTATTTGTATGGCTTTAAACATATTTGTTATTTACCAGCTGGGAGGTCCGTATCGTGAAATACCGTGACCGAGGTCTTGAAAGTACTGATCGAGGCCCTCTGGGCCGAGGTCAGTATTCAAGGCCGAGGTCACGGTATTTCACCATACGGACTGACCTTAAGCTGGTAAATAATATATATATTTTTTTCTTTACCAAATTCTAACAGAAAACGAGAGCGCCCGAAAGGGAAAACCAAGCCGAGGCGCCATTTTGAATCCTCATTCACGGCTGTAATGCAAATTGCTTCCTCCTCGGTATACAAGTGCACTTCCATGGCAGGAAAAAAACTACATTTTGCCAGCTATGTAGTCCCCTATTTATACAAATAGGAGTCATTCAGGATTCAGCCATGTTTTTGCTCGGCGTTAGCAAGTTACAGGTTTTTAGCTTTCTCCTGAAATGTTTTCTTTCATTTCTTTTTCCTCAGGGTAGTAAAACTCGCTTTCGCTGTGAACACTGCCGTTATCGCTATCCATGCTGTAAAATTAATGCTATTCTCCTGAGAAATGCTGGCAAAAATTTATAAGATTTTTGATAATCTTGTAAATAAATTTTATAAAAAAAGATAAATGTTGACAAAAAACGCTACTGTGTTTGTTGTTGTTGTGAACGAGCGAGTCGCCAGAGGTCTGTAACCAGGGTCCGTACCATAGGATACGGACCCGCTCGCCAGCCAATCAGAGCGCAGGATTTGGACTGCAAAAAAAAAAAAAGTATATTATTTTGTGTTTTTTTCCCCCCATAGTACATATAAAAACACATGGCACACTAAACTATATAAATGTATTATTTATATTCAGATTTATACTTTAGTGTAATGTGCATTTCATCCATGTTCTACATAATTATAACGATATTTGGATAACAGTCAGCTTATTTTTATTTTATTTCTTATCAGCATGTTTTGTCTTTGGTATGAAGCACATTTTGGAGACGTTTTCATAACCATCACTGCTTGTTAAAGACCCTCTTCGAAGAGTGTTTTTTAGCTGATCATCATGTGATCACTCTTTAATGGTGTTTTGTGTCGTGTTTTTATTTACAATATAAATATTATCAAAAATGTTGCAAGCTCCATGTGTCTTATTGTGCTATTTTTGACTTTTCCCCCCCATTTGCCTTACTCCTGAGTGGATCTTTATTGTTACTCTTAGGCATACAGACAGGTAGTCGTCGACTTACGAATGCATTTGGTTACGATTGACCGGTCGTAAACCGATCTGGTTGTAAGTCGGCCTATGTTAAATGAACGTAAGTATATTGTGATGTGTAATAATATTGTAATCATCTTAAAGTCTTATTTTATCAACATTTTCTTATTTCATTACCTTGGCTCATTATTTGGTTTAAGTCAAACGCTGCATACTACACTGCGTACAGTACAATTCGTTTAATATGTGCAAAACAAAAAATACGAAATACAGGTGTGAAAAATAGAAAACATTTTAGTTTGAAACATTCCAAAATACAAATGTAAAACATAGCAAAATACAAAATGTAGTGACCGCTGGCATCACTGGTGCTTGGCTGTGGGTCGTCTACATCATCATCAGCTGTTGCAGCGCTCGGGCTGGCGGGAGGATTTGCTCGTTTCATAAACCAGGAGCTGGGGCGGAAACTGTATGAGGGAGCACGAGAGAGACTGCGCATGTGCCTGGAGCTGGGGCGGAAACTGTATGACGGAGTGCGCGAGGGAGCGCGAGAGAGACTGCGCATGTGCCCGGAGCTGGGGCAGAAACTGTTGTGCGCGGCGAGAGGCGCTGCCGGGAGTTGGGGCGGAAACTGTCGTACGCTCAGCTGGGAAACACTTGCCAGTCATAACCAGACGGTCGTAAAGTCGATCGGTCGTAAGTCACATAGGTCGTAAGTCGACGACTACCTGTATATGAAACTATAGGGACTAAAATGCTGTAAGTCATAAACTATATTTAAAATAAAATAAATAAAAAGCATTTGCATTTGTTCTTTACAACGTAATAGTAAAATCACAAATATAAATCTCAGATTATATTCGAACGTCGTCAAATTTAAATGTTAATCCATTTAAAGAGTTTTGAAACGATTGAGTGAACCTTCTGTTAGTTTGCGAATTTTAATGAATTATCCCTGTAGAATAACGAACAGGTTTAACGCAGCACTCTTCCATGTTAATAACCTCTAAGAGTTCTTACAAAGGTTTTGGTTATTATATTAAACCACTGAATTGAGCTAAATGTGTGTAAACTTCATTCTTCAAACTTTCTCAGGATGCAGGGCTCAACGTTAACTTTTAAACCCTTTCCCCTTATTTTGTGAGTACTAGTTTGTTTTTTTTTTAGGAAAAACCATAGAATAGTTGTGAATTGCAACATAAAATGAAGATCACACATTGAGTTGAAGTTTGGTTATTGGTTGCTTTTTACTTGCAACGAACAATAACAATTTTATCCAAAATAGTTTTTCCTGCTTTAGTCGATTTATTTCCATTTCACATGCATGCAGCTGTTGTAAAATTCAGTGTGTTTGTGTAGAACTCTCACAGACTGTAGGTTCATTACTCGATAATACAGAAATCATAAAATAGTAACCTATAAAGCTTGTATGAAGAAAATAGGGTGCCAATACTTTTGAACAATATTGTGTTTGAGAATATTTATATATTTTTTTTGTTATATATGATCCACCTCTAAGTTTAAAGAAAAAAAAACATGCTGCGTCATGACAGACAGGATAATGTTTGAGTTTAAAATGATTGTTCAGTGTGTAGGTCATGGGTGTTCTATACAGACCTGGCAACCTGTAACTGGATCAGTGCAGCTGGTCTGTCATAACGCAGCACAGGGTTTTTTTTTGTTTTTGTTTAAATGATATATATTTAAAAACAAAACTACATATAAATATTTTGCACAGGACTGTGTTCCTCTGATAACAGAAACAAAGCTCCAGCTCTCTCTGCTCTTAATCTGTTCTGTTCTTTCAGGATTTATCGCACACGTCGCTCCTTGTTGAGTTTTTTATGCCCGAGTTGTTTGAAACCAATCTGGATTTTCTGTGTCAAATAAGGAAGCGGCTTCACCTGTAAGAAAATCAAACCCTTTCATGAAGGAGCTAACTCAAATGTGAGCAGAAAAAAAAAAAATAAATGAGATTCTTAAGCAAACCCTTCCATTCTCACTTCCGACTTTGTGTTTGTAAAATACATTTTAAATACAGTCGTGAATTTCTCTGGAGTTTTCAGGCTGAGCTCCTCTCCTTGTATTCTTTAACCACTCATTTCCTCATTGTTCTTGAAGCATTTGCTTCTATTTGTTAACATTTTTCTTGATAGTGGGGAGACGGTAATGCCTTTTATCTATTTCTCTGTTTGAACAAGCAAAAACAGCGCAAAAAAATAACCATATTGAAGACAGATGAAGCCTTGCTTGCATGAAAGACGGTGTCTGTCTGACCCCAGCTGTAATTATCACGTGTTGCATGACGTCATACACAAGGGGTCTATAAACAGTACGCATACCAACAGTGGGGGTATATAAAATAACTTGCAAAGCAGTAAAGGAAACCGAGACTAAGAAAACAGCCAAGTCATAATTGCAGATACGTAGTGAGGGACGCTTTTAGGAACTGAAATAAAAGATCAAAAAGCCTAATTTTTGTGGTGCTAGTTCGTAATATACTGTACGCTCATTCCAAATTGCCCGGTCAGGCATGTCAGGGTCAGGGACATATCCCACTTGCCCGAATGCATATTTCACTTGCCCCGGGCAGTCAGGCAGTCCTTAATGTCGAGCCCTGGGATACAATGCAACAGATGAACTGACAAACCACCACACCTAGTGGTTGACGCATATAGTTATAACTTCCAGCTAGTCCTACTTTGGTTGGGATGCAAGATTGCAAAGCGCCTCGTTCACGTGACCGAAGTGTCAAAAGTGATATAGCACAAATATAAGGACACATAAATAACACCAAGTCAAACACAGGACGATTCACTTTTAAAACAGCCCGTTTATTCATTTAATTTTAAAAAATAAAAACTAAAAAGGACTATTTCATTGAAGCTATAAGAAACAGTACGGAAGCACTGATAGTCTTTGAGCCTTTCTAGCTCTTCAAGTATGTTCATTCTGTTAACGGGTTGGAGGCAGTACCTCCATCAGAGCAGGCCAACAGGAGGCTAGAGAAGCAAAGGCGGGGCAGCCTGGGTCTTTGTTAGGCCAAGAACGTTCTTATTCTATGGCCCAGTCCAGTACAGCCCAGCTTAATCAAACGCAGAACTCATTTGCACAAGCTGAAGCCATTTCTTCCAGTAATGATTATGCGGAAGTCCTGTCAGCAGCAAAGGGTCAAAAGGAGGAGGAAGAGGAACAGGACGCAACGCAGCAGGGGAAAGTGAGATTTAGAGACAGACAGATGTGCACAGTGGGGGGGGGGGGAGAGAGCGCGAGTGTGTGTGAGAGTAAAAGCAGACTGCATGGTTTTGAAAGGGAAACAAGCCGAGTGATGATAGCGAAGAGAGCTGTGCTGATGAAGCTAACGTCATCCTGTTTGCACTCGGAACACTCCAGTGTTATTTCAGTGCCGCAAAACCAGATCCTGGTTATTTGCATAAATTTTATACTTTTACTATAATTAATTATACAAGGACACCAAGCAACACAACTTGCATCACTTTCAACACCAAAGAAAAAGAAAAAAAAAAAAAACCTCTGCATTACAATTTTTTTTTCCAGTCGACAGAAAAAAAAGGTCTTCATCAAAATGTAAACAAATTCACTCCTTGGGCAAGAAACAAAAGCATAAAAAAATCATCTGTGAGATCTCTCTCGACATCCATCCTCGCTGAGCTCCGTCGTCTGGAGCTCACAGCGGCTGAGGCAGTGCGTTATCTCCGGGCCTTGCGTCAGGCCCCACCCCTTCTTTCCCTTCATAAAGCCGATATCTTTTTCCGTGCAGGTCATCTAGAGTGCAGCAAGAAACGGTCCAGGTACTGTGACATGGCCTCCCAGTTCCTCCAGAGGAAGGCCAGGACGACGACGAGGAGCACCGTGGAAAGTGTGCGGCTGCGCGTCTTCATAAGCGGGACCACACAGTTCGCCACCGTTGACACGAACACCAGCAGAACAGCCATGACCGCCAGCAGAACGTTGATGAGCTTGCCGAGCAGGGTGCGTGCCGTGGCGTTCTCCAAGCCCTCCAACTGCACCACTTGCTGCTGCTGCTGCTGCAGCTCCATCTTCGAGATGCGCGTCTGGCAGGCCTCCAGCGCCTCCTGCAGGCGAGAGTGCAAATTCAGTCAATATGAATCTAGACGAGCAGCCTGACTGAACGGTCACAACAGTTACCATTGAATGCGAAACTATTAATGCTTAGCTTAGGTCCATAAATAAGAATTCAAAATAGTGATGTTTCGGTTTACAGTAGTGCTTCATGCTAACACTTTTGAATCGAGTTACAGACTCCGCACAGATGAGAATGACTTTCAGCATTGATCGTTTTGTGTTTGTTTTTTTAACCCTCTGGGGTTTCGAATGAGAAGGTCATGCATTTAGATAAAGTTTTTATCACACAAGCACGATAAACATACCGACAAGAAAGTGTAAAGAATAAAGTTTCTCTGTGCCCACTGCCTAATAATATTATATATTTTTTAATTACCTACAAAACTTGTCACCTTACTCGGTCACAATGGAGTTGGAGCACTGAGCGTGCACTTACACATTCATAAAAGACTATTTCACATGCTAACGGCATGATAATCACTTTCACTCTTTCAGTTTTGACTGGTTTCTTTTTCGCAGTAGGAACGCCCACCATAAACAGGATAAAATCTGTCAGACATGGTTTAAGGCTACCTGTTTGGAGGTAAAGCTTGTTATGGTGAGCTGGTACGGCGATTTGATGCTCAGGACAGCGATCCAATTCATGATAGCGATCCAATTCATGATTCAAGACAGCGATCCAATTCATGATTCAAAACAGCGATCCAATTCATGATAGCGATCCAATTCAGGACATCGATCCAATTCATGATTCAGGACAGCGATCCAATTCATGATTCGACAGCTCAATCCAATTCATGATAGCGATCGAATTCAGGACAGTGATCCAATTCATGATTCAGGACAGCGATCCAATTCATGATAGCGATCCAATTCAGGACAGCGATCCAATTCATGATAGCGATCCAATTCATGATTCAAGACAGTGATCCAATTCATGATTCAGAACAGCGATCCAATTCATGATTCAGAACAGCGATCCAATTCAGGACAGCGATCCAATTCATGATTCAGAACAGCGATCCAATTCAGGACAGCGATCCAATTCATGATTTGGGACAGCGATCCAATTCATGATTCGAGACAGCGATCCAATTCATGATTCGAGACAGCGATCCAATTCATGACAGAGATCCAATTCATTATTCAGGACAGCGATCCAATTCATGATAGCGATCCAATTCAGGACAGTGATCCAATTCATGATTCAGGACAGCGAACCAATTCATGATAGCGATCCAATTCATGATTCAGGACAGCGATCCAATTCATGATAGCGATCCAATTCATGATTCAAGACAGCGATCCAATTCATGATTCAGAACAGCGATCCAATTCATGATTCAGGACAGCGATCCAATTCATGATTTGAGACAGCGATCCAATTCATGACAGCGATCCAATTCAGGACAGCGATCCAATTCATGATTCAGGACAGCGATCCAATTCATGATTCGAGACAGCGATCCAATTCATGATAGCGATCCAATTCAGGACAGCGATCCAATTCATGATAGCGATCCAATTCATGATTCAAGACAGCGATCCAATTCATGATAGCAATCCAATTCATGATTCAAGACAGCGATCCAATTCATGATAGCGATCCAATTCTGGACAGCGATCCAATTCATGATAGTGATCCAATTCATGATTCAGGACAGCGATCCAATTCAGGATAGCGATCCAATTCATGATTCAAGACAGTGATCCAATTCATGATTCAGAACAGCGATCCAATTCATGTTTCAAGACAGCGATCCAATTCATGATAGCGATCCAATTCATGATTCAAGACAGCGATCCAATTCAGGACAGCGATCCAATTCATGATAGCGATCCAATTCAGGACAGCGATCCAATTCATGATTCGAGACAGCGATCCAATTCATGATTCAAGACAGCGATCCAATTCATGATTCAAGACAGCGATCCAATTCATGATAGCGATCCAATTCAGGACAGCGATCCAATTCATGATTCAGGACAGCGATCCAATTCAGGACAGCGATCCAATTCAGGACAGCGATCCAATTCATGATTCAGGACAGCGATCCAATTCATGATTCAAGACAGCGATCCAATTCATGATTCAAGACAGCGATCCAATTCATGATAGCGATCCAATTCAGGACAGCGATCCAATTCAGGACAGCGATCCAATTCATGATAGCGATCCAATTCAGGACAGCGATCCAATTCATGATTCAAGACAGCGATCCAATTCATGATTCAAGACAGCGATCCAATTCAGGACAGCGATCCAATTCAGGACAGCGATCCAATTCATGATTCAGGACAGCGATCCAATTCAGGACAGCGATCCAATTCAGGACAGCGATCCAATTCATGATTCAGGACAGCGATCCAATTCATGATAGCGATCCAATTCATGATTCAAGACAGCGATCCAATTCATGATAGCGATCCAATTCATGATTCAAGACAGCGATCCAATTCAGGACAGCGATCCAATTCATGATTCAGGACAGCGATCCAATTCATGATAGCGATCCAATTCAGGATTCAAGGCCATGACCCAATTCATGATAGCGATCCATTCAGGACAGCAATCCAATTCATTATTCAGGACAGCGAATCGATTCAATCTTGAGAACTGCGATATGGATGATCAGTTGATATGTGCATGCTGGAGTGCATAATTTTTGCGTGCTTCTTGAGTAAATAAAATGCACACCACCACTCGTTTGCTCTCTTTTCTTCTTCTGACACTTATGATTTTGGCATGCTCTGATGTTAGTGTCAATTTCAACAAATCTAAGCGGTATTTTCAAAAAGTCATGATTTTTTTTTTGTATTCAGCACAAGTTCAGCTACAATAATATCCATGTAGTATGTCATGATTGTACTTTTAAAAATAATAACAGATAAATGAAGATGTTGTAAAAAGCAGTTTTAGAACTGTGTTGGAATGTGTGAAAAAAACATGACCTTACCCATTGTGACGAACTGTTTTGATCACTTGACCTGATGGGATTCAGAGTTGGCAGTGGGAGACGTTTTCACTCTTCTCATTGAATGGAATGGAATTTTTTACTCTTCTCATTGAACACCCCTCCCACTGCCAACCCTTTATCCTAAAACAATAGGACATAATTTTTTGATGGCCAGTTAATTGTCCAAATCAATAGAGCAGATTTAAGTTTTTGTGCTTGATCCATTCCTAAGATTGAACAGAATCACCTCAAGTGATCAAAACGGTTCAACATAATGGGCAAGGTCATGTTTTTTCACACATTCCAACACAATTCTAAAACTGCTTTTTACAACAACATCTTTGCTTATCTTTTTTTTTTTAAGGTACAATCATGACATACATACTACATAGATATTATTATAGCTGAACTTGTGCTGAATACAAAAAAAAAAAAAAAAAGTCATAGGACTTTGAAAATACTGCTTAGATTTGTTGAAACTGACAACACCACCAGAGTACGCCAAAATCATTAGTGCCAGAAAATACTCTCAGATGATTCTCGTTTAGGAAACTAGAGCTGCTGATCTAGAAACTACGGATAGATTTCTTTCATAAACATTTATCAGTTCTGGTTCGGTATCCCCTTGCTCCCAAAGTACGTGATTCAGTTAGCTGAAATACTTTATTAGGTTTGTATCTGGACCACTGTCCACTAGTTGAGGATCCCTGTTTTAAAAATAGAGTAGCACGCAACTAAGATATTTTTAAAAAAAAAAAGTTTCTCTGAAATTGTTCAGCAGGAGCTAGTTTTAGTCTCTAAGCAAATCCAGCCCCAGGTGTCTGAAAATAATCCATACGTTTCATTTTTTTCCTCCCAAACATCCAATATGACTGATGAGGTTTAGTAACCTGTATATCTCTGGCCCGTTCGTAAGACTGGTACGCGATTTTTTCTTCCATGCTGGCCAGCTCCTGCTTCAGGTTGAGTATTTCATTCTGATGGAGCTCTGTGAGATCATTCAGCTGCTCCTCTAGGCGTTCACATCTGTTCATCCGTACACACAAACAGATGGACAACACAGGCTTAAAATGGATCTTTACGTCAACAGCTTACTGAGTTCATTCATAAGTCCCATGTCACTTCTAGTCACAGATATCTAAGTGTCTATCAGTTTTCCGAAGTGTTCGAGTGTGTCGGTGTGTACCTGTATCTCTCCTCCTGCAGGGCTTGCATGATAAGTGAATAATCCCTCTGATAGTGGCTCTTCAGACTCTCAAACGACTCCTCCAGCCTGCCCTGGTTCTCCCGCAACTCCTGAATCTCATGAAACAGAGCATCAAGGCCTGAGACCTGGCCTTGCTCTAGCGTGTTGCCCTTGGAGCTCGGGGGTCCTCCAGGGGCTCCAGTGGTGCTGTTGGCTCCTGCGGAGCCTGACGTGGCGCTCGAGCAGTCGTCCTCGCTGCCGTATTTGGGGCTGGACTGCAACTGTCCAGGTGCTAGGGCTCTACTGGCTGATGTCCCGGCTCCTGGTACAACGCCTGGCACAGCCTCGTCCCCCTGCGTCTCGTCCAGAGAATCTTTTAGGGACGAGATGTTATCTGCACTGCCGAATTTGTTGCGGATGAGCGAGGCAAACTCACGGGGTTTGGACACAACAGCGCCCGCAGCTGAATGAGTGGCCTGGGAGAAGCTGGAGAGACCTCCGGTCACCTGTCAAAAACATGTAATCGCTTTATTGATTGTAACAAACTGTCATAACGGTTATAAAATGACAGCCATGGGATGACAGAAATAAAAGGACACTGCGGTAAATTCCAGTTCTTTCTACATCAAGTGACAAATTAGCATTCTTAAATCAAGATTAAAAACTCACATTGATTTTTATTTAAGAATCCTGATTTGTTGTTGAATTGGTTTTACGATTATGCTTATATTATTGGCTTCAGATCTTATTTCTGATATGGTTTCATTTCATTCCTTTATTAATTTTGCTTGCAATTTGTTTGTAAATCCACTGTCAGATTTAAAGTGCCATTCCACCATTGGATGTATTTTTTTTGGCATAAAATACAATATATTTTATGACAACATGACTAGACAGAGAAATCTTTTAGCTTCAAAATGATATATCAAACAATTTTTTGACAACGACAAGTATATTAATTTTGCGACCAAAGTCACTTACCCTTTTAATTTCCACGCGGTAGTGAAATGTGATGTCATCGGCAGGTTCCCCTTCTTGTGTACCACGTCACGTGTGACGTGGCACAGATTATCAGCAATGGCGGATAGAATGCGATTGTCAGCTTCGGAAAAGAAGCGAAGGAAAATAGCAAGTGATGCCCAAAGGAGACGGTCGATGGTGAAAATCGGCACAGCAATCGACAAGTGGAAATCGTGTTCTATCCGCCATTGCTGATAATCTGTGCCACGTCACACGTGACGTGGTACACAAGAAGGGGAACCTGCCGATGACATCACGTTTCACTACCGCGCAGAAATTAAAAGGGTAGGTGACTTTGGTCGCAAAATTAATATACTTGTTGTCAAAAAATTATGTTTGATATATCATTTTGAAGCTAAAAGATTTCTCTGTCTAGTCATGTCATAAAATATATTGTATTTTATGCCAAAGAATACATCCAATGGTGGAATGGCACTTTAAGTGCACTTCACTGGCTGGCTGGCATCAGCCAAGTTTCCAGTTCACTAGTGTTCAGTAAACTAATAAATCTTGCCAGTCTGTGTATTTTAAAAAGTCATCATTCAATGACAAATTAATGCAAAAATCGTGTATTAAATCTCTCTTTGTAAGATCACATTTGTCACGGATTTGGGAACAAAGGGGTGGCAACTGGACGCAAAATGGCTAACATTCGCTGTTAGGTTGTTAATGCTAAGTAAATAATATTTATTGAGGAAACTTTCATGGTACAGGATTTTCAAAAAGGACCTCATAAATTAAAACTACTAACAGAGTGTTTAAAACTATAAATGCATTAAAAAGCTAATTATTATGAAAACCTATTACGTAAAAACAACGTTAAGTTACGCTTAAAAATACCACCGTTCCTTGATTCTCTAATTCCCTAATTAAGTGTGTTGTAATCTTTGACTGCATGAAATTCAGTCCTTTGCTTTCCCCAGTTCCTCGGAGTTTTGAGGAGCCTGAGTTTATTAGGGCCCGAGCCCTATGGGCGAAGGCCCTATTGTTCTTGTAAGAGTTCACTATTATTATTCTTCCGTCTTCTTTATTTTTCTCCGCTGTTGGGCCATTTTCGGGGCGCTTGCCATGGGCGAAAACGCACGAAATTTGGCACCACTTCCGAGAATTGCCACCGCTACTCAGAACCAAAAGCCCAAACTTGGCCGGGGCTCAGGGCCTCTATAGCGCCCCCTAAGTCGTTGTGATTTTGGCCTCCCGCATTAAGGTGCCTGGTTGCCATATAGTTTGTAGTACTGGCATTCCATTTGGTACGCATATGTATCTCACTAAGCCGGACAAAAATGTAATGCCAATGCATTAGCCACGCCCAACAGGAAGTGAGGTAATTTCACTTTTGTGCGAAATGCATGGCCACGAAGACGGCGCAACTCCTCCTAGACCGTTCATAGGAATGTCACCAAAATTGATACACATCATCTACAGACATGGCTGACAAAAGTTACTAAATACGTTTCACGTAGGATAAACCGTTCAGAAGTTATACGTCAATCAATTTTCACTTCAAAATTTTACATGCTAAAAAATTCATAACATATCTTCTAATTGCTCAAAACTGCTCATACTTCACACGCTAATCACTCATTGGGCTTCTGACATGTTACCCAATTTCTGTGATATTTCGCCACTGGGGGCGCTATTTTTGGGCAAAAAATCCAATCTTTCCTCAAATTTGGTCAAACTTCACGGCCACCCTCTTACTACCTCCCAAGTCATGTATACCACATTTTGGGAATTTTCGTCCATGGGGGGCGCTGTTTTTGGCCGACGCCATTTCTCCAAAATGGGTTTTTGGTTAATAATTCCATAATGCTTTTCCTTCACACCACTACCTTGTGATAGTACGTTGCTGTTGTAGACACTTATTTTTCCAACTCATAATCGCTCATGTACAGCATAGCGCCACCTACTGACATGGGAAAAACCAAAAAATTTATTCTTCAAAAATCTATATCTCATCTTCTATTTACTCAATTTTCATCACACTTCATACGCAAACTCTTCATAGCTCACCTGACATATACGCCAAATTTTGTGCACTTTCGCCCCTGGGGGTGCTGGTTATGGCAGAAATGATATTGCAGCTTCTGATTTGTCAACCTTGGCAAGCAAACTCTTTACAAGACCCTTATTGGGGCGCTTGCCATGGTCGACAACGCTCGAAATTTGGCTCCTTTTTCTTAGACTGCCACCGCTACTGAGAACCAGAAGCCCAGATCCAGGCGGGCCTCAGGGCCTCTATAGCGCCCCCTAACGTGTTGTGATTTTTGCCTCTCGCATTAAGGTGCCTGGTTGCCATGTAGTTTGTAGTAGTGGCATGCCCTTTGGTACGCATATGTATCTCACCAAGCCGGACAAAAATGTAATGCCAATGCATTAGCCACGCCCTACAGGAAGTGAGGTAATTTCACTTTTGTGCGAAATGCATGGCCACGAAGACGGCGCAACTCCTCCTAGACCGTTCATAGGAACGTCACCAAAATTGATACGCATCATCTACAGACATGGCTGACAAAAGTTCCTAAATACGTTTCACGTAGGGTCAACCGTTCAGAAGTTATACGTCAATCATTTTTCAATGCAGAATTTTACATGCTTAAAAATTCATAACAAATCTTCTAATTGCTCAACACTGCTCATACTTCACAAGCAAATCACTCATTGGGCTTCTGACATGTGACCCAATTTCTGTGATGTTTCGCCACTGGGGGCGCTATTTTTGGGCAAAAAATCCAATCTTTCCTCAAATTTGGTCAAACTTCGCAGCCACCCTCTTACTACCTCCCATGTCATGTATACCACATTTTGGGAATTTTCGTCCATGGGGGGCGCTGTTTTTGGCCCACGCAATTGCTCCAAAACGGGTTTTTGGTAAATAATTGCATAATGCTTTTCCTTCACACCACTACCTTGTGATTGTACGTTGCTGTTGTAGACACTTATTTTTCCAACTCATAATCGCTCATGTACAGCATAGCGCCACCTACTGACATGGGAAAAACCAAAAAATTTATTCTTCAAAAATCTATATCTCATCTTCTATTTACTCAATTGTCATCAAACTTCATACGCAAACTCTTCATAGCTCACCTGACATATACGCCAAATTTTGTGCACTTTCGCCCCTGGGGGTGCTGATTATGGCAAAAATGATATTGCAGCTTCTGATTTGTCAAACTTGGCAAGCAAACTCCTTTCAAGACCCTTATTGAGGCGCTTGCCATGGTCGACAACGCACGAAGTGCGAGACCCTATTGTTGCCATGTGTCCAATTCTGTGCTTTGTCGCCATTGTGGGAGTAATGTCTCTTGCCGCAGAAGCTGTGGAAGGTTTTTCGCAGGGACGCATGCCCCCGCCCCCCTTGGCCGCTGGCGCGAGGGCCCGTCGAGGCCGCTTGCGGCTTTAATTCTTATTTCTTGTGTTATAGCTATGTCGATCTTGATGCCTAATCAAATTCAAATTGTGTTCTGCAATACACGTTTAACGTTACGTGCCGCAAAATTTCAGTGTGCATATATGTAACCTCAGTCTCACCTGGCTCTCGGATACAATGTCTTGCATATATATTGGTCTTAATTGGGATTATGGTCTTTGAAAACATATTCAAGGGTACCGTTCAACACGATGCTACCGCCACCGTGCTTCACTGCAGGAATGGTGTTCTCAGGCTGATAAGGGCTTTTGCTAAACTTAGCATTAAAAAAAAAGTTCAAATCTGGTTTCATCAGACCAAATAACCTTATTCAATATGTTTGTCGAGTCTTCAGCATACATTTTGATCAGCAGAATTTCATACAGCTCACCACTTTTTCAGAAAGCCCAAGCTTTGTGCAGAGGCCAAGCTATGGTGAACATTATATTACATTACAGGCATTTAGCAGACACTCTTATCCAAAGTATTGAGCAGCCTGGGGGTTAGGTGCCTTGCTCAAGGGCACTTCCGTTTCTGGTTGAGAGTACGCCGTGCGCATTCTGGCTGCCGCTTCTCACCGGAGCATTTTATTTTCTCTTTTGTGTTTGCGTAGTTTCATGTTTGCTTGAGTGTTTTTGTCCGCCGGTTGTGGTGTAGCTCTGGACCCAGTTTTGGGCGTCGGTTCCCTCCAAGTCTTGGTTCGCCGTGGGTGATGCCTGTGTTCGTAGCTATGGACTGCAGTGAGCTCGTTGCTCATTTTAACATCGTGGTTGTCCAGCGCTCTGTGCAGCAGCGCTTTAGTGCTTGGCGTGATGTTCCGAGTGACGTTGTGGTGGCTGTGCAGGCGGTTTGGGACATACCGGCGCTCTGCGTGGCGGTGCATCTATGCTCGCTTTGTGGATCCATGGCGCGGTGTTCTGAGTGATGCTGCCCAGTGGCGTCGCGGCAGCTGTGCTGGTGGTGTGAGACTTGTTTTCGTGCGCCTTCTGGTGGGACTGTGGCTGCGACACCACTGGAATGACATCCTGACCTTTATTTGGTGGACTTTTCCCCCCCATAATTGTAAAGCAACCTTGGGTTTTGAGAAAGGCGCTATATAAATTGAACTTATTATATTATTATTAGCCATTCCTGCTGGTCCAGGGAATCAAACCAGAAACCTTTTGTTCCACTTCTCTAACCATAAGGCGATGGCTTCCCCAGGGTTTCCCATCTGAGCTGTGGTTCTTTTTAGCTCCTTCAAGGTTTCTTTGGCCTGCTGGTTGCTTCAATGACTAATGCCCTTGGCTTCCTCTAGGTGTTTTGGTTGCGCCATACTCTTTATGTTTTAATAATCGATTTAACGGTGCACTGCAGGAGGTTCAAAGTCTGGATGATTATTATTTTTTTTTTAGATAATCAAAGCTTGACTGATACTTTCCCAGAGCTTTATCAAAGATTTGTTTTGACAGCTCCGAGGTCATTACGATGCAACTTGTTGAGGTATGTTCCCGAACAAACTCTGGGGCTTTCCAGGAACAGGTGTAATGATACTCAATGATAAGGAGATACTTGAATTACAGGTGGATTCCATTCAACTAATTATGTGACTTTTGATTGTCCTCATTTAAAAATAAATTCATTAATTCAAAACAATTTCATCATCCCCCCCACTTCAACATTAAGGACTATTTTATGTAGATTGAGGACACATGCAAGTCTATTTCAGTTCCAGGTTGTAACAATACATAATGTGTAGAAGTTCAAGCGGGGTGAATACTTATGCAATGCACTGTATAGTCCTTATCTCGGACTCCGCGGACTCCAAACTACTAAATACAAGTCCATGAGGACACGTCGCAGCAGCTTAAAGCGAGACAGCCTTTCGGTTTCATAAAATCGGTGAAATTTAGTTCCCTCTGAAATTGGGTCGTTGTGATACGTTTATTTCTGTAATATCTTAAATTATACAGTGCCTTGAAAAAGTATTCATACCCCTTCAACTTTTTCACATTTTTCCACCTTACAACCACAAACTTAAAAGTTTTTTATTGAGATTTTATGTGATAGACCAACACAGAGTAGCACATAATTGTGAAGTGAAATGAAAATGATAAAAGTTCTTCAAAATTTTAAACAAATAAAAATCTGAAAAATGTGGTGTGCATTAGTATTCGGCCCCCTGTTCTCCAATACCTCTAAATACAATCCAGTGCAATCAATTGCCTTCAGAAGTCATCTAATTAGTTAATAGAGTCCTACTGTGTGTAATTTACTCTCAGCATAAATACACTTGTTCTGTGAAGGCCTCAGTGGTTTGTTAGAGAACACTGAAGAACAAACAGCATCATGAAGACCAAAGAACTCACCAGACAGGTCAGGGATAAAGTTCTGGAGAAGTTTAAAGCAGGGTTAGGTTATAAAAAAAAAAAAATATCCCAAGCTCTGAACATCTCAAGAAGCACTGTTCAATCCATCATTCAAAAATGGAAAAAGTATGGCACAACTGCAAACCTACCAAGACATGGCCGTCCACCTAAACTGACAGACCGAGCAAGGAGAGCACTGGTCAGAGAAGCAGCCAAGAGGCCCATGATCACTCTGGAGGAGCTGCAGAAATCCACAGCTCAGGTGGGAGAATCTGTGCACAGGACAACTATAAGTCGTACACTCCACAAATCTGGCCTTTTTGGAAGAGTGGCAAGAAGAAAGCCATTGTTGAAAGACAGGCATAAGAAGCCATGTAGGGGACACAACAAACATGTGGAAGAAGGTGCTTTGGTCAGATGAGACCAAAGTTGAACTTTTTGGCCTAAATGCAAAGCGCTATGTGTGGCGGAAAACTAACACTGCTCATCACCCTGCACACACCATCCCCACTGTGAAACATGGTGGTGGCAGCATCATGCTATGGGGATGCTTTTCTTCAGCAGGGACAGGGAAGCTGGTCAGAGTTGATGGGAAGATGGATGGAGCTAAATACAGGGCAATCCTGGAAGAAAACCTGTTGGAGGCTGCAAAAGACTCGAGACTGGGAAGGAGATTCACCTTCCAGCAAGACAATGACCCTAAACATACAGCCAGCGCTACAATGGAATGGTTTAGATCAAAGAATATTCATGTGTTAGAATGGCCCAGTCAAAGTCCAGACCTAAATCCCACTGAGCATCTGTGGCAAGACTTGAAAATCGCTGTTCACAGACGCTCTCCATCCAATCTGGCTGAGCTTGAGCTATTTTGCAAAGAAGAATGGGCAAAAATTTCAGTGTCTAGATGTGCAAAGCTGGTAGAGACATACCACAAAAGACTTGCAGCTGTAATTGCAGCAAAAGGTGGCTCTACAAAGTATTGACGCGGGGGGCTGAATACTAATGCACATCACATTTTTCAGATTTTTATTTGTTTAAAATTTTGAAGACCATTTATCATTTTCGTTTCACTTCACAATTATGAGCTACTCTGTGTTGGTCTATCACATAAAGTCTCAATAAAAAACTTTTAAGTTCGTGGTTGTAAGGTGGAAAAATGTGAAAAAGTTGAAGGGGTATGAATACTTTTTCCAAGGCCATTCTGTGACTGGGAAGTTATTTAATTTGACTGGATTCCTGAGCAAATAACGTGCACGAAATCACTTGCTTCGCGCAGTCAAGCAGACAGAGGAAGTCCGTGTACACATGCGTAGGTTTACCTTCTTCTTCTTCTTTTGGGTTTTACGGCAGCTGGCATCCGGTGTTGCGGTCTCAGTGTTTAAGTCAAGGCTGAAAACATATCCGTTTAGTCAAGCCTTTATGAGGTAAAGGAGCACATCCGGAAGGTCCTCAGGCATAGAGTGTTTTGGTAAACTGGGATGTATGGATGCTGTCAGCTAGTCTGGCTAACGCGACTTCAAAGCTCTGCAAGCATTTGGTCTGGCAAAGATATCAAGCCCAACCGTTTCCCAAAGTGCGTGGTTGACCCGCCTCCCTGAAATGCCTCAGTTTGCTACTGGTCGAAGCCAGAAAAGGCTGTGACGAAGCTTAAACCAATCACATCACTCTTTCCTCTGACGTATGTGACACGACGGGGCTAACTGGTAGATTAAACTCTTACCGAAGCCGGTCGGGAGCAAGGCGAAAACGGCCTTCCTTTCAATAAATACCTCCAGGGCTGCTCTTTGCTCCGTTTTCAATGAGAACTTGCTCCATGTTCGTAATGTTTCTAGTGAATGAAGCGCTTCCGGCACAGATTCTGAAAACAATCTATGGCTTCCGGTCGCAGTTCTACTACGTCAGTGCCTTGAACACGCCTCTACCCAGGGCCGTTGGAGATACTCAAAGTTGATTGGCTCCCGATTTTTCGGGAGCTTGGAAGAGCTGGAGATAGCTTGCCTTGCCAGACTAAGCTCGCAACAGGCCCTCGTGTTGCGTCACACTTAGGATGGGCGGGCCCAGGCTAGCTGTCAGCCCCCGACTCACTTGCTCACTCAGGTTTGTTGACAGTGTAATGGCTGGCTGCTTTATGTCCCGGGGCTCCCTCATGCCTGCGTTACCTTCTGGCTCTCCCCTTTTAGTTATACTATCATAGTTAGTTTTGCCGGAGCCCCTGCTTGCATTCAGCGCAAAACGTATACCGTTCTTACTCATCAGGTGACATTGGGCATACCTGACAACCTGCGTTTTCTCTCTCTTTTTCTGTCCCTCTGAGTTACACGTTGATCCTGAGATCGAGATGCTGACCTCTTCTGCTCCTCGGACCTGCCTGATCCATCCTGATGCCCTACGTCTGGCTGGAGTTTCATCACATTGCTCCTGTAGAGGACGGCCCCATATGGACAGTCGAAAGTCAAGTCGCACTTGGAAGACGCTCTGGACACTCAGTTATGCTTTTATGGCTGAGGACTACAGTTAACTTTAGGACTGCGGTTGTCATGAACAGTCTGGCACTCAAATTTCCATCAGTGAACAATTTAGAATATTAACTAAACAGATTTCATGTTAAAACTGTTAAAAATGTTATAATCACATTGTTATCACTCAAATGAGGATGGGTTCCCTTTCGAGTCTGGTTCCTCTCGAGGTTTCTTCCTCATGTCGTCTAAGGGAGTTTTTCCTTGCCACCGTCGCCACAGGCTTCTCATCAGGGATAGATTAGGGATAAAATTAGCTCAAGTCATTAAAATTCTGTAAAATTGCTTTGTGACGATGTCTATTGTTAAAGTGCATATCACGGGTAAATTCAGGAGCAAGATCAATGTAATTCTCCTATTTTATATTAAACTTTGGTCAAATAGCTAACATTCTGCATTCTCTGCAATTTTTTTTACCTTGCACAATACCAGAAAAATTCAGTTGAAATCCAGCCATTTGAGGCGAATTGGTCTGCCTCGGAAAAAACTCGGCATTTGAATTTCCTGGGAAACATTGATTTCCGTGATGTCGCGTGCGGGACGCCTCCTTCTGAATCCTACGTCAGCACTGGTTTGTTTATGAGAAAACGACCTGGTGGTTTTCTGCAAATTTCTTCAACGTTATCGCGTAATTATTAAAATGGTTAACAGATGTATTGTAGGAGGGGGTAGCAACACCAATCTTGATGGGATTAGTACTCATCGTTTCCCAAAAGACCGGACAATGAGAGAGAAATGGGAGCGCTTGGTCTACACAGGCTGTGCACTGAAACCGTGCAAAGCTCGCACAGCCTGCTGGCGCTTCCGCAGGTGACGTCATGGACAGTGTTGTGCATGAACGCGTTCAAAAGAACGCGTTCACTGAACACGCTCGTTTTTCCATGAACTTTGAACTGAACGCAACAACTTTGTAATGAAAGAACTTGAACGTGAATTCGTTCAAATTATGCGACATGAACGACAAACATGAAGATGAACGAAACATGAAACCTGATGAATCGAGTGGCATGTCTCCTTGCAAGATATTTTACGTTCTACTACTTCACTGTCAGTCTGATGTTGTCACTCACTGCCCTGAGGTGCCGCGTGTGTGCAATGCATCATGGATAACGTAGTGTGAAGCCGGAGATAGTGGATGGCTCTATGATTTGGCGCCATACTACGTTACCCATGATGCAGCAGAGCAGAGTAGGCGTAACCTAGCGTTCCCTAGCTACAGGCAGCAGACAGCGCGCACACCACAGCCGGCGCACACTCACAGCAACATGGCCAGTGAAAGTTCAAGTAGCGGCACGGAGAACACAGATGAGTACAATGCCAAATAATTTTAGAAATTTGATTGTTGTGTGCATACACAGATGTGTACTGAAGAATGAGGCTATCTGAAGTTTTCCTGTTTTGTATTTTGAGAAATAAAAAGCCCTTGAGCATGCATCCCTCTGTATGATCAATATGGTTGATATGGTCAATGCTGTTGATATGGATCTTAAAATAGCACTCCTTCAGTGTATATACATATTGGCAGTCATCTTTTTAGAAACACACACATTTATGAGGAAGGCTAGTTGTCGTTTATTAAAAGTTACTGTTAGTTGAAATTGAAAGCATTTGTTTGAAGTCACGTGTAACGTTTTGGTAGCAGTACGTGGTTGAGTCAGTGAAGAAATCAAAGTATTTTGTCCTTTTTTCCATATATAGTATGTACAATAACTTCCATTTTGTGTGATAGAATATAATATCTATAATATGTGAGTAGTTTTGAGCTAGAATGTAGCATATGATTTTAGTCTTTATTTTCATATCCGGGCGGCACGGTGGTGTAGTGGTTAGCGCTGTCGCCTCACAGCAAGAAGGTCCTGGGTTCGAGCCCCGGGGCCGGCGAGGGCCTTTCTGTGTGGAGTTTGCATGTTCTCCCCGTGTCCGCATGGGTTTCCTCCGGGTGCTCCGGTTTCCCCCACAGTCCAAAGACATGCAGGTTAGGTTAACTGGTGACTCTAAATTGACCGTAGGTGTGAATGTGAGTGTGAATGGTTGTCTGTGTCTATGTGTCAGCCCTGTGATGACCTGGCGACTTGTCCAGGGTGTACCCCGCCTTTCGCCCGTAGTCAGCTGGGATAGGCTCCAGCTTGCCTGCGACCCTGTAGAAGGATAAAGCGGCTACAGATAATGAGATGAGATGAGATTTTCATATCCCACCTAAAAGTAAAATGAACTGAACTTTGAACTAGTTCAGAATTAAAACTGTGAACTATGAACGTGAACAGTTCACTTTTAACATGTTTGAACTGCACTTGAACTAGTTCAAAAAAAGTGTGAACTTGCACAACACTGGTCATGGATCTGGCTCCAGACTCCCTTGGGATTTTTCCAGACGCGTTTTGTTATTGTATTTTTTTCTGCTGTAGACAGATGGCCTTGTGCAAAATTACCCTTCTGGATGAGTGTGTAAAGGGACATGCTTTAATATTAAAAAAAAAAAACAAAAAAAAACAAAACACGAAATTGGTCCAGAATACGCCCTTTAAAAGCGCTATAGAAATAAACTTGACATTACTCAGGGTACCCCCAGGATTGTTAAACCAAAATTTAAGACTTAAGACTTTTTTAATGCCATTTCAAGTGAAATTTAATACCTTTGTCGCACTCATTAGGGAAGAATAAATCATATTGAGCACCAGATTAAACCTCAAATAATTACTATTTACGAGTGTTTGAAATAACAAAATTACATTTATTAAAATAATCAATCAGAATTCATTCTACTCACACCCCCTAGACACCATGCAGAGGAGAGCACCTCCATGTAAGTCCAGACAATCACCCCTCATACACACACACACACACACACACACACGCAAACAGCGGGAAATTCACGTCGCGCCGTAAAGGGTTCACACGAAACGAGAGCAGCAGGCACATAGAGCAGAGAGGGTGAGGGGGAGAGAGCATGGGGAAGTGCAGATAATCTGCACTTCCCCATGCTCCCTCACCCTCTCTGCTCTATGCGCCTGCTGCTCTCGTTTCGTGTGAACCCTTTACGGTGCGACGTGAATTTCCCGCTGTTTGCGTGTGAACGCTAGGGCAGCGCAAAACATTTTAGATTTTGCTTCATTTTCATCACAGAGAATTTAATCTAGGTTACGCAACGATGTTAGACTTTCTTTGGAAAATTAAGACCTCCGTGGAAAAAATTAAGACTTTCAAGATGAAATTTAATACTTTTAAGGCCTTAATTCTGGAAAATGAAATTCAATACTTTAATACTTTTAAGACTCCGCGGGTACCCTGATTACTGCCATCTACAGGTTTACCTTGACCGTGCACTGACCGTGACATCGTTCTGTCTCTAAACGAGCAGCTGATCACACCAAGGTGCTCGCTGACCGCCGATATTTATTAGTTTGGTCCTGTGTTTCCTTTCCTTCGTATATAACATAACGTCTTCTCGCTTTCTTTCTGTTACTGTAGTCGGTCTTTCACGTTTCATTCGCACACTCACGTCCTCCATTTTTCTCTCCTGTTTCAAATTTGTATCCCACAATGCCTTGAGTGAACGAGGAAAGCCCACCACGTCATGCATGACGTCGTATCTTGAATTGCGTCATGGTGAAGCAGGGAAAAATAGTGGAGAATTTAGGGCCACGTGGCTCTAAATTCATTAATTGTTCTATTTTTAAAAAACTAATAAAAATTGGAAGTCTGTGATTCGAATTCAGTAGCTTTCGATCCACTAAACAAAAATAAAATCAGGTGGTGTTGGGGAAAATTCTTTTTAATGACCTACACTTGAAAAATCTGAAAGGCAGTACAGTTTTTAACAGCCAAACTTAACCTTATCCAGGACTTCACTAATATTGTAAGAACATTTTAATCTTTTTTGTTTTCTCTCAGATCAAACAAGTTCTTACTTTAAACAATCCATTAAAGGAGTACGCCACCCCCAGGTGAAACTGAGTCAGTCCCTAGAGTTGGATGAGTGAGCCAAAGCGTTTTGTAGCCGACCCAGCCATTGCCCTGATCTAGAAACGCCCCGGTTAGCTTTAGCTTAGCGTAGTCGCTGTAATCCGGCGTGTCCAGCTAGCATGTCGTTGCAAAAGTGAATCAAATCACTCAAGATTTTTTATAATTATTTCTCATGACCTGTACATTCACAGAGTACACATATCAATGCAAATTAACACGAAGGGATTTACTAGACCAATTTATATCTGGAACTATTTTCGGCCACAGCACAGGCAAAGCACCGCTGCAGGCGCAAAGACACCACGCAGCACCTGAAAACCCTCAACTTCCGTCAATACACCAGCATGACTACTAAGTTCTCTGGTGTATTGACGGAAGTTGTGGTGCTGCGTGGTGTCTTTGCGCCTGCAGCGGTGCTTTGCCTGTGCTGTGGCCGAAAATAGTTCCAGATATAAATTGGTCTAGTACCGTATTTTTCGGACTATAAGTCGCACTTTTTTCATGGTTCGGCTAGCCATGCGACTTATACTCCGGTGCGACGTATATATGTTTTTTTTTTTTCACCGCGGAATAACTGGAGCTGATGCTGAGTCTGACGACAGCCACACAGAAGAAGAGGAAACGGCGCTTCATCTGCCGCTGGAGGCAGAGTTGTTCAGAAGCGACACCGAGG
The DNA here is from genome assembly GCF_027579695.1 of Neoarius graeffei. Lineage (NCBI taxonomy): Eukaryota > Metazoa > Chordata > Actinopteri > Siluriformes > Ariidae > Neoarius > Neoarius graeffei. Next base: position 44,550,475 of record NC_083594.1, read on the forward strand.
ATGAGGAATTCAATGGATTTGCTGATTTGGAGTGAAATCATCAGCTTGATAAACTTGATTGACCTGTGTTTTATTATTAATGATAGGCCTATAGTTATTTAAATAAGTTATGTAGTGATTTTAGGCAGTGCTTAATTTGTGAAGTGGGAGGTCCCAGAACGCAGGAGGTGGGTGGGTCCGGCGACTCAAAAAAAAAAAAAAAAAGGCGGGGGATGGTTCACTATAACTTTACGCACATGCGCTTATTGTGTGTGTAAAATAATAATAATAATAATAATAATATCAGACATTATGATCTTAGAAAACGCTTTAGTGACAAACAGTTACAGACAGTAATATGTCGTGATATTATATTATAAAATATTAATTTTTATTAGTCTATATATTAAATTATATATTACATTTATCTTCTAAAATAACAGACTGTACTCATCACAACCGGTTTATTTCACCATTGGAGATCAGATCACACAAAACATGAGTTAAATGACTCATTTTAAGGATTTAAGTAGGGGATTTAAAAGCAGTTGTTGTTGTTGTTTTTTTTTCACTAGACGGTTGTTTTTACTACCGTACCTGTCTTTGGAGATGATCTACCTATAGCCTACTTGACCTCTGATTTGATGAAATAAAATTCGACAAAAATGAAGAATGACACTCCTCGATGATGACTACAGCTTTAATAACACAGATGAAAGAGCCATGGGGCGATAATAAGCCCTACCGGTAAAAATATTCTAAAAGCAAACTGATTAATGCATCAGTAATAGGCTACTAATATTAGTTATAATAATAATAATATAGGCTATTAGTAATAACGATAGTGATAGTATTAAAGATAGTAGTAGATATTTAAAATAATCAGACTAGGCTACTTACAGGGCAAAGGGCGCGTTATCACTGCTCAGCTGTTCATTTATTAAATAAACAATGCAGTCGCGCAGTAACCACACGCCGCTTATCAGATACAATCACAGATTCTATGGATAGAATAACCCTTCAAAAAAGTGCGACTTATAGTCCGGTGCGACGTATATATGTTTTTTTCGTCTTCATAATGCATTTTGGCTGATGCGACTTAAACTCCGGAGCGACGTATAGTCCGGAAAATACGGTAAATCCCTTCGTGTTAATTTGCATTGATATGTGTACTCGATGTGAATGTACAGGTCATGAGAAATAATTATAAAAAATCTTGAGTGATTTGATTCACTTTTGCAACGACAATGCTAGCTGGACACGCCGGATTACAGCGACTACGCTAAGCTAAAGCTAACCGGGGCGTTTCTAGATCAGGACAATGGCTGGGTCGGCTACAAAACGCTTTGGCTCACTCATCCAACTCTAGGGACTGCAGAGACTGACTCAATTTCACCTGGGGGTGGCGTACTCCTTTAAGAGTTCATGAAGATAGTCGTACCGAAGAGCCCCTTTTTATGCGGCTCCTTAGACATTTAAGTCAACTTGATGATTGAACGATCATTTCTATTCCGATGACACAATTATATGCATCAGTTCTACTCAAAAAAGTGCCATATTAATGAGACCAATTTCCATAAAATACACATCATAGTGACTTCAAATAACGAGATAAATCTGCACTACAACGGCCTATAACTTTAAATATGATGAAAAATACCTTGGCGCCAACGTCCTTCAGGCCCTGGTGCATGTCACGCAGCACGTCTTTGGGCTGGCGCGGGATGCCGTTGTGTTCCACCTCCCTCAGCTTGCGGTGGTAATGCTCCAGCTTCCTCTGCAGCTGCTGGATGGTCTGGGCTGACTTCTGATTCTTCTTCTCAAATACTTGCTTGATGCGTGCGCTCTGCTGCTTGTCAGCATTGTTGGCCAGCTTCAGGTACTCGGCTACGTTGTCGTCGCGTGCCGTCTGCTCGATCTTGATCTGTTCCGTGAGCTTGAGGATCTTCTGCTGCAGCTGTGAAATGGCTTGTTTGGTACGCTGCGGATCAGGAGCGCCATCCACCGAGTCTACGCCGTACGCGCCACCGCCATCTGAGCTGCCGGACAGAGCATTCGGAGATGCTGCCAAGCCAGACACCTCTAGACGATCCACCTGAGAGAAAGAAATAGAAAGAGAAATAAAAAGACAGACAAGGAAAAAAAACAAGAAACAGAAAGGAAGAACAGTTAACAAGGTCACATTCCTGTGCAATGACAAAACTTCATAAAAAAGAAAATAATTTAAAAAAAAAAAATCACAAAATCAATAAAAATCACCATGACTGCGAGTACGCTCTCGACGCAGGCCATGACAAAGCACACACGCTGTAGCCGCACTCCCACATGTCTTATGCGGGAACTTGCAACAGTCGCAAGAGACTCTGACTGTCTGGACCTCTGTACTATGACAAGACTCGTGCAATCCTCAGAGATAACACCTGAAGCTCGGCTCACTGATAAAAAAAATAAAAAAAAAAATAAAAAAAGTGTTGAACTGCTCCACGTTAAAGAGCACATCAACACAAACAGAATAAGCAATACCTCAGCCAGAAACAGAAAACTCCAAATCCAATTTCAGAATTTTTATTTTTTATACCGAGGGAGGAAAAAAAAAAAAAAAAAAAAAAAGGTTCATCTAGGTGTAGGGCGGCACGGTGGTGTAGTGGTTAGCGCTGTCGCCTCACAGCAAGAAGGTCCTGAGCTCAAGCCCTGTGGCCGGTGAGGGCCTTTCTGTGCGGACTTTGCATGTTCTCCCCGTGTCCGCGTGGGTTTCCTCCGGGTGCTCCGGTTTCCCCCACAGTCCAAAGACATGCAGGTTAGGTTAACTGGTGACTCTAAATTGACCGTAGGTGTGAATGTGAGTGTGAATGGTTGTCTGTGTCTATGTGTCAGCCCTGTGATGACCTGGCGACTTGTCCAGGGTGTACCCCGCCTTTCGCCCGTAGTCAGCTGGGATAGGCTCCAGCTTGCCTGCGACCCTGTAGAACAGGATAAAGCGGCTACAGATAATGAGATGAGATGAGATCTAGGTGTAGTTGATGTAACAAAAATATCTACAGTAAAGACTTTTTTTTTTTTAAACCTGCCTCCGAGCAATGTTTATAATTTTTAGAAATATACCGAAAATATCCGCAATACCTCAGAAAAAGTGTATGACAAGCTTATCAATTTATTTATATCCACATTCACTGGATATGAGCAATCGCATGCTCTGATTGGCGACTCTACTACTAGGCTATCAGCTCATATACTGTGAGTAGAGAAAAAACAAAATGGCGGAGTATGTTGCTGAACCAACCGAGGACGAAATAACCCTCCTCGAAAACAAAACGGGGAAAAAAAAAAAAAAAGGGGGACAACAAAATCAAAATGTGGAATAAAATATTTGATGGTAAGAATGTTTTTTTCCCCAAGAATTATTATGATCGCATTTTTCACAAATTGCTCCTGTCATTTCGCCGGTTTGTTTAAATTCTTCATCTTTAAGCATTAAAATTTGTTGAATTTTTTTTTTTTAGACTGATTCAAAAGCTCAAAAGACGTTTGAAAGTTACAGAACTGAAATGTTCAAGGAAGAATTAAATAAATGTCGAAAGCGATTCTATACCTCGGCACGACAGCGCTCTCTAGAAGAGAGAGAGAGGAAAAAAAAAAAACCACAGCAGCCAATTCGTGTAGCCATCGATAGGTTAAGAAGTTCGCCTAAGCAGAAATTATTTTGTCGGACATTTTGTACGAAGTTTGTGTTTATCGAATTTGCAAAAAATAAAAATGCTCCGTTTCTCAAAATCCAGTGAATGTGTATCGAATAAAACAGTTATTCCACTCAATCTTGTCGTACATGGCTTATAGCCAACTTAGCGCTACAGTATCAGCTCATGTATGACTTGATTTCGTGGAATAATTTAAACATCTCCTCATATTTCCCAGACGGAGGTTGAAATCACATTCTCTGAGGAAAAAAAAAAAAAAAAAAAATCATTATTAGCAAGGCCATCCTTTAAAAAAAATCCCTTTCCTGTCCACCGGGTGAGCAAAAAAATTTTCAGTCGGGAAGGAGGGATTTTTTTTTTTTAACTATATGGATGGATAAGAAATCGCAATGCTGTGTTTGCTTTTTCTTTCAGTACTTTTTTATTACAAAAGCAGACACATTTAATAAAATGACAGTTTAATCAACTGAAACTTGTACAAAAACTTTAAGTTAGCATTTTAAATGCTGACTGCAACATTTGCAAAACTTTCACAAAGGTACTTAAAATGTCCGACACACGGACTTTTTGTAGTTCTAAATTGACCGTTAGGCCTAGTTCGGATGAAATTACACTATTAAAATGATCACTGAATGATTTGTTTTTCCTGAATCTTTACTATTTTGTTGTTCGCTAGAATACCATTTTGCGATTTCACACTTAAGCAAATGTTTGAAAACTCCGGATATCCTTCCTTCATGGTGGCTGCCATTTTTTTGTGCCGCACGGCGCATGCGCAGAGCTGATTCAATTCTGCGCGGAATGCAGGGCTTTCCACAAGCGCCGTGACTATTATTTTTGTAGCCCACAGGCTCTAAATATTAATTTTCGATTTTAATAAAATTAAATGTTTATCTAACGGACTGACAATGTCAAACTGAACCGCACTCATTTAAGTTGTGATTCGCGCTGTTTGTACCGATAATAACCACAAATTCCCCGCCGACTCCGTTGATCGAGGGAGAATAACTCATCCGCGGCCCTGACATGCGGTGTGTGCGTGCGCACGCACTTGGCGGAGGCAGTAGTGTGTCGGGGCCGTCGGAGGGAACAGAAGCAGAGATGACGCTTATTTTGTCTCTGGTAAACCAGTCTTCTCTCGTTCAATTACGTGCTGGCATCAAAAGACACCGTTGGTTGTAAATGAAACCAAACTGAGTGGTTGGAGTGTATTTTCACACACAAATGGAGAAATGTTCGCTGAGTGTTTAATTGTGTAGCCCCACTGCAGACCGTTGTCGTTGTTAATTCATAGCATGCTCAGCTGCGTGAATGTGTCATGCACCGAAAATAAGAGATTTACAAGCCAGGAACGAGTTCGAGCCCCGTGGCCGGCGAGGGCCTTTCTGTGTGGAGTTTGCATGTTCTCCCCGTGTCCGCGTGGGTTTCCTCCGGGTGCTCCGGTTTCTCCCACAGTCCAAAGACATGCAGGTTAGGTTAACTGGTGACTCTAAATTGACCGTAGGTGTGAATGTGAGTGTGAATGGTTGTCTGTGTCTATGTGTCAGCCCTGTGATGACCTGGCGACTTGTCCAGGGTGTACCCCGCCTTTCGCCCGTAGTCAGCTGGGATAGGCTCCAGCTTGCCTGCGACCCTGTAGAACAGGATAAAGCAGCTACAGATAATGAGATGAGACAAGCCAGGAACGCCTCATGATGCAATACGCAAGAAAAGAAAGATGATTTACTGCCATTTTACTTTGTATTTGAGTAAAGTGAATAAATAAATGGTCTGTGGAAAATACATTTAATCCTGGGAACGGATTAAATGTAAAAGGAGTTTATTTTGTGTTTTACTCCCCCCCCCCGGCTGGCTACTTATTTGTCATGGCTGGCTAGTATGAGCCTTAGTGGAAAGCCCTGGGAATGCGGAAATGTCAAGTTCGATTTTAGATTTATGAACTCGAAAAAAATGTCAAAAAACCGGCGTTAAAAAAAAAAAATTAAACCGCACAAACGGCACTCACCCGGCCGGTGGACCGGAAACGGAACATTTTTTAATAATGGCCCAAGTGGCTGAACTGAACTCAAACTAATGCCGTATATTAGTTTCCTTGACGGGTTACATACAGTCAGTCAGTCAGAAAGCGATGGAAAAACTTTTACTGCCATCCATTAAAATAGTTTCAGTGCCTGGTACGAGTGTTTATATCGCTATCATTCTTTTTATTACACAGAAACTGCTATAAAAAGCACTGAGCAGCATTACATCATTCTAAAACATATGTGAACAACCTGTAAAACTGGACAGACCCTCACCACAGATGCATTTATATGAATCGGCCTTCACGCCTGGTGAATCCGCCGTGACCCTGGGTTCTTTATCTCGCACCCCATGGTTAAGTTTGATCGTGAGAGTGGGAAAAGAAAGCCGACTTTGCATGTTGAGCTGTTATGACATACCGTATTTTCTGGACTATAGAGCGCACCTGTATATAAGCTGCATCCGCTCTATTTTTTTAAAAAAATTTAAAAAAAGATATACAAGCCGCACCGGGCTATAAGCCGCAGATATCTATGTTGAAAAATTAGATATTTACTGCATGTACAGAACGATTTTGTACTGTAAATGTACATGTATGTACCTGAACAGATTCTTTCCGAACAGTGCCTTTTAACACGGCAGCAACTTTGCTGATTAAAACGGAACAGAACCAAGAGAAAATAACCGGTATTTATTTACCTTCATTTCTCCTGTGTTTGAAACCACAAGTCACTTTAATCATCTTCGCTGGATTTGAAAATAATTACCAGTTAGTAATTTGTCGTGCGTGTTCTATCTGCTAAAGATCTGCTAATTCTTCTTTGCATTGATTTTTCGTCTATCTTATTTTTGATTCTACTTCTGGTTAGAGCGCCCCTAGCGGTGGAAGAAAAATCCACAGAATAGCCGCACCTTTGTATAAGCCGCATGGTTCAAAACCTAGGAAAAAAGTAGCAGCTTATAGTCCAGAAAATACGGTATGTCTTAATAATGCAAGAAATAGTAGGAAACCGGTCACGTTGCGTTAGAAATTATAACAATGCCGCTGACTACAAACCGATGTGTGCTACCATGTTTTGAACGACAAATAATACAAGAAAAACCCTGACAGTCAAACGTATTAGCTAGTCCACTCGGCAGGCAAAAGCTACACATGCGCTACCAAGTCCTGAAGTTTACTAAACGAAAAATAGTAGCAATAGATGAGATCAGTAAGCGCGTTAATACAGACTGCAGGACACAAATTAACGTGATCATCATCCTAATCCAACAACATGTACGCCCTTGTCTTTGGCAAACGTTTCTTTTATAAGCGCCGTTTTGTCTTATCACACACACACACACAAAAAAAGTTGTTATTCAAACCAAGCAACTTACTTTACACCAGACCAGTTTTAGTACGCCTTTGCTGTTCTAACACTCTTCTGGGAAGGTTTTCCACTAGATTTGGGGGCGTGGCCGTGGGGATTTGTGCTCGTTCAGTCACAAGAGCATTAGTGAGGTCGGGCACTGATGTTGAGTGAGGAGGCCTGGGACACGGTTGGCATGCTAATTCATCCCGAAGGTGTTCAGTGGGGCTGACATCAGATCTCTGTGCAGGTCACTCGAGTTGTTCCACTCCAACCTTGTGCACACCATGTCGTCATGAACCTCATTTTGTGCACCGTCATGCTGGAACATGTCTGGATTAGGCCTCTTATCTCCGGTTAATGCTACAGCATACAAAGGCATCATATAGAACTATGGAAGAAGAAGAACCACTTATGAATGTGGTAATCAGGTGTCCACATACTTTTGACTTAGACTGGAAACGCAATCGACCGCAAAGTTGGCATTTAAGCTGCCAGCCAGCCCTGAGCGCGTGACGTCACAGCGGTAATCGGTTTTAAGGCCGAGGCCTTTGACAGCTATAGACCAAAGTCATATAAATAAAAAGTTATGGTGAAAGTAAGAAATACCGTGACTGACTTGCTCAACTAAGACTGATTTGACTTCATTGATTGTGGGTTGACTCTCATTAAAACAGGATAGGTGTTATAACTTATGCAACATGCATGCATTTTTCACTGATAAAACGTAAAAGGCTAATTAAATAATCAGATGAACTGAGACAATCACATTCTGAAGCAAATTAAATAATCTTATACCGGTAACTTAAACACACAATACAAGTTACATGTATTAATCTAAATGCAGGTAAACAACGAGTTGTTTTTGTTGTTTTGTATCCAAATGAGAGTCGGAGCTTACCCGTCTGTGTTCTCGCTTCTTGAAGGCCGACTGTTTTGAAACAATCTGACTTTCAGTTGTTCGTTCAGTTCTCTGTTCATTCGCTTCTTCCACATAAGGGCGAGATGGCAGCAATATCCAGTTTAGAAATAAGACGACTGCTCCACTCATTCTCTCCATACTGAGTACTCCGCCATTACTGCTCAGCTCAGGCAATTACTAAAACCCGGGATGGAACGGGATGTCACTGGTTTTAGCAACAACCACGGGGAGGTCACTGCCCGAGCGATATGTCCCGTCCTGGGTTTTAGCAACAACCCTCGGCTCACACTCCAGGAGGACTGGTGCAACTGAACTCACTTTAAAAAAATAAAATACTTTCCTTTCCTTGTTTTCTTTTTCTTTAACTGTCGGTACTGCACCCTCTTTCAATACAGGCTTATAGCCAACGCTCCTCAATAGATCAGAGGTCTCGTACGAGTCTTCAGTAAAACGTGCAGAGCAAAGGAGAGACCACTTCGTAGGCGCCCAATGTGCCCGTGAACTTCTCGCAAAACACTTTCAAATCTTTGCAGTTTGAACATTCTTGGGCCATGAATGCAACGTAAATCCACCTTCTGTCATGTTGCTGGCGGGTGCAGCAACACATCTATGTGGCATGGTGATAAATTAGCTCAAAGTGGAGGATCAGAGTTGCAATCAGCTGTGTTTTAGTATAGCGGAAATGGCGATGAGACCGATAGCCTTCCTCAGGGTTCTTGCAGGATTCAGGAAGTTAAATTTTAGACCTTTTAAGACCATTATGAAAATTTTTTTAGACCAACACGAAGCATTACAACCTGCCCTACCCCCGCCCTTCCCAAAAAAAGACAATCGAGTTCAATTCTCAAAACAAAGTCATTTGTACTGGTAAACTGACTATCAGGGATACAAACTGTGTGCTTATTTATGTCATATGGCAACATTAGTACAACATTAGTACATTATGTCACAGCAACAAAAGTACAAGACAATAGAGTGATAAAGGGCATTTATGCAGTAAATGCAGTCTGTAGGGATTTGGTTTTTTCCCCTAACTGCAACAGAACTCATTTAAACTTTTGATCAGTGGTGTTCTGGTAATAAAACAGCGTTATTATATAATGCACTGTTGTCAGATGTTGACTTTCTTGAATGCTCATGTGAACCCCATGCTGCAAACCACAGCATCGCAGACCTCCACTTGCTGTAGCAACCATTTCAACCATATTAACAGTAAAAATGCATACACGTCTTTTAAAACTAAATAGTTAAAACATACGTAGTATCCCCGTAACACACGTGCTTCCAGTTAAACAGCAAACTCACGCAAGGCGGCAGCGATTTACCAGTGAAATCAAGTCATACCTTGCGAGAGGTATACAAGGGAGACAGCAGGTTTTTAAGCAGTAGCGGAGCAAACAGGGGCCATTTGAGACAGAGGTGTAAAATCATTGCAAAATATGAATGCAAAATTAATAAATACTAAATAATAAAGCCAGGAAAGACACACCATTGGGGAGAGAATAATATTAAAAAAAAAAAAAGAGCACTGTTAGAAAGCTGAATACGCTGACTGGACTCATGCACTCCATGTTGTCATGGTAACGTTGACAACATGTAATGTGAACGCTAAGGCCAAGTTTACATTAGACCGTATCGGTCTCGTTTTCTTCGCGGATGCACTGTCTGTTTACATTAAACTGCCTGGAAACGCCGGGAAACGGGAATCCGCCAGCATCCACGTATTCAATCCAGATCGTGTCAGCTCCGGTGCTGTGTAAACATTCAGAATACGCGGATACGCTGTGCTGAGCTCTAGCTGGCGTCTCATTGGACAACGTCACTGTGACATCCACCTTCCTGATTCGCTGGCGTTGGTCATGTGACGCGACTGCTGAAAAACGGCGCGGACTTCCGCCTTGTATCACCTTTCATTAAAGAGTATAAAAGTATGAAAATACTGCAAATACTGATGCAAATACTGCCCATTGTGTAGTTATGATTGTCTTTAGGCTTGCCATCCTTCCACTTGCAAGTGGTAAGTGATATGCGCTGGGATCACACACACACAGCGGCTCAGTCCCGAATCACAGCTTGTGCACTTCACTCGCGCGCTCTGTGAGCTGCGCAGGGCCGGAGTGCGCACCCTCCAGAGGGCACTCGCTGTTCAGGGCGGAGTGATTTGGAGCGCAGGATGCCTGCGGAGCCGAGCGTATCCGTGTATTGGTATTGCTGTGTGCACGCAAATCGTGTATTGGTGTTGCTGTGTGCACACTAATCGTTTTAAAAACGTTAATCTGATGATCCGCTGATACGGTCTAATGTAAACATGGGCTAAGATTGTCTACAGCAAGGGTGCCCAAATTCTTCTCTACAATGGGCCAAAAATTAATTCTGTGGGTGGGCCGCGGGCCAAAAAACGAACGTCCACATTACGTTACCTTACATTTTATTGAAATGTGTCATTTTTATATAGGCTAAGATCATTAAACTCAAATGTAAATGTTTAAAGCAATTAAACACATATTTTGTATATTTATAGTAGGCCTACCTTTATTAATTTCAGAAGATGACAGAACATCCACATGGCTTATTTTAAGAGGTAGAAACATATTTGAAAGGAAAGCAACATTTCAGACTATATTACAAAAAGTGCTTTGGTAGCTTGAACAAGTTGAAAACAGTTCGATAAGGTCCAGGACAACCAAATATAGAATTCTATTTAAAAATTAACTAAAATGTGAATTGAGCAATAACACATGCCCTTGTAACACTGTGCCTTTTAAGCCATTTGAAACCAGCTGGATTGCCCAACTTATGAAACCAGAGAGAATTTACTTTAGACGGAATGTGAAATTAGATTGAGTATTAGGTATGGAATTGGACAATGTGAACTGAGCAATATAGAACACAACACAACATTTCCCTCGTGTTGTACCTGAAAGTGTCTCAAGGCCAGCCAGCTCCTGTGTCACTTCAAAATCCTCACTGACTCCGCGCAAAAACGCCATCAATTGTGCATAGTCACATATGTCGGTGCTCTCATCGCAAGCAATAGAAAAGGCCGTAAATCTGGATGCTTTACCAAAGATTTGTTCTCAGAGATCCTCAGCCATGTCCTCGATGCGGCAGGTAACTGTGTTCCATGATAAACTAATTTGCGAAAAGGCCCGTGTCTGGCTCGGGGACACAGTCTCTGCAGCCACAGTCAGGCAACTTTTAACAAACTCTCCACATGACAAAGATCTCCCAGATTTCGCTATCATTGCGCTGATCTTATCGCTGGCCTTAGTTGCATTTTCTTGAGCAGATGACGGCTGCAGTAACGTGCGTTGTTGGGCACTGAGCCTGGCTAACAGTTTGCTAGCCTTCTGCTTTCTTATTTCACCACTGTATTTCGCAAACTGAGGTAAATGTTTTGTTTCATAATGTCTACGGATGTTGTATCCTTTCAAAACTGCCACTCTCTGTCTACAGATAAGGCACACTGCCGAGGAATCGATTTCCGTGAAAAAAAAAAAAATCTTGCCAACTATTTTTGAATTTTCTTTTATCCGTGTGCCACTGCCTAACACAGCGCTCCATCGTAACCTCTGCTCCTCGCTTGTGTCATGAGCCTGCTGACAGGCAGAAGAGCCAGCAACTCAACAGCGCCCCCTTGTTCCCCCTTATAAAACTGTGGTCAGAAAGTGAACTGCAGGCAACTCTTCGGAGCCATTGGGACAGAAATTCCCAGCGGCTGGCACAGACCTGGCACTGACGGGCGGGCACAGATGGGAAAAATGAGGCGGGCCAAAAAAACCGGAACATGGGCCAAACTTGGCCCGCGGGCCCCAAATTGGGCACCCTTGGTCTACAGTGTGAAAGCTCTCCGCGCTAATGTGAGCGGCTATTTAACCAACCGTTCCAGCCCAACACAGCTCCTTTTAGCGATAGTGTGCTTCAGCCTATTGCTCGCAGAACATTCTCGTTTTTCATACTTACGGCGGTGTTTGAAAGTTTGTGAACCCTTTAGAATTTTCTATATTTCTGCATAAATATGACCTAAAACATCATCAGATTTTCACACAAGTCCGAAAAGTAGATCAAGAGAACCCAGTTAAACAAATCAGACAAAAAAATATTATACTTGGTCATTTATTTATTGAGGAAAATGATCCAGTATTACATATCTGTGAGTGGCAAAAGTATGTGAACCTCTTTACTCACTATTATTCGACGCGCTATCCACACTCTTCATCGCACTGCCAACACAACCACTAACCTTCTCTGACTGCCACAGACTGCATAAACTCGGCAGGAACTTAGAAGGTAGAACTACGGTAGGCGTAGTGGACAAACTGGACCGTTGCATACTTGCCGCGATCATCGGTGATTGAAGTTTTTTAGCAGGCAGACAACAACGCAACCGGCACATTTTTTATTAATGTTTTGCAGGCACTTCTAGGAACGGACTGAGCGGATGTAAGAATTTTAGACTTGGATAAATTAAATTTTAGACCTGGGATGAAAATGTGTGTGTTTTTTAGACATTTTAAGGCCTAAAATTTAACTTTCTGAATTTTAGACTTTTTTAGACCCCGCGGGAACCCTGCTTCCTGCAGTGACGTCACAGACGTCAAGGTCATTCACTCAGACCGCTACCTATAGAAATCACTTTAATCGTAAAAATGACTAGATTAGATTTATTGTTGACGCTTAAAACTATTCCTGTGCCATTCTTGAGGTCTCAAGGCATTTATAAACGAAAGTGAGGCCATGACTCTGCGTATACGCTTTAAGTATTAAAAGTACATTTTCTGTCAACACATTGTTATATTATTGCCACAACGCTTATAATACCGAATGCCGCTACCAAGAACAAAAATGTGAATTCACAAAATGAACGCGTGCTGTGCCATCATGGTGGTTTAACGTTAAGCTAGCTAGTCAGTGAAGCTCCACCTGACATGCTAGCAAACTCTTTTCAAACTCCAAATCATATCGGGTAGCTAACGCTACTAGAAAAGAAAGATTTCTACATTCTGTTTATTTGGCAAGATTATGCTAAAACCTATTTCTGAAAGGACTTCAGATAAGTTAACATTATTCATGTTAGCATAACTCCATGTTTACATGCTAACTAACAGGGTAAACGTTAGCCGTGGACAAGGCTACGGCAACTTGGTGGGCAAATCCGTAGAAAGTCATTTGACTAACCAGACTGCTTAGCTACACTACCGTTCAAAAGTTTGGGGTCACCCAGACAATTTTGTGTTTTCCATGAAAAGTCACACTTTTATTTACCACCATAAGTTGTAAAATGAATAGAAAATATAGTCGAGACATTTTTCTGGCCATTTTGAGCATTTAATCGACCCCACAAATGTGATGCTCCAGAAACTCAATCTGCTCAAAGGAAGGTCAGTTTTATAGCTTCTCTAAAGAGCTCAACTGTTTTCAGCTGTGCTAACATGATTGTACAAGGGTTTTCTAATCATCCATTAGCCTTCTGAGTAGGGGTGGGTATTGGCAAAGAAGTCACGATTCAATTCGAATCACGATTCACATGCTACGATGCAATACTATCACGATGCATCACGATTCTTGAATTATTGCGATATATTCAACATACTTCAGTGAAAATGTAAAAAAAAAAAAAAAAGAGCATAATTACCAGTGGCTGTGTACGATCTGGATAGTGTCTCCAATTGATGCATAACTCAGAGCAACTCAGTTCATAACTGAATTTATTGAAACGACTTTGGAGGTAGTTGCCATTAAAACAAATATTACTGTTTCCATACTTAAGTGGACACACTAATGACAAAAAGTGCATAGGATTTATAAAACTAAAAATAATAAAAGAAAACTAATAGCAGCAGTTTTCAGTTTCTTTGCAGCACCTGCAGTATGGGAGGACAAGGCAATAATAAATATCAAAATATATATACTATATTACTCAGTACATTAAATTATCATCATCATATTATTATTTGTTACATTACTTTACATTATGGCGGCACGGTGGTGTAGTGGTTAGCGCTGTCGCCTCACAGCAAGAAGGTCCGGGTTCGAGCCCCGTGGCCGGCGAGGGCCTTTCTGTACGGAGTTTGCATGTTCTCCCCATGTCCGCGTGGGTTTCCTCCGGGTGCTCCGGTTTCCCCCACAGTCCAAAGACATGCAGGTTAGGTTAACTGGTGACTCTAAATTAACCATAGATGTGAGTATGAATGGTTGTCTATGTGTCTCAGCCCTGTGATGACCTGGCGACTTGTCCAGGGTGTACCCCGCCTTTCGCCCGTAGTCAGCTGGGATAGGCTCCAGCTTGCCTGCGACCCTGTAGGACAGGATAAAGCGGCTAGAGATAAATGAGATGAGATGAGACTTTACATTATATTTAAATGCCTTATGCATTTATAGTTTGTGGAGCATCCTCAAATTAGGAAACAATACACTCACTTAGCATATTTCTTTTAGCATGTTGTAATACCGCAGCAGTTATGTCAGACTCGGCGAGTGTGCAGATGTCCTTCTCAGATTTACACATTTCTGCAGACAGGAGTGCAGCGTGGATGGCAGGCTGTTGCTCTAAAAAGCGCTCAAGCATGTCGTGCGTGCTGTTCCAGCGAGATTTGTAAACAGAGTCGCAGTCGCATATGATGTCTATGCAGAATGTCTAGTTCGCAGTAGCCCGCCGTCGGAAATGCCACTGGCATGAAGGCAGCGGGCGTCAAAAACTCCACGGCGACATCTACAGGACTGGAAGTTGTATTCTACTTGTTTTTGGTTGATGTTCGCCAACCATTCATACAATTTTATTTATTCATTTTTTAAAATTAATAATCGATATTTGGCGTCAAGAATCGATGCAGTATATCGTGAAAGTTAGTATCGCGATGCATTATGACGATTATTTTGCACACCCCTACTTCTGAGGCAATGAGCAAACACATTGTACCATTAGAACACTGGAGTGATAGTTGCTGGAAATGGGCCTCTATACACCTATGGAGATATTGCACCAAAAACCAGACATTTGCAGCTAGAATAGTCATTTACCACATTAGCAATGTATAGAGTGGATTTCTGATTAGTTTAAAGTGATCTTCATTGAAAAGAACAGTGCTTTTCTTTCAAAAATAAGGACATTTCAAAGTGACCCCAAACTTTTGAACGGTAGTGTACGTTTGCAGCGTTATCGCTAGCTCTAAAAGCACAAACAACTTCATTGCAAGCTTCTCTTGGAACAAAATGTTTATATACCTCGATATGCTTCCGCAGGTTGGACGGCGAGTTTTTGTAGGCTGTGATGTGGTTCGTTTTCGGCAAACAAAGCAAACATTTAAAACGAAACGTAGCTTTAATCCTTTCAGAAAACCTTGATAGAAATGTAGTACAGTGAAAAGTACGATATTTGCCTTTCAAATGTGGTGACGTTAAAGTCAGAAGTTGCCAAAAAAAAAAAGTACAGATACTCAAGTAAATGTACTTTGTTACTGTCCACCTCTGCAAGCAAGTAAAAAGTAAAAAAGTAAAAAAAAAAAAGTAAAAAAAAAAAAAAAACATCCTAAATTGCACGAACACAAGATCTGCTTGTTGCAGATGCCCTCGCTTGCGATATGTCCCTGTCTGATTGCTGCAACCATCCACTCAACACCTCCGGCTCATTTATAGTCTGTGGGACGTCTGGCAAACACTTGAGCCTGCCATTCCACCAAGGAGAAGCATGGACAGATGTTCTGGATGGCTCCACTGGTATCAATACCAGTTTGAGTCAAATGACTCCTGTTACAGATACCTCACTAGTAGTAGCTGGAAAGCCAACACACTGCAGTCAGAGATAGAAAGATGAAGGCAGGCAGGCACGATAAAGCAGCAGCAGCAGCACCACCTGCTGGGAAAACTTAACCTCAGACCAAACCCTTTAGAATAAAAAAAAATAAAGCGTGATCATATACCTTGAGACCACATCCTAGCCCAAAATAAAACGTACAAGGCATTCATTGGATTTATTACAGCCTGGTTCACTCATCTGGAGTACTCGCTTTGTGAAATTTGCCTTGACTTTGAAAACATAGTAACAGGTCAAAGATTATTTACAAATCATTGTTTTCAATTTCAAGTTCAACATACCGTCCCAACTTTTTCTGATTTGGGGTTGTAACTTATGTTCTTTATGTTCCTCGTTTCAGTTTGGTCTGGTCGAACAGAATACACAGATACTTTTACTAGCATTTCTGCATTCTCGGGCATATTTCAAAGTCAAATTTGCCCTGACTTTGAAGACAAAGTAAGCTTCGATAATCTTCTCAGAAAAGTCTGTCGTTGGATAAAAATTCTAGCAACCTGCTTTAACGTGCAAGGACACGAATCCTATGACTGGCATAAAAACGCTGGAAGTAAATTACGCATGCTAATGATGCAAGTTCTTGTTATTATGCAATCATGGCTGTGGTGTGAAGCAGAATAACAAAAACACAAATGTTCACACCTCCAGCCTTGTGACCGTATTCTGGTACAATGCAAGTCTTGTATTCGTTTCCGTTTGAGCCTGCCGCTTCTCACCAGAGCTTTTTCTTTTTGTGTTTGTATAGCTCGATGTTTGTTTTTGTTTGTTTGAATGTTTTGTCTGCTGGTTGTGACGTGGCTCCAGACCCGGTTTTGGGCATCGGTTTCCTTTAAACCTTGGTCCGCCGTGGGTGATGCCTGTGCTCCTCGCAATGGACTGCAGTGAGCTCGTTGCTCTTTTAACGTCAGGGTTGTCCAGCACTCTTTCCGGCAGTGCTTCTGTGCTCATTTTGTGGCTCCATGGCGCGATGTTGCTTGGCAGCGTCACGGGATTTATCTTTGTGTGCCTTCTGGTGGGACTGTGGGTAGCTACGCCACTGGAATTACATCGTGACCATCTTTTGGTGGACTCTTCCCCTCCCCACTAACTGTAAAGCGACCTTGGGTGTGAGAAAAGTGCTATATAAAATTGAACTAATTATTATTAAATGAGCATAAATACATGTTATTTACCAGCTGGGAGGTCCGTATCGTGAAATACCGTGACCTCGGCCTTGAATGCTGACCTCGGTCCAGAGGGCCTCGGTCAGTATTCAAGGCTGAGGTCACGGTATTTCACCATACGGACCGACCTTAAGCTGGTAAATAATATATATATATATATATATATATATATATATATATATATATATATATATATATATTTTTTTTTTTTTTCTCTTTACCAAATTCTAACAGAAAACAAGAGCGCCCGAAAGGGAAAACCGAGCCGCCATTTTGAATCCTCATTCACAGCTGTAATGCAAATTGCTTCCTCCTCGGTATACAAGTGCACTTCCAAGGCAGGAAAAAAAAAAAACCAAAAACTATATTTTGCCGCCGGTGGTGTAGTGGTTAGCGCTGTCGCCTCACAGCAAGAAGGTCCGGGTTCGAGCCCCGTGGCCGGCGAGGGCCTTTCTGTGTGGAGTTTGCATGTTCTCCCCGTGTCCGCGTGGGTTTCCTCCGGGTGCTCCGGTTTCCCCCACAGTCCAAAGACATGCAGGTTAGGTTAACTGGTGACTCTAAATTGACCGTAGGTGTGAATGTGAGTGTGAATGGTTGTCTGTGTCTATGTGTCAGCCCTGTGATGACCTGGCGACTTGTCCAGGGTGTACCCCGCCTTTCGCCCGTAATCAGCTGGGATAGGCTCCAGCTTGCCTGCGACCCTGTAGAACAGGATAAGGCAGCTGGGCCATAGAAGGTTCACGCTGCACGCTGCATGCTGCACGCTACACACGTGTAAAGAAAAGTGGACAAACGTAGCATGACTTGCTCTGGGCCATAGAACGGCGTTCACGTTGCATGCTGCACGCTGCACACTTCACGCGTGAAGTGAGAAATGAACATGCACACTTTTTTCTAGGCGTGAAGATGGAAATTCCAGTCAATGCATGCGGTCACCGCCGCGCCAGCCAATCAGAACGGGTCTAGGGAGATAACTCTATGCTTTCAGGGGAAAACTTCAGAAAAAATATAATTGAATGGTATAATTGAAAAATAGTTCTTCATCGGGATTGTCAAGCAGATTATAGAATGTTCGGTGAAATTCACCACGGGTTTCTCTCAGAAGGAAGTGTTCTCGGCTCCAAATTCTGTTCCTTTTTCTCTTCCTCTGTCTCAGTAAAAGCAGAATGAGGCAATCGTCGTCATCCGAAGAGTCCATATTGTTGGTTACTCGGTCAAAGTAGAACAGACGCAACACGTGAACATCCAAGCATGAAGTTTAATGGCCCAGGGTCCGGTTCTTCACGTGAACGTGTAGCGTGCAGCATGCAGCGTGAACCTTCTATGGCCCAGCTGCCTAAAGCGGCTAGAGATAATGAGATGAGATATTTTGCCGCCTATGTAGTCCCCTACTGATACAAAATTGAGTCATTCAGGTTTAGGGATGCCGAAAACTAAAAAAAATCTTGACCGACCACCGAGCCTCATTAGCCGGTTAAAGTCGGTTAACCTATGAGTTTAAACAGGGATGCAAATGGCGCGCCTTTTTCACGGCTCGTGCAGACCCGATTTTTTTGTGTGTGTGGGGGGGGGGGCGTTGGAGTGTCTGAATAATTTCATCAGAGTAAATTCTGTATTAAAATTACTACATAAGCAAATGCCGTTACAGTCCATGAAAAAGCCGTGAAAAAGTCGGCATCTGCACCTTTAGTTTGTGTGGAGAGATGTGATCTGCAGTAACATGCATTGTTGGCTACAGACCGAAACATACTTTCAGAATGCACTGGCCAAGGCAGGACTAAACTCGACGTGCCTTCTAATAATAATTAAAAAAAAACAACAACAGAATAGTAATTTGTAAGCTAAAAAGCCTGTGTCTACACTTTTTTTCTTTCACCGAGTGGCAGCTGTGTTCAACTGGGGCGGGACATGACTGAATGGGTGTTTCTGATTTGTCAGCTGTCTTTAACTGGGGCGGGACATGACTGAATGGGTGTTTCTGATTTGTCAGCTGTCTTTAACTGGGGCGGGACATGACTGAATGGGTGTTTCTGATTTGTCAGCTGTCGTCCTTACACCGCATGGCATGCCCCAAGCGTTTACAACACAGAATTGCAGGTTCTCCGCTCCAAAATCGGCAGCTTCAAAACGATTTTTTTTTTTCACCGACAACCAAAAAAAAATTAACCAGTTGACGTTGATTCGGTCAACCACCAGTCAAACGGTCCTCGGTTAACATCCCTATTCAGGATTCAGCCATGTTTTTGCTCGGCGTTAGCAAGTTAGAGGTTTTTAGCTTTCTCCTGAAATGTTTTCTTTTATTTCTTCTTCCTCAGGGTAGTAAAACTCGCTTTCACTGTGAAGACTGTCGTTATCGCTATCCATGCTGTAAAATTAATGCTATTCTCCTGAGAAATGCTGGCAAAAATTTATAAGATTTTTGATAATCTTTTAAATAAATCTTATAAAAAAAGATAAAATGTTGACAAAAAAAATCCTACTATGTTTGTTGTTGTGAACGAGCGAGTCGCCAGAAGTCTGTAACTGGGGCCCGTACCGTAGGATATGGACCCGCTCACCAGCCAATCAGAGTGCAGGATTTGATGGAAACCGCACCGCGAAAAAAATAAATTTACTTATTTCAGTGTAATAAGCAATGACTGAGCTCTTGGATTGGGACACTCCTGGGTAGCGTGTTAGAAACAAAACACCAGGAGACATTTTTCAGCTTGTAGAAATGCCCAGTATTTCCATCATACAAGAAAGGTAACTCATGCTTGCCCTGAACTGTTTCATCTTGTTCTCAAAATCAGTCAATACATGCCCGATATAAGCTCAGAAACCAGTTGGTCACATTTCTATAACCTTTTCTCCCTTGTATA
This sequence comes from Neoarius graeffei, assembly GCF_027579695.1. Classification (NCBI taxonomy): domain Eukaryota; kingdom Metazoa; phylum Chordata; class Actinopteri; order Siluriformes; family Ariidae; genus Neoarius; species Neoarius graeffei. Next base: position 44,570,276 of record NC_083594.1, read on the forward strand.
TTTTAGGCACTAGTTACAGTCAGGTCCAGATCTGACGACTTAGTCCTCTACAGCATTTCATGCTTTTCCTCTCTGCCCACAGCTTCGGAAACTCGTTAATTAGCCCAGGAGCAGAAAGGTGAAACAATCAAACAACGAGGATGGTCTATGGAGAGGTTTCTCAGAAGGCCGAGATGAAGACACGCAACTTTACATCCCACAGGAAGAAGCAGCTCTGACTAGCTATGAGCTTCGGCCACAAAAACATCGCGAAAACCTTTATCCGGGTCTGTAATTAAAAGAATCCATCTTGGCTACAGTGAATAAAGAAAGCAATTGGTTAATAAAAGAGGTTTTTATTACTTACTCGGTCTGATTCCTCGGTGGAGTGATAACCAGAGGTCAGGAGCATGTCGACCAAGGCAGGGCTGCTGGGAGTGTCCGTGGTGGAGGATGACCGTGGGCGTCCAGCCTGCATCAAAGCCTCCTGGGTGCTGCGCCGATGGATCTGGGGGCTGCCTTTCTGGGGGGGCTCCCCTCCCCCCCCAGTCTTGCTGCGGCGACTCTGCAGGCTGGTCCCTCGCTTCATCATGGGGGGAGCACCTCGGATCTGCTGCAGCACACGGCTCAGAGCTGCAGGAGGGGTGGAAGTGGGTGGTTGGTCAGAGTCAGGGGGCGTGATGTTAGGGGTGGAGGTTTCCCCCGACTCTGACCCTGCCTCTGCGGCCTCGGGTGCAGGGCTCGCAGAGGAAGAGGAGAGGTCTTGCGGCACCACAGATGAGCGCCGGCGCTGGGGCTGGAAGAGCTGCTTCAGGCCATGGCCGAGCGCGCCCATGTTCTCCAAGGCATTCTGAGTAATTTTGGATAAACTGTGCTCAGCCTCAGAAGCCCTCCTGCTCGCTCCCGGATCGGCTCGAGCCCCAGAGTCTGGCTCCTCCGCGGCAGGTTGCTCGCTAGTGCCCTGATCCATCTTAGAGGGTTGGCATAGGGGGCAGGGTCTAACTACGCCCCGCCACCACTAACCTTCAGAATCAAAAGCCAGGAAGCGGGGGGCTTGGCACTCGGGTGGATTCTGTGAGCGTGCATGCATCTGTGGATTGGCTCAAAGTCATGCTCGTCTACCACAGAAGGAAAACAACATGGATTGTGACATGCAGCACTGAGTGATGGAACACAAGCAACAAATACAGGAAAGCTCAAGCGAAAAACAAAGCAGAAGCACTTCGGTTGGCTTGGAGAGATGAAGGTGTGGCGATCTTTTTAATCATATTCTAAGGTGTCAGGTTCCTCGCATGATATTATTAGGATATGACTCATTGCTCGGCCAATCCCGCAAGTCTTAAGTCACCGAACAAACATGCCAAACCTGTACATTTCTCAAAGCCAAGGTACTATTGCTGCATTTGTTACACTGTTAATGACACACTCTTCTAAGCAGTAATGGGTGGTGCTGTAACAAAAACGTCAAAGGAACAACAGCTCGGAATTTCTGCAGTGCTCACAGGGAGGGTCTTCGTTGAATTTCAAAGCACCACCACGTGTGGTTTTATATAGGATTCGTCGCCATATGAACAGAAATGGTCTGATAAAATTTGCAAACCCAGAATCCGATCCCTTCGGCAAGGTTCAGTGCAGAAATTCAGCCTTGATCTATTGTTAATTATGCTTGAGGATGACATCGAAAGCATGAAGACGAGTTAAAGCAGCGTTTTAGCGTCTGCGAGTCACGTGGCGTGTGAACTGGGGCAAACTCGGGGAGCAGTTTCTCACTAGTGATACGAGGAGCCAGTAACCCTGGTACTCTCTTGCCAAAGCACTTTTCCATTAAGTGCAAAACACTGCGCTTTTAATCACGGGCAGATTAACGCTGATGCACGTTTCATATATTGTAATAACATCTTGTAAAGCAGCACTAAACATTTCAGAGAATATTTGGCAGAGAAAACATCAACCCACACAGTACATCTTTTTTGGGATGAACAAAGAACAACACACAGTTATGCATAAGAGAGAAGAGAAAGGAAAAAAATAAATAAAAAACATGGAGAGTGTTGCTTACCATCAGACCAGCCCGGCCTCCTCTGGCTCTCAATTCAGGAATGACTATGGAAGAAAATGGACGCTGTTGTCAGACTCACATCATCCAATAACCAGTCTATTCTACACCCGTGCATATCAGCCATCAGTGAAACGAAACATTAGACAGGCGCAATAATTCACAGCAGCGCAGAAAACAGGCCAGCATGCAGCATTTTCAAGCTCTCGAACCCATGCTATTACAGACTACTTTCTCCAGCCCACTGCAACCTGATGACCAGATGAACATTCTAGAAGTTCCTGGCTGACATTCATAAAGCTTGAGAATGCTCAAGTGACATCACGGTAAACAAGTCTCAAGTATGATCCCGAATCAACAGTCAACAGCCTTACCTTGTCTTTAAAAAGCTGCATTTACATTTCAATTACTTCGAATTATTCGCTGAACGCACTCGAATCCCAAACAGCTCTTTATTCACTATACATGCTCGCTACAGCGGGCTGGACAAGGCACGTCGACTGGCACGCAGAGGTCCAGATATGGACTCAGGAAAGTATTTCAGCAGACCAAATTGAGCACTTGGGGGGGGAAAAAATATTATCAACCAAATTCTTATCGCAGAAGAGATCAGCGTATTAAAAGATACCCTGTTGTTTCGGGACTCCAGTTTTCTAAACGTGAACCGGTCCGGCTTCTGTAGCAGAGACGTGATTGCTCCAAGACAGCCAATTGCATCTTTATGAACAGCTACTCATGCGGTGTCTCAGGATAGCATTATTTAAAAAAAAAAAAAAAAAAAAACACCTTAGAGAAAATTGCTATCTACCCTCTTCTGCATACATGACCACGATTGGCTAGTGTCGCTGTGATTAGCACAACCAATTTTGCTCCTTGGATTATCACTGGGATTTGAACTCCTCATCTCTCGAGGACAGAAAAAACACTTGTTTATTGCAGAGAGCCCTACGTACAGAATTTTTAAAAGACAAAATGTATGCATTTCTTCGCTTGGTATCAAATTCAGAACAGGTGTCTCACTGTTCTTGCTTTTGTCTGTCTCAGTCTCTAGTCAGAGTGGTAAATAGCCAGGCGATTATAGAAAATCGCACGCGCTGATTGGTCGAGAAATTCAGACTATTTCTCGATAATCACCTCGAGCGACTTGGCAAAACGGCGGCCGATCACGTCGCCATCGTAAGTGAGGAAGAATTACAAACGATGAAAGAAAACGCCGTTCCTAAAAGCGCTAAAGATGCTACGAAGTTTGGTCTAAAACTATTCAAAGGTAAGGTGGAATTGTGATTTATTTTATCGATTTCAAAACAAAAGTATTTTATGCGAGTGAGTCGGCACAGATAAGTGACAAGTCCGTGCCTCACCATTATAACATTTGCATGCTGCTTTTGAAGCTTGAAAATTTCTTTAATACGATTTTTTTGAAATAATCACCTGTGTATTTATACGAAAACAGTTATCCACCTCAGGCTCAGTGAATGTTGGTGAATAATAACAGTGACTTGGGCTCGATTGAATAATGGGTAATTAAGCATTGAAAGGTAACTATGGCCAAAATTCAGTCACAGTCATTCCCTGCGCAAGCAATAGGGTTCTCTAGAAAATCTTGGGGGAAAAAAAAAGTAGTATGCTGCTGTGGAATTTGCTCATGTGGGGTGGGGGGGGTGTCTGGGAGCACGACACTGTGGAAAATTTTGAAATTTACATGCCTTCTGGTAGGCTGGCAAGCCAGACTAAATGTGAATATTTAGTCTGGCCTCGCTTGTAGACATTTCCGAAGGGTGGGGGAGGAACAACCCGCTGTCTTTCAAACTGTCTCTGTGCGTATAGGCCAACGCTCTGACCAATCAGCACAACAGTGACTGTGACGAAGTCAGAGCGACAGAAAGCAGTGGGGGAGGCCTTGAAATAAATAATTTTTCAAAATGCGTATTAATTAATAAACAGGTTCTAGATATTAAGAAGTTTGGAGATAATGACCACAAGTTTGGAGTCTGTACCACATACTTAACATACACTCATTTTTTTCAAGTGTTTTTCAAGGGTTTGCTTAAACTGTTTTTGAGAGTTTTTATTTAGTGGTGTTTGGTGAAATAATTTCCCTTAAATTTAAAATAACGGGAAAATAAGAAAATCAGAAAGTAATGTTTCAAAGCTGTTTATTAATTCTTCGTACTGCACAAACTAGCCCATCCTTTTGGCTACGAGCGGAGCCAGCTGGTAGATCAGACTTTTGCCATAGCCGGTCGGCAAAACAGCGAAAACGTCCTTCTTGAAAAGGAATGAGCGGAGAGCCTCTTCCTGCTCATGTTTCAACGAAAACTCCAAGTCTAATTCTTCTAAAACTGATTCCAAAGCAGAGTCAAACGTGCGCTGTTCACTAGCCGTAGCCATCTTTCCTGTTGCGCTTTCTCCAGCGTCGTGCAGCCTTGTCGTCACTCCTGCAAAAGCCCGCCCAAAGAATCCAAACAAAAACCTTGCGTTGTGATTGGCAGGCACGATTTGATGCCCGGGGTGTTTTGTTGATATGGTGCGAGGCTAGACCCACTCGTAGGCAAAAAATATTTTTGGCCGCTAGGCGGGTGGGTCTAGTTTACTAGGCTAGCCTTATGGTAGCTTCTGGTGCATTCTTAGCGAATAAATTACCAACAATTTCCCTGTAAAATACTTGCAAAAAAAAAATACCTATGAAATTTCCTTTCAGGTGTGCGTGTGTGGCTTTCTCAGTTACACTCTGTAGTACGCTTCCTGGCTCTGTAACATAACTACATACGCTACGGCGTGGTCAGGCTCAGCCAATCAGAATGTGAGAATCGATCAACAAATATGGCGTCGCTTTCGGTCATGCTAGACCGCGAATCGAAGACAATTTCCTGGTGGAATAATTGGATTTGCAGCAATGATGATATAAAAATCACTTGAAAATTGAAAGGCAGGTTGGTTTTTGTTCCCTTCTTTTCTGGGCTTGAGTGGCTGGCGCAGAAAACCGCCGGTCGCCGGCGCTTGTGGACATCTCTGAAGCAAGGAACGTTATGCAATTGGACCTTTACGATTTTTCGTTGAATAGTTCGACGGAATAAGAAAAAGAAAGCGGTCAAATGCTTAAGAGCATTTAAAAATCGATTGCGTTAAAAGCACAATTCACAAATGGCTTCCGAGTCACTATTTGCGCTCACTACATAGAGTATAGCGTAAAGGCATTACAGAACCAGTGTAATGTAATGTAAATGTAGTGTACGAGGCGATATAATCTCAATACGTTCTGGGAGGGTGACTAAACGTTGCCAAGAAAAGAACAAGACCGAAGTTATATAGCAGAAAACAGACCGTTTTCCTGTAGCCTATCAGCAAACACAGGCTCTTTCTACACTGCTGACATATCAAGAATTATCAGACTCCCCTCATCAGCTCTTTACGCCTATAAAAAGACAAAGGATGCCGCAATCCTGTGTACACACACAAAATGACCACACTAGCCAAAATCAGATACTTCCTGGGCAAAGAAAAAGCATTTACCTGGAGAACAACACCTCGAAACATCTCCCAGCTGACACCATGGATGACTCAGAGCTGTTATTCTGGAGTGTCTGTGTCCATTTTTAAAATGTCAGTCCGAAGCTCTTTACAAGACGACACCGTCGATTAATCTTTCAGGAGAGTCGCGGAACAGTCAGCCGCGCAGAGACGCATCCTTGATTAACACGAGAGACATGTTGAGCAGCGTACATGAACTGTCAGTGACTGTGCCAACGTGTTCAATAATTAATTAACCAGATAAACAGCGACACGTTACATCCGCACACTTAGCACAGCCACCGTTACGCTCATTACCACATGTGAAACACCTGAAGGGATTGGGCTGCGAAAAAAAAAAAAAAGGTGAATGACAGCAAACAATTGGCTCAAGAAATGAGTCATGGTCCCCATATGCTGTTCAAAAACACACCCAACGCTTTGTGTGGATGAAGTGGGTCAGCTCGATCTCTGTACTACTACCCTCTCCGCCAGTCTTACTCACACACCTCGTCAAGGTCATATCAGAGATCAGCTGGTACAAACGAGCGAGCATAGCTTATCTTATTGATACAAGGCTTCGTTTTTGGTATCAGATTTTTTTTTTTAACTGTAAGAAATTTCTCAAAGCGGATCACTTTCGAATTTTTTGCAAGCAAGGACAACACACCACGGGACAAAGATAAAAGGCCGGGGCTGATTTCTTTCAAGCCCAAACTGTAGATGTTCATGCAGCCTATTAGTGACGGTCCTGTCATGTGACTATCCAGTTTAAAACACAACCTAGATTTCACGTGCACTTGGGCTGGCTCTTTTCACCCCGTTTCGTTAATACGTCTATTACACATCATCGGCAGAAGGCGCATGTGAACTGCGGCTGGATTATTTACTCTGTCATGCTTTTATTCCACATGAAAGTAAACACAGACAAAGCACACATTGTCTGATCAAATAATGAATTACATAAAAGGAGAGTTTGGTTGGTTTTTTTTTTAAAGTTTGAACAAAAAGTATACACCTTTCTTGTTTGGTATTGGGAGGAAACGTTGCACAAACCCGGTAGAGCAGGAAAGAAATCACAAATGCAGCTCGTTGTCTGTCTTTAAAAGCTGTGGGAGATCATTTTAGAAAAACCAGCAAGATTTTGAAAGTATCCAAGTGAAAAATCCCACCTGTTTCCTAACACATGAACGTGCACTGCCCGACTACTGCTGGAGCACGGGCTTTTAACAGGCCTGTGACTGCCACAGGTGACGGATTTTTCTTCTTTTTATTGTCAGAGCATTTGATTTATTCATAACTGTCATGATGTAAAGATAATTTCAAAAATAATTTTCAAAAAACAACCCAAACACCAACCCTAGCTTTAAGTGTGTGGAATAGTTTGTTCCACATTATTCTCATTACGCTATCGACGAGTCCTTGTGATATAATGCACCGCTCAACCCTGATGGCTTCATCGTCAAGCTACTGACAGATATTAGATTTCAGCCCTCCCATCTAATATCAAATCCTGTTATCACTAAAGATCAATGTGTGTTTATGTAAGCACATATCACAAAAAGAACGGTGATAAACTGCCTACTACGAACAGCGTTACACAAAGACAGCTACAAAATGTAATTAAAGGCAAAAACTCCTTAAAAGGCTTTCTCCCTTCTCATCCGAAACTGCAATCAAGTCAGAAGCCATCTCTCACAACATTGTGACCATTTTCTCGAAATGACAAGATAATTAATAACCAGTGCTGTACCTCGTCCCATTCATCAGTTCGCCCGCTCTGTCGTCTCCATTTAGAAAGATGGTGTGAATTAATCCTAGGGGGTAATCCAAAATAATCTCTTCAGGTCATAGACGAGAACTGCCGCTCGATCCAGACGGAGGGGACGGAGTAGTTCTTCTTGTTCCTGTCGACTAGTCTGGCAAGTCTGGTGATATTACATGCTGAAACACATTACAGAAAACCTGTCAGGTCGTTAAATCAGATCGGACTGGATGAGGGGGAAATAATAATAATAATAATAATTGCAGTGCCCGTATAGATCACTGCAAGCTGAGTCTCGGATCTGATCTAAGGTTAAATGTAAAACCTGCACACAATCAATCATCTCATCAAGGCAATAAAGCTTTAAAAGGCATGCAATATTTCATCACAGTTGTGCAGGGGTTGGAATATATATCATCTAGATCTTTGGATCACTATGCCTAGGACGAGCATCATATGCCTCAGACACAAGTAATCATGGTCATCATCAATTATCTGATCAAATTAGCTCACTGGGATTGTGAACGCATGATGGGCAGTTTACGCCCTTTTGGCTAGCTTGGTGTAGATCAAACAACAGAGAGATGTCAGAAGAAGATGAAGATCATGAATCTGATCTCATGCATTTGAGACAATCACATCAGCTCGGGTTATGAGCATGACACCTGTCGAAATGTCATCAGGTCCAAGTCTTGTTCGATCTAGAACAGCTAAGGTGGCAAAAACACCTGTCTCACCATTGTGTGTCCGGCTGGAACGCCAGTGTGGAGACAGGAAGGGAAGGGAAGGGAAGGGAAGGAGGACATGTAGCTATTCCAAGGAATAATACAATCATTTGACAACCGTTTAAAAACCATCCTGAAGCTCGTTAACGTGACAAACCGTGGTTTGGTTGGTTGTGTGATCAATTCCGAGATGTAATGTTGATATTAATATTAATATTCGTGCCCCTTGACGTCTTGCTAGTCCCAGCTAGCCAAAGTCATGCTTAGTGCAGAGTCTACGTATTCCGGCTAAACATGCTAACTCAGCTAGCTTAGCTAAACGCCTCAGAGATGCTAGCTTAGCATAGAGTTAGCATGCTAAGGGCAGCAGCACAGGGTTCGGTACATTAACTGACCCGACAGCAGCTCTGGTGAATAATATAACTATTAATATTCGCTGTTGGTACCGGGTGTTATTTTGTATTTAAAGAAAATACAGTGCGATACAAACTTACGTGAGCCCTGAGAGGATTGCGCTGATGACCGTTCAGTTCATTTCATTTCATTTCTCCCGTTGAGACACGCCCACGATGACGTCAGCAGCGACACACGCAAAAAAGGCACGAGCTCAGCGCGAAGAACACAACGCGTCCTCACCCAGAAGCTGCTCCCTTCAGCACGTGTTTCCATCCAGGCTATTCCACTTATTTGCTGATTTCTGGAAGCACTGCATAAACATCCACCTCTGATCTGATTTTTTTTTCTTCCCACATCACATTAAAACGAGCTTCTAAATCAGGAAACATCATGTACAGTATTTGAGGATGCATTTAGACTGACAAGCAATGTGGGTTTTTTCTGACAACATGATTCCAAAAGTAACATGGACACCTGACCAGGACACCCATGTGTGTTCCTTTTTCAAACCGTCCTAGCGAGGACGCAATTGGATAAAATGTCTTTATTAGGGCGGCACGGTGGTGTAGTGGTTAGCATGGTCGCCTCACAGCAAGAAGGTTCTGGGTTCGCAACCGGCGAGGGCTTTTCTGCGTGGAGTTTGTATGTTCTCCCCGTGTCCGCGTGGGTTTTCTCCGGGTGCTCCGGTTTCCCCCACAGTCCAAAGACATGCAAGTTAGGCTAACTGGTGACTCTAAATTGACCGTGAGTGTGAATGGTTGTCTGTGTCTATGTGTCAGCCCTGTGATGACCTGGCGACTTGTCCAGGGTGTACCCCGCCTTTCGCCCGTAGTCAGCTGGGATAGGCTCCAGCTTGCCTGCGACCCTGTAGAACAGGATAAAGCGGCTAGAGATAATGAGATGAGATGAGTTTGCATGTTCCTCTGGGTGTTCCGGTTTCCCCCACAGTCCAAAGACATGCAGTTAGGGCGGCACGGTGGTGTAGTGGTTAGCACGGTCGCCTCACAGCAACAAGGTTCTGGGTTCACAACCGGCGAGGGCTTTTCTGCGTGGAGTTTGCATGTTCCTCTGGGTGCTCCGGTTTCCCCCACAGTCCAAAGACATGCAGTTAGGGCGGCACGGTGGTGTAGTGGTTAGAACGGTCGCCTCACAGCAAGAAGGTTCTGGGTTCGCAACCGGCGAGGGCTTTTCTGCGTGGAGTTTGCATGTTCCTCTGGGTGCTCCGGTTTCCCCCACAGTCCAAAGACATGCAGTTAGGGCGGCACGGTGGTGTAGTGGTTAGCACGGTCGCCTCACAGCAACAAGGTTCTGGGTTCACAACCGGCGAGGGCTTTTCTGCGTGGAGTTTGCATGTTCCTCTGGGTGCTCCGGTTTCCCCCACAGTCCAAAGACATGCAGTTAGGGCGGCACGGTGGTGTAGTGGTTAGAACGGTCGCCTCACAGCAAGAAGGTTCTGGGTTCGCAACCGGCGAGGGCTTTTCTGCGTGGAGTTTGCATGTTCCTCTGGGTGCTCCGGTTTCCCCCACAGTCCAAAGACATGCAGTTAGGGCGGCACGGTGGTGTAGTGGTTAGCACGGTCGCCTCACAGCAACAAGGTTCTGGGTTCACAACCGGCGAGGGCTTTTCTGCGTGGAGTTTGCATGTTCCTCTGGGTGCTCCGGTTTCCCCCACAGTCCAAAGACATGCAGTTAGGGCGGCACGGTGGTGTAGTAGTTAGCACGGTCGCCTCACAGCAAGGTTCTGGGTTCGCAACCGGCGAGGGCTTTTCTGCGTGGAGTTTGCATGTTCCTCTGGGTGCTCCGGTTTCCCCCACAGTCCAAAGACATGCAGTTAGGGCGGCACGGTGGTGTAGTGGTTAGCACGGTCGCCTCACAGCAAGAAGGTTCCGGGTTCGAACCCAGCGGCCGGCGAGGGCCTTTCTGTGTGGAGTTTGCATGTTCTCCCCGTGTCTGCGTGGGTTTCCCCCACAATCTAAAGACATGCAGTTAGGTTGACGTGGGGTGGCCTTGGGCTGAGGTGCCCTTGAGCAACCCCTGACTGCCCACTGCTCTGGGTGTGTGTGCGCGCGTGTGTTCACTGCTTCAGATGGGTTAAATGCAGAGGATGAATTTCACTGTGCTTGAAGTGTGCATGTTCTTCTAGATTAGATTAGGGTGTAGTGGTTAGCACAGCAAGAAGGTTCTGGGTTCTTTCTGTGTAGAGTTTGCATGTTCTCCCCGTGTGTGCGTTGGGTTTCCTCCGGGTGCTCTGGTTTCCCCAACAGTCCAAAGACGTGCCAGAGTTTCTCAACCTTTTTTCAGTCACGGCACCGTTCAGAAGTATGCAAATTCTCAAGGCACCCCCATATAAAATATACGCAGTCCATACGCTGATCCCGGCAGTGACGTTGTGGCATGGGAAAGGGGGCCGTGAGACAAATTTTGATGATGCATGAGGCGCTGATGATCTGCATTAGTGTAATTATTGCTTTTTTGAATTTTAATTCATTTTATTTATTTCAATGTTAGAATATATAATTTTTTGACGGCACCCCTAACGAAGCCAGAAGGCACCCCGGTTGAGAAAGGCTGGGTTAGGCTAATTGAAGAAGAAGAAACCTTTATTTGTCACATGCACAATTCAAGCACAGTGAAATTCATCCTCTGCATTTAACCCATCTGAAGCAGTGAACACACACACACACACAGAGCAGTGGGCAGCTACACTAGAGCACCCGGGGAGCAGTCAGGGGTTAAGTACCTTGCTCAAGGGCACTTCAGCCCAAGGCCGCCCCACGTTAACCTAATTGCATGTCTTTGGACTGTGGGGGAAAACGGAGCACCCGGAGGAAAGCCACGCAGACATGGGGAGAACATGCAAACTCCACACAGAAAGGCCCTCGCCGGCTGCTGGGTTCGAACCCAGAACCTTCTTGCTGTGAGGCGACCGTGGTGGCTCTAAATTGACCGTAGGTGTGAATGTGAGTGTGAATGGTTGTCTGTCTATATGTGGCAGCCCTGCGATGATCTGGCGACTTGTCCAGGGTGTACCCCGCCTCTCGCCCATAGTCAGCTGGCATAGGCTCCAGCTTGCCTGTGACCCTGTAGAACAGGATAAGCGGTTACAGATAATGGATGGATGGATGGTTAGCACAGCAAGAAGGTCCTGGGTTCGAGCCCAGCAGCCAGCAAGGGCCTTTCTGTGTGGAGTTTGCATGTTCTCCCCGTGTCTGCATGGGTTTCCTCTGGGTGCTCCGGTTTCCCCTACAGTCCAAAGACATGCAGTTTAGGCTAATTGGTGGCTCTAAATTGACCGTAGGTGTGAGTGTGAGTGGTTGTTTGTCTTTGTGTCAGCCCTGCGATGACCTGGCAATTTGTCCAGGGTGTACCTCTCGCCCATAGTCAGCTGGGATAGGCTCCAGCGTGCCTGCGAACCTATATAACAGGATAAGCGGCTACAGATAATGGATGGATAGATTAGATTAAAGTTTATTGTCATTGTGCAGAGTACAGGTACAAAGCCAGTGAAATGCACTGTGTTTTGCAATACTGTGCAAAATACAGTATTATTTACAGGGAGGAAGTGGACAGGATTACAGAGTATGTAAGATTGTATGTACAGTTAGCAGTATTTAACCCATGTGTACCTGTACAATAAAGTGGCAGTGTGTGCAGCAGCAGTATAAACACGTACAATTATTTATATGTACAGTAATATCACATACTGGTAAGTGGCATAGTTTGTGCAATAATTTAAATGATCCATTTTGTGCAAGAGATCCATCCATCCATTATTCGTAACCGCTTATCCTGTGCAGGGTTGTGGGCAAGCTGGAGCCTATCCTAGCTGACTATGGACAAGAGGTGGGGTACACCCTGGACAAGTCACCAGATCATCACAGGGCTGACACAAACAACCATTCACACTCACGGTCAAGTTAGAGCCACCAATTAGCCTAACCTGCATGTCTTTGGACTGTGGGGGAAACCGGAGCACCCGGAGGAAACCCATGCAGACACAGAAAGGCACTCATCAGCTACTGGGCTTGAACCCAGAACTTTCTTGCTGTCAGGTGATAGTGCTAACCACTACACCACCGTGCCACCGTGTTACAGGTTCGCTTCATGGGAACTAACAGGCTCAAACCTGTTTCATCATGACAGTGTCCATGCGCACAAAGTGAGGTTCATGAAGACACCGTTTGCCAAGGTTGATATGGAAGAACTTGAGTCGTCTACATAGAACCCTGAGTTCAACCTCACTAATGCTTTTGGGATCCCCATGCACCATGCTCTGAATTCTAAAAGTTTCCCCAGAAGAGTGGAATGTTATAACAGCCAGGTGTAAGGGGTATGGTCAACTCTGCATTACTGTCTACGGTTCTGGAATGGCCGCATACGGAAGTGACGATCAGGTGTACACATACTTTTGGCCACAATGTCTCATCTCATTATCTCTAGCCGCTTTATCCTTCTACAGGGTCACAGGCAAGCTGGAGCCTATCCCAGCTGACTACGGGCGAAAGGCGGGGTACACCCTGGACAAGTCGCCAGGTCATCACAGGGCTGACACATAGACACAGACAACCATTCACACTCACATTCACACCTACGGTCAATTTAGAGTCACCAGTTAACCTAACCTGCATGTCTTTGGACTGTGGGGGAAACCGGAGCACCCGGAGGAAACCCACGCGGACACGGGGAGAACATGCAAACTCCGCACAGAAAGGCCCTCGCTGGCCATGGGGCTCGAACCCAGGACCTTCTTGCTGTGAGGCGACAACGCTAACCACTACACCACCGTGCCGCCTGGCCACAATGTCTGTCTGATATCTGGTCATTCGTCTCACTTGCATCCAATCATTGTTATGCAAGGATAGGCTAGGCCAAAATTCATCTTTTGGTGCTCAAACAGCACTCACAAAACATGCACGTTAGTCACTGAAGACTAGAAAAAATGTCTCATCAGTCTGAGGGGATACAACCTGGGAAATGCCATGTGTGGTGCAAACCCAACACTCTGAGAACACCATTCCTACAGTGAAGCATGGTGGTGGCGGCGTCATGCTGTGAGGATATTTTTCGTCTGCAGGGACAGGAAAGCTGGTCAGGACTGAAGGAAAGATGGGTGATACTAAATCCAGGGCAATTCTGGAGGAAAACAGAGGTTTGAGACTGGGACGTAGGTTCACGTTCCAGCAGGACAATGACCTTAAACATACTGCTTAAGCTACACTGGAGTGATTTAAAAGGAAACATTTCAAAATCTTGGAATGGCCTAGTCAAAGCCCAGACCTCAATCCAATTAGGAAGCTGTGGCATAACTTGAAGATTGCTGTACACCAATGCAACCCATCTAACTTGAAGGAGTTGGAGCAGTTTTGCCTTCAGGAAGGGACAAAAATCCCAATCGCTAGATGTGCTAAGCTAATAGAGACATACCCCAAGAGACTTGCAGCTGGAATTGCAGCAAAAGGTGGCTCTACAAAGTATTGACTTGGGGGGTGAATACCTATGCGCACTCCAGATTTCTGTTTTTTCATCTTAATTATTGTTTGTGTCACAATAAAACAAACAATTTGCACCTTTAAAGTGGTAGGCATGTTGTGGAAATCAAATGATGATAACCCCCCAAAAATCCATTTTAATTCCAGCATGTAATGCAAAACAAAAAAACAGGACAAACGCCAAGAGGGATGAATACTTTTGCAAGACATTGAATATGGAATTATGTGGTAAACAAGTGTTAAAAAACAAAATATGTTTCATCTTTCAGATTCTTCAAAGGAGCCACCATTTACCTTGATGACAGCTTTGCACACTGGAATGCGTTTCGGTTAACAGGCGTGCCTCGTCAAAAGTTAATTAGTGGATGAGTTTCTTGCCTTCTTAATGCGTTTGAGATCAAACAGTAAATAATAATACAGTAAATAGCCCTATTCCATCCACAACTGTAGTAATCCATATTATGTCAAGAACCGCTCGACTAAGTAAAGAGAAACGACATCCATCATTACTTTCAGACATGAAGTGGTTTAATTAGTGCTGTCAAGCGATTAAAATATTTAATCGCGATTAATGTCGCGACAGTCATAGTTAACTCGCGATTAATCGCAATTTAATCGCACATTTTTGTCACATAAAAAACCACTGTAATTCTTTTATCAGCATAAAAAAGTGAATGGGCTTGGTTTGTACCAATGTTTTTTTTTATTGCAAAGCATAACACGTCTTGACACAGCCACTGCAAAGTGAAACCTAAGCTGAGCACCGGCGCGGGGCTAGCAAGAGAACCATGAGTGAAATGATCTACTGTTTGAGTTAGTCTACAACTCTAATCAGAGAGATAGGTTACACAGTGACGGTAGGCTTGACATGCTTGATTATAATATAAAGTACACTATTATATTAAGTTTAAGTTGTTCGTTGATAAATATTGCATTGAATCTGATCTTTACTGTTTCAGCTCACTTAACACATTTTGTACTTTTACACTTTCTTTCTGTTGATGTGTCGCGCTGTCCAATCAGAGGCTGCCAAATTTGCATATTACAGGAAGGATTTCTGGGATAGCATTGAGTTTACACTTCAGAGGGATCTGGCTTCTTTAGACACTGTCTTCTTAAAACTGAATAAATATTTAAAAAGAGCCAAATTAGCCAGTCTTTTGAACGGCTCTTTTCAAAGAACGGATCACAAAGATGCGGATCCCATCAAAGAGCCATAAATCCCATCTCTACTAGCGCGCCCTGCCCGCGCTGGGTCTTGGGGGGGGGGGGGGGGGGGGGGGGGGGCAGAGGACTCTGGCTGTGCGGGGCGTGGCATTACAGTCTAGCTGCTATCGGTTTTCTAAGCAAAGTCTCTGTTCCAAGTTCCTGGCAGTTTCAAAAGCTTATGAAAAACCTACATCATGTCACAGAGCGTTAATCTCACGATAAAAAAATTATCACCGTTAAAATTGAGTCAAGTTAACGCGTTAATAACGCGACATTTTTGACAGCACTAGTTTTAATTAATAAAAATAAAGAAAAAACACTGAATTAGAAGCTGTGTCCAGACGTTTCACTGGTACTGTATATCATAATTTGACTGATACGGTACATAGACAGGAAAAAAAAAGAACAGAACACACAACCGAACAGGATGGTCACAAAAGATCTCATGTACTTCATACACTTCAAAATGAAAAGCTACATTGAATAGCATTAGTGAATCCCTTGCCTCTATATTTTCCATATGGCAGCATAGCACCTCTGCAAACCATAGCCTATGAACCAGTACCACCTTCCCACTAGACTATTCTAGGTAATCATCACCATGGTAACAGCTTTCTACTCAAGAAAAACCACAACCAGAGCCCAGTCTTCAGATTTCTTCTTAATTTAAACCAAGTTCAGCCTTATAAGATATATAACACGCCATTAAGAGTGAGTTGTCAGACATGAGCTCATTTGGAAGATTTGCGGAAGGATTTGTGAACTCCATTTTAAGGGTCGTGGTTTTGTGTTACGGATGTGGCACACTTTTGGCCATGCAATGTAAATAAACTGAGTAAATATAGTCAGTTTTGAGAAAACTCGACACAGACTATAGCTTCCACTGGAAAACAACTTACTGACAACACAATAAAGGAAAGCCCAGCAGGTGAGAGTATGGTTTCGTGAGGGTCTGCAGTGGGAGGGTGGTGTTTGAGGGACAAGCCACAGGGGTAAGAGTAAGAGTTAAAATGGCTCACCTTCACCTTGTTTTAGCGTGATCTCCTTTTCTCTTTCCCTGAGCAGTAATAGCAACTATGTGTGTATATATCTACAGTGGTGCTTGAAAGTTTGTGAACCCTTTAGAATTTTCTATATTTCTGCATTAATATGACCTAAAACATCATCAGATTTTCACACAAGTCCTAAAAGTAGATAAAGAGAACTCGGTTAAACAAATGAGACACAAATATTATACTTAGTCATTTATTTATTGAGGAAAATGATCCAATATTACATATTTGTGAGTGGCAAAAGTATGTGAACCTTTGCTTTCAGTATCTGGTGTGACCCCCTTGTGCAGCAATAACTGCAACTAAACGTTTGCAGTAACTGTTGATCAGTCCTGCACACCGGCTTGGAGGAATTTTAGCCCGTTCCTCTGTACAGAACAGCTTCAACTCTGGGATTTCGGTGGGTTTCCTCACATGAACTGCTCGCTTCAGGTCCTTCCACAACATTTAGATTGGATTAAGGTCAGGACTTTGACTTGGCCATTCCAAAACATTGACTTTATTCTTCTTCAACCATTCTTTGGTAGAATGACTTTGTGCTTAGGGTCGTTGTCTTGCTGCATGACCCACCTTCTCTTGAGATTCAGTTCATGGACAGATGGCCTGACATTTTCCTTTAGAATTTGCTGGTATAATTCAGAATTCATTGTTCCATCAATGACAGCAAGCCGTCCTGGCCCAGATGCAGCAAAACAGGCCCAAACCATGATACTACCACCACCACCATGTTTCACAGATGGGATAAGGTTCTTATCCTGGAATGCAGTGCTTTCCTTTCTCCAAACATAACGCTTCTCATTTAAACCAAAAAGTTCTATTTTGGTCTCATCCGTCCACAAAACATTTTTCCAATAGCCTTCTGGCTTGTCCACATGATCTTTAGCAAACTGCATACGAGCAGCAATGTTCGTTTTGGAGAGCAGTGACTTTCTCCTTGCAACCCTGCCATGCACACCATTGTTGTTCAGTGTTCTCATGAACATTAATATTAGCCAATGTGAGAGAGAAGCCTTCAGTTGCTTAGAAGTTACCCTGGGGTCTTTTGTGACCTCGCCAACTATTACACGCCTTGTTCTTGGAGTGATTTTTGTTGGTCGACCACTCCTGGGGAGGGTAACAATGGTCTTGAATTTCCTCCGTTTGTACACAATCTATCTGACTGTGGATTGGTGGAGTCCAAACTCTTTAGAGATGGTTTTGTAACCTTTTCCAGCTTGATGAGCATCGACAACATTTTTTCTGAGGTCCTCAGAAATCTCCTTTGTTCGTGCCATGATACACTTCCACAAACATGTGTTGTGAAGATCAGACTTTGATAGATCCCTGGGGCCGCATTACAGAAAGTTCCTAACTTGAGAATCTCATCTTATCTGTCTAGTTCCCGTGGCAACGGCACTTTAGGATCATATTTAGGAAAAGGCTATTACAGAACAGCCGTTCCTAACTCTGTTGTCCTATCCTATCTCAAGTTAAGAAAAGTGTATTACAGAAGCATCCTAACTTCTAAAAAAACTAAAAAATTCTTAAATACCCGTCCTAATTTTAGGATATCCCCACCGCTGTCCTAACTGTCATTTTTACTGTATAAATCAGCTAGTAGTCTACTATTAGACAGAATGGCAGGTATTTTGCTTTTGAGGCGACAACAACAACGTAACCGGAATTTGTTTATTGAAAGGCAGTTGGTAGACCAAAACGACGTTTTAAGGTTTGATGACAAAACTTTGATAAATCGCTACCGGTTACCCCGGGCCATGATCATACAGTTAGCTGATAAACTGCGGCCAGATTTAGAGAGGCCGACTCGTCGACATGGGGCTCTCCCGGTTATAACGTTTCAATTTCATCCGGTTTAAAATTTAAAGCCCGTCGTTGTTTGTCCATACTGTTTACGTCTCTTGCTGTCTCGTGTCAAGTCGTCACTTGTAGCAGGGTATTGTTTCTGTTGTAGCAGCTAGCCAGAGATCACTGGATGTTACTTCACGAGACGCAGTGTAGCTTTCGTTGCTAGGTAACAGACATTAAAGGCGATCATAGATGTTTCGATCGGTTATTTAGGAATCCTAACTCGAGATAAGATAAGAATCCTAAATGAAGTTAGGATTTGCTTCTGTAATACCAAACTGAAAAGAATCCTATCTCACAGCTGTCCCATCTTAACTTTTGACTTAAGATAGGAACTTTCTGTAATGCCGTCCCTGTTCTTTAAATAAAACAGGGTGCCCACTCACACCTGATTGTCATCCCATTGATTAAAAACACCTGACTCTCATTTCACCTTCAAATTAACTGCTAACTAATCCTAGAGGTTCACATACTTTTGCCACTCACAGATATGTAATATTGGATCATTTTCCTCAACAAATAAACGACCAAGTATAATATTTTTGTCTCATTTGTTTAACTGGGTTCTCTTTATCCACTTTTACGACTTGTGTGAAAATCTGATGATGTTTTCGGTCATATTTATGCAGAAATATAGAAAATTCTAAAGGGTTCACAAACTTTTAAGCACCACTGTATGAGCAGAGTGATGAGCAAGCTCGAATGCTGCCAAGTTATTTGTGTTGATGAAAGGTTTGTGCCACAGTCGTACACCTAAATCAAAAGCTGACATGCTGCTGTGTTTCTGAGCAGCACACACACGACGTTATTGTGCTGGTGCTGAAACCTGGGGGCTGCATGGAAAACGATGCAACACGAATTGTTGCATCAAGATTTACGTAGATATGTAAAAGGCACTGCAGTAGCAGTGTGTGAAAAATTAAGTACACCCTTACTGCTTCCATAGAAATTATGAAGGCAGTTAGCAGCCAGGTGTTGCTGATCAAATGAATTTGATTAATTGATCATCAGCAAGTGTGGCCATCTCTTAAAAAGCAGAAGTTTTGGCAATTTGCCGGTCTGGAGCACTCAGGTGTATGTTAACACAGTGCCAAGGAAGAAAGACATCAGCAATGATCTTCTCATCTCATCTCATTATCTCTAGCCGCTTTATCCTGTTCTACAGGGTCGCAGGCAAGCTGGAGCCTATCCCAGCTGACTACGGGCGAAAGGCGGGGTTCACCCTGGACAAGCCGCCAGATCATCACAGGGCTGACACATTGACACAGACAACCATTCACACTCACATTCACACCTACGGTCAATTTAGAGTCACCAGTTAACCTAACCTGCATGTCTTTGGACTGTGGGGGAAACCGGAGTACCCGGAGGAAACCCACACGGACACGGGGAGAACATGCAAACTCCGCACAAAAAGGCCCTCGCCGGTCACGGGGCTCAAACCCGGACCTTCTTGCTGTGAGGTGACAGCGCTAACCACTACACCACCGTGCTGCCCAGCAATGATCTTAGAGAAGCAATTGTTGCTGCACATCAGTCTGGGAAGGGTTATAAGGCCATTTTCAAACAACTCGAAAACCATCATTCTACTGTGAGAAAGATTATTCAGAAGTGGAAAACATTCAAGACAGTTGCCAATCTTCCCAGGAGTGGACGTCCCAGCAAATTTACTCCAAGGTCAGACTGTGCAATGCTCAGAGAAATTGCAAAAAACCCAAGAACTACATCTAGGACTCTGCAGGCCACAGTTAGCATGTTAAATGTTAAAGTTCATGAAAGTACAATTAGAACAAAACTGCGCAAGTATGGCTTGTTTGGAAGGGTTGCTAGAAGAAAGCCTCTTCTATCTAAAAAGAAGATGCATCTGAACAAGCCACAAGCCTTCTGGAACAATGTCCTTTGGACAGATGAGACCAAAGTGGAAATGTTTAGCCATAATGCACAGCGAAACCAAACACAGCATATCAGCACAAAGACCTCATACCAACCATCAAGCACGGTGATGGAGGGGTGATGATTTGGGCTTGTTTTGCAGCCACAGGGCCTGGGCACCTTGCAGTCATTGAGTCAACCATGAACTCCTCTGTATACCAAAGTATTCTAGAGGCAAACGTGAGGCCATCTGTCCAACAGCTAAAGCTTGGCCGCAATTG
Organism: Neoarius graeffei; assembly: GCF_027579695.1. Lineage (NCBI taxonomy): Eukaryota > Metazoa > Chordata > Actinopteri > Siluriformes > Ariidae > Neoarius > Neoarius graeffei. The sequence goes on from NC_083594.1 coordinate 44,590,454, forward strand.
GGTCATGCAACAGGACAATTATCCCGAGCACACCAGCAACTCTACAGTAGAATGGCTGAAAAAGAAAAGAATCAAGGTGTTGGAATGGCCAAGTCAAAGTCCAGACCTCAACCCAGTTGAAATGCTGTGGCAGGACCTTAAGAGAGCTGTGCATAAACAAATGCCCTCAAACATGAATGAACTGAAGCAATGTTGTAAAGAAGAGTGGGCCAAAATTCCTCCACAATGATGTGAGAGACTGATAAAATCATACAGAAAATGATTGCTTCAAGTTGTTGCTGCAAAAGGTGGTTCTACAAGCTATTGAATCATGGCATGTACTTACTTTTTCACACATGGATTCTGCATTTTCCCTTAATTTTTGTTAAACAAATAATGACACGGTGGAATCTGTTGTGTGTTGCTTTACACCTGAGGTTAGATTTGCATAATTTTCAGACCTGGTAAGGATCAGATGATTTTTTTTTTGTGATGTCTTGATTGGTAAAACCATGTAACTGGAAGAGGGTGTACTTTCTTTTTCACATGACTGTACTACTGGTCAGTTACAGTTTATTGAAGTTATTTTTTTCAGTTGTACAAGCTCTTGAGGTACAGTATACCATAAGAACATGCATTTAGTTTAAAAAAACGCTGAAGGTGTAGACATGTACAGTACATTGACGCAATTATTATTTGGAGAGACACAAAGGGCATTAAGAAGTCCCCCTCATTTGGCAGAGATGACCCAGAAATCATGAAGAAAAAAAAAATTGGGAAAACAACCTCAAGAAGTGCTCGCTTGATTTGGTAGGAGTAGTAATTATTGAAAAGACAAAAAAAAAAGAAGGAAATAAGTAAAATCCATAAAAGCACATGAACAGAAAACTGAGTGTCCCTCAAGTAATATATTCAGAAATGAACTCCAAGTACAAATGAAAAAGTGAAAGCGACATCCGTGACTACAAAAAAGGAAAAACAATGGAATATGACAAGCCCGTTATTATTCTTACTTTTGATAAATGATATTTCTGATAACATCCCAGTGGACATGGGAAGGTCTCTGTTTGCAGATGATTGGGCTTTATGGAAAAAAGAAAGGAAAGGAATGTTGATCATGTGGTTAGGAAAAGTTAGGAAGAGATTAATTTCATGGGGTCATGGCTTTCTAAAGGGGGATTTAAATTTTGTGTGGAAATCTGAAATTAATTGGGAACCATCTTTAGCGAGTGTAGCCGGATGTGGTCTTCTGCTGTTGTAGCCGAGCCACCTTAAAGTGCATATCCTGGACCAATTTTGTGTTTTTTTTTATATGAAAGAATGTCCTTTTACATACTCATCCAGAAGGGTAATTTTGCACAAGGCCGTCTGTCTACAGGAGAAAAAAATAACAAAACGCGTCTGGAAAAATCCCAAGGGAGTCTGGAGCCAGATTCGTGACGTCACGTGCGGATCCGCCAGCAGGCTGCGCGAGCTTGCATGGGTTCAGTGCACAGTCTGTGTAGACCAAGTTTAGCAGCGAGCGATTTTGCATTGAAATACGGAATTGTCGCCTGAGCTTCTAAACCCATGGATTCATGTATCAGTGCTCATCTATCTATTGTTACATAAATCATATTTTTTCTAATTACTATTATGTATTTATATACGTATTTCTTCATTTAGAAGAGTACTGGCTACTGTAGGAGAAAGATTTCATAAGCTACACACATGGAATCGGCTAAGCAGGGTTGTATATACATTTAATGTGCTTGATAGGTCCCAAGATCTCAAGCCCTGACACGCATATCCCTTGATACATGTGAAGTAAGTGTTTTATCGCCCAGCGCGTTTGTGTTCTTTACTTTTGTGCGCGTCGATAAATAACATTATCTGTGTACCACACAAACACAGGAACACCTAATTTAGAGTATAGTCTCTCTTATTTCTTACCCTGGCAACAGTCAACTTGTGAATCGCCGATTTTCTTGGTCTTTTTCTCGGCTCTGCTTTGGTCCTCGGCTTCCGGGAGCCTCGCACGAAGCGCTCCCATTTCTCTCTTGTTGTCCGGTCTTTTGGAAAACGATGAGTGCTAATGCCATCATGATTGGTGTTGCTACACCCTCCTACGATACGTCTGTTAACCATTTTAATAATTCTGTGATAATGTTGAAGAAATTTGCAGAAAACCACCAGGTCGTTTTCTCATAAACAAACCAATGCTGACATGGGATTCAGAAGGAGGCGTCCCGCGCATGACGTCACGAAAATCAGTGTTTGCCGGGAAATCCAAATGCCAAGTTTTTTCAGAGGCAGATGAATTCGCCTCAAATGGCTTGATTTCGACTGAATTTTTCTGGTATTGCGCAAGGTAAAAAAAAAATTGCACAAAATGCAAAATGTGACAGATATTTGACCAAAGTTTAATATAAAAGAGGAGAATTACATTGATCTTGCTCCTGAATTTACCCGTGATATGCACTTTAAGGTTTGAAGCGACGTGCATTCCAAGATGCTTTCTGCTCACCACGGTTGTAAAGAGTGATGGAGTTGCTATAGCTCAGACCAGTTTGGTTATTCTCCTCTAATCACCCTCGATAAAGTGGTTCAGTCTGCAGAACCTCTGCACACAGGATGTTTTTCTTCACACCACTGTGTAAAAATTACAGATCAACTGTTTGAAGTACTCCCACCGGCTCATCTAGCGCCAACACCCATGCCACGCTTAACCAGACAATCCAAAGTTTAACAAGAATAGACAATGGTAATATTGACCTTTAAAACTGCACTCCCCTCATTAACATTTAGGTCCTTTAGGTGTGTGTATTAGCTGCATTGCTTTTCAATGCTAAAGGAACAACCATTTTTGCAACAAATTTGTTCTAGCATGGGCGGCACGGTGGTGTAGTGGTTAGCACAGTTGCCTTACAGCAAGAAGGTCCTGGGTTTGAGCCCAGCAGCCGACAAGGGCCTTTCTGTGTGGAGTTTGCATGCTGTCCACGTGGGTTTCTTCCGGGTGCTCTGGTTTCCCCCACAGTCCAAAGGCATGCAGGTTAGGCTAATTGGTGGCTCTAAATTGACTGTGAATGATTGTTTGTCTCTATGTGTCAGCCCTGTGATGACCTAGCGACTTATCCAGGGTGTACCCCACCTCTCACCCATAGTCAGCTGGGACAGGCTCCAGCTTGCCTGCGACCCTGTAGAACAGGATAAAGTGGAGATGGATGTACATTCCAGCACAGTTTCCTAGGGTCTGCCCATCAGATGTCTATTTTCCTTTAAGTGTTCTTTTAGAAATGATTAAGCTGCTTGGACCATCTAATATACTTAGTTGGGATAACATGAAACAACTTGAAGTATCTTTAGCGTACTGTAAATGTACCTTGTTGAATTTCATTGAATACGTTTGAAAGGAAATTTAATGAAGTACATCTATATTAAAGGGACTTCAGGTTCCAAAAACAATATTTAATTTGCTAAATTGAAACCCACACCTGTTTAGTATCCATGCCCAGGCCATGGGGGCAGCCATGGCCTGAAGGTTAGAGAAGCAGCCTTGGGCCCAAAGGGTCACTGGTTTGATTCCTGGGACTGGCAGGAAAAATGTGAGGGGAGTTGAATGAATGAATGTCACTTACACCTCCCTCAAGGGCACTTCACTGGCTGAAGTGCCCTTGAGCAAGGCACCTAATCACAAACTGCTCCCTAGGTGCTGTAGCATAGCTGCCCACTGCTCTGGGTATGTGTATGTGCTCACTGTTCAGATGTGTTCACTGCTTCAGATGCAGAGGAGGAATTCTGCTGTGTTTGAGTGTCCATGTGACCAAATAAAGGCTTCTTCTTCTTCCTCTTCTCAGAGTGCATGGGACATCCATCCATCCATCCATCCATTATCTGTAGCCACTTATCCTGTATAGGGTCGCAGGCAAGCTGGAGCCTATCCCAGCTGACTATGGGCGAGAGGTCATACAGGACAAGTCGCCAGGTCATCGCAGGGCTGACACACAGAGACAAACAACCATTCACACTCACATTCACACCTATGGTCAATTTAGAGCCACCAATTAGCCTCACCTGCATGTCTTTGGGGGAAACCCACACAGACACGGGGAGAACATGCAAACTCCACACAGAAAGGCCCTCGCCGGCCATTAGGCTCAAACCCAGGACCTTCTTGCTGTGAGGCAACAGTGCTAACCACTACACCACCGTGCTGCCCAATGTTCACATCAAAGTGGTATAATCAGGTACATTCCTGTAAATTCCCACCTCTGTGCTGGGAAGTCTTTGATCACTGTGAATCAGCGATGAGAAAATGTTCTCTAGTTCTACCTGAACACGTTTTGTTTTACAGAGCTTGATATGTCCGTCCATTAGCCACTTATCCTGTTCTACAGGGTCGCAGCGGACTATGGGCGAGAGGTGGGGTACACCCTGGACAAGTCACCAGGTCAACGCAGGGCCGACACACAGAGACAAACAACCATTCAGACCTAACCTGCATGTTTTTGGACTGTGGGGGAAACCGGACAGAGCACCCGGTGGAAACCCACGCAGACACGCCGAGAACATGCAAACTCCACACAGAAAGGCCCTTGCCAGCCGCTGGGCTCGAACCCAGGACCTTCTTGCTGTGAGGCAACAGTGCTAACCACTCCACCACCGTGCCGCCCAATGTTCACATCAAAGTGGTATAATCAGGTACGTTCCTGTAAATTCCCACCTCTGTGCTGGGAAGTCTTTGATCACTATGAATCAGTGATGAGAAAATGTTCTCTAGTTCTACCTGAACACGTTTTGTCTTATAGAGCTTGATATGTCCGTCCGTTAGCCACTTATCCTGTTCTACAGGGTCACAGCGGACTATGGGCGAGAGGTGGGGTACACCCTGGACAAGTCGCCAGGTCATCGCAGGGCTGACACACAGAGACAAACAACCATTCAGACCTAACCTGCATGTTTTTGGACTGTGGGGGAAACCCACGCAGACACGCCGAGAACATGCAAACTCCACACAGAAAGGCCCTCGCCAGCGGCTGGGCTCGAACCCAGGACCTTCTTGCTGTGAGGCAACAGTGCTAACCACTCCACCACCGTGCCGCCCAATGTTCACATCAAAGTGGTATAATCAGGTACGTTCCTGTAAATTCCCACCTCTGTGCTGGGAAGTCTTTGATCACTGTGAATCAGCGATGAGAAAATGTTCTCTAGTTCTACCTGAACACGTTTTGTTCTATAGAGCTTGATATGTCCGTCCATTAGTCACTTATCCTGTTCTACAGGGTCGCAGCGGACTATGGGCGAGAGGTGGGGTACACCCTGGACAAGTCGCCAGGTCATCGCAGGGCCGACACACAGAGACAAACAACCATTCAGACCTAACCTGCATGTTTTTGGACTGTGGGTGAAACCCACGCAGACACGCCGAGAACATGCAAACTCCACACAGAAAGGCCCTCGCCAGCAGCTGGGCTCGAACCCAGGACCTTCTTGCTGTGAGGCAACAGTGCTAACCACTACACCACCGTGCCGCCCAATGTTCACATCAAAGTGGTATAATCAGGTACGTTCCTCTAAATTCCCACCTCTGTTCTGGGAAGTCTTTGATCACTGTGAATCAGCGATGAGAAAATGTTCTCTAGTTCTACCTGAACACGTTTTGTCTTATAGAGCTTGATATGTCCGTCCATTAGCCACTTATCCTGTTCTACAGGGTCGCAGCGGACTATGGGCGAGAGGTGGGGTACACCCTGGACAAGTCGCCAGGTCATCGCAGGGCCGACACACAGAGACAAACGACCATTCAGACCTAACCTGCATGTTTTTGGACTGTGGGTGAAACCCACGCAGACACAGCGAGAACATGCAAACTCCACGCAGAAAGGCCCTCGCCAGCGGCTAGGCTTGAACCCAGGACCTTCTTTCTATGAGGCAACAGTGCTAACCACTACACCACTGTGCCGCCCAATGTTCACATCAAAGTGGTATAATCAGGTACGTTCCTGTAAATTCCCACCTCTGTGCTGGGAAGTCTTTGATCACTGTGAATCAGCGATGAGAAAATGTTCTCTAGTTCTACCTGAACACGTTTTGTTTTATAGAGCTTGATATGTCCGTCCATTAGCCACTTATCCTGTTCTACAGGGTCGCAGCGGACTATGGGCGAGAGGTGGGGTACACCCTGGACAAGTCGCCAGGTCATCGCAGGGCCGACACACAGAGACAAACAACCATTCAGACCTAACCTGCATGTTTTTGGACTGTGGGTGAAACCCACGCAGACACGCCGAGAACATGCAAACTCCACACAGAAAGGCCCTCGCCAGCGGCTGGGCTCGAACCCAGGACCTTCTTGCTGCCTAGTGTTCACAGGTACTGAACACGTTTTGTTTTAAACAGCTTGATATGTGTTCAAATGATTAAAACATTCATGGATGCCTGTTATATTAGATGATCTATTTCTATGGTTCCTAAGAATTTTTTTTCAAGACTTACCATTCATAAAAAAAAAAAAAACAATTCTGACGGGGGTCACTTTAGGGTTAAGGCACAAACCGTGGGAATTAACTCTTTCCTATGCCGTGCTTGTTCAACAAGGTGCACTTGTATTGCGCATCTCTTTCGGTCCACCTTAAGAGCCCAGTTAGGCAGTGTTTTGCAGGGGGAGGCCCTCACACACACATGCCTAGCACTTTAAGGCGGACTGGAACAAATAAAGCCGCGCTTAAAGGCATAGGCACTCCTAAATCAGGTTCCACAGATTTAGTTGAGAACATAGAGTCGACACGTCTGTGATGGTTATAAATATCTATGTGGTTGTTTTTAATATCAGAAAGAAAGGTATTGTTTAATAAACTAAAATATATGTTATAGTATGCATGGCATCCAGATGTGCACTGAGTGGTCTGTTTAATATAACCGAGACTGCATGAGAAAATAATTATGCGTGATTTTAAATCATGAATAAAAATTCCAATAAATTGCTCATGATCACACTGCACAATGGATAGATAACCTGACATGCTGTGCGCGTTCACGACAGCTTCCAGCGCGCGTTCACGGAGTGGGAATGTGCTCGTGGGCCTGCAGAGGGAGCTGCGCGCGCTCCACTGAAGCGGCGCTGGGTGCGCACAGGACAGTCCGGGGTCTCGCGCTCTCACACAAGGCCTACTTCCGTCAGCGCGCTGCTTTCGGGATTTTTTTTTTCCCCCCTTACACAAAATACTCATCTCGTTTCCAGTCGAGCGAGCCGAGGAGCCGCGTTTCGACGTTTTCTAACACGGTAGGAGCTTCATGCAACCGATAGTACAACGGTTAAAGGGTGTGTTTTAATCTCGAAATGCATATCCGCAGTGTGAAAATGCAATAAGCACACGTCACACATCATTTATTGGTATTGTTTGCTTGCACCTTAAATGGAGGAGGAAAAAAAAATAGCTCAGGGTGCGTTATAACTACACATCATGCACGGGATACGGCTACAGGATGAATTAAGACGGGCTTTGGTGGCTTTTTATTTTTTGAACGGCGTGTTTTGGCGGAAATTGATTTTGGTTTTATTTAAGGTAGCATGGCAAGATACGCGGCCGAGCTAGTTAGCATTAGTTCGCTAAGTCAGACGGGCTAACCTAGCCTAGCGTTCACTGGAATAACCATTATTACTGTTTTTTTAAAATTATCTCACACAGACTCATAAACCTAAGAGTGTATATTTCTCTTCATATTCGTGTCGACACGGTTTGTAGACGCTAATAAGGATAATTTCACAAATTCCTAAGCTAGCTAGCCTGCAAGCTAAGATTGTTTTGGTACGCTAGCATTAGCTAGCTTTTCCCCCAATCGGGCACATCTATCCGCCGCTGTTAACCTTATTAGCGCGACGTAAAAATGTTTAAATTTCACTGACTTTTAAGTGTATACGAAATATTTAGCAGCTAAACTTTTCAGTTTAGCTCGTTAGTTATTGTCACAGTATGTCTTAGTTTAGGTAGACCGAAATGGTCCAAAGTGCAGCACGGTACAAGGTTGGCACGATCCCAAATAACCCCTTGTTCACTCTAAGTGGACTACATGCATATGTAATGGCTTCTGCGCACTACGTAGTGCACTGTGAAGTCCAAGAAATAGGCGTTTGCGATTCAGCCAACTGCTGTCGTCTTTAATCTAAACTAAACAAAGCCTTTCCTTATAGTCTTTACTAACATAAACGTTTTGACATTTATAGCTGTAATCGTCTTTAATTAAAGAAAAATTCGTTAGCTTTGTACTCTGCAAAATGACATTCAGTCTAATCTTAATCACGTGTAAAACCTCAAGATGGTTTGGAAAACGTATGGGAACTCTCTTTGGTCAAAATGCTATAGATTCAACACCCTTGTGGGTTACTGATCTGAAGGTCGGTGGATCGAGTCCCAGCTCTGCCAAGCTGCTATTGTTGGGCCCTTGAGCAGGGCCCTTAACCCTATACACTCTACAAGGCACCATATCAATCTGGGATATGTGAAGAAAATAATTTCACTGTGTGATTGTGACAGGTTTATTTTATTTCTGACATGAATGCAGGTTTTGTACTTTGAATGAAATGCAATGTTTTTCTGTTCATGGTGCAGGGAGCGTTTTTACTCTCAAAATACTTTGGGTGATGTTTTTAACAAGGTGCCACCACAAAAACACAGGTGTTTTTAAAGCAGCTCATTTAGTTATTTATTTATGTAATTTGATTTGTTTGTTTTTGTTTATAAAGTAGCTATAATATCTTTTAGAAATGCTCTTGCCATGATATAGCCTCAGGCGCTGATATGGCATTTAAAAAAAAAAAATTAATGCGCTCGCTCACTGATGCAGGTAGTGACCTTTTCATAAATGAAACTAAAAACAAATGTTCTGGAAAGGTTACGAGCATAATGCAAAAAATAAAAAAAATAAAATATATAAGAACCATAATCTACTCTGGCTTTACCTTTAAAAGTTTGACAAATACAGCTGTGACAAATAAATGAGGAAAAGCCTTTAATATAATGAATATTGGATTTGCTTTGCCATGTCAAGTTGAGGTGACACTATCAGCCAGTGCTGCTGCACAATTTGGCCAAAAAGAATAGTTATACAATTATGGAATATATTTATGATGTCATGGTTAGCCATTAATTCTGTCGAGGAACTGGCACGTTCTCGGAAAACTGTCCGGAACATACCGAGCATCTCTCGTGTCAGTGCTAACAAATGTCTTCAAATTTTTCCTCACTTCTTTCAGGCTTCAGTCAGTTCAAGGTGGATTGACCTGTCATGAATGAGCCGATTGAAGGCGGTGCGATCTCGTTCGACGAGTATGTGCGGCAGAAGGCTCGCACCGTACCCCAGCACCGCATGAAGGAGTTCCTGGAGTCGCTGGCCACCAAAGGCCCCGAGATCCTCCAGGAGTTCAGCCAGCAGACCAGTGGCACCACCACTACCATGGTGTACCAACAGGGGGCCAACTGCATCTACACCGATAGCACAGAGGTGGCAGGGTCACTGCTCGAGCTGGCATGCCCAGTAAGCAACGCACACTTTTTTAAAAAGCTCCCTGAGATCACCTAACAGCTGCTGGAAATGCGTGTAATTATGCTGTACCAAGATAATGGTATAATAGTGATTCTATGATGTATACAAACCTTGAATACATTTTGTGATATTAAAAGCTATTTTAATTACTTTTTTTTTTAACGAAGCGGGTTACAAATCCGTAAGTGCATAAATTGTGATTTTTCTACAGTAGAAATTGAGTTTTCTCGAGTTGATGGTCTTATTTTTGCAGGTGCAGGTGACGTCTACGCAGATCTCGCCACAGCTGGCTGCAGCTGTGCAGCAGGCGTCTGAACAGCAGATTCAAGTCCAGGTTAGAGCCTTCTCGTTCCTCAGTAATATAAACTTTCCAAACACGATTTCTCGAAACAGATTGTATAGCCAGCCATTGTCTCCAAACATGCATAAATCATCAGAGCAACTGCATGTTAAAGGGAATGACTTGAAGAATTTGTTGGTTGAGACCGATGAGGATTTCAGATGCTGCATCAATCCAAAAAACTCCTCTATCTTTTCAGCTTTGGCCGACTGTTCATTTCTCCGCAGGTGCAGATCCAAGGTGAGCAGGGTCAGACTGTTGGTCAGGTGCTTCAGGTGGCTTCTCCTACTCAGCAGCAGCTGTCAGGGGTCACTACAACACAACTGGTGCAGCAGGGTGAGCTAACTGAGGAACAACAGCAACAGGTACTTCCACGTATACACACAGTAAGATCATAATCCTACAGTAGACTCTAATTTGGCAAGCAAATAGGTTCCAGTTAATATTTTGTTGGCGTGAAGCGATGCAACTTTTGTCACCTACAGACTTGGGCTGTCAAGCTTTTTTCAGATACAGTCAAAATGTCTATAGTCTCCTGTAGGGATCATCAATTGGAGTACTGCGGTCCAGATCTCGACCCTTAAAAGTATTTCAGCAACAGAGCCAGATACTTGAAAGATCCTCTGTTGTGGCTTTTCCAGTCACATTTAGACTAGCAACGAGGCGAAAGACGTTATGCAGTGCAGTGCATAAAATCATGGCGATAAAGGTCAAGTGCTTCGGTTAATCTTTACATCAAACATCAGAATGTGGGGAATTTTTACACACAATAGACTTGACACAGAATGGTGCAAAAAAAACCAATGCAACGAATGGTGGTTCTGAGATAAGAGAGAGTAGAGGACAGGAGATTAGACAGGCTTGTTCAAGCTGACAGGAAGGCTACAGTGGCTCAAATAACCACTCTGTACAACCGTGGTGAACAGAAAAGCATCTCAGAAAATGCAACATGCCAAAACTTGAAGTGGATCTGAGATAGCTGGAGATTGGGGGGGTGAACAAAAAAAACCCCACAGGTAATGTGTTTTTAACTCTTCTGGTGTTTCATGTAAACATGAGCGTTTTAGCTGTATCTGGATGATTTTATGCAATTGCACTGCTGCCACATGATTGGTTGATTTAGATAATACGACCCCAAATCAGAAAAACTGAAAAAGATTTGTAAATAATCATTGACAATCATTGTATTGCACTCCGAACAATACAACAGCAACTTTTTTTTTTAAAATGTTTTACCACATGAATTTTCTTGCGTGTCATCTCGTCTCCACTCCCCACCCCACACACACTTATTTCAGTTTTGATTCTCGTAAGACATTTCCAAAAAAGCTGGGACAGTAAAGCATTTACCACTTTGGAATGATGTCATTCCTTCTCACAACACTTTAAAGATGTGTATGGACTGAAGAGATGAAGTGATGAAGCGTTTTAGGTGTTTTTTCCCTTTCTTCCTGCAAACAGGTCTTAAGGTGTGCAACAGTACGGGGTCATTGTCATAATATATTTTTCATTTCAAAATTCTCCACACATTCTCTATCGAGGGCAGAGGGGACAGGCACCCTCTTCTTCCACAGCCCTGTCTTTGTAACGTGTGCAGAATGTGGTTTTGCATTGTCTTTTTGAAATCTCCCTGGAAAAGATGTTGTCTTGCTCCAAAATCTCAATGTGCTTTTCTGCATTAATGCTCCATCACAGAAGTGTAAGTTACCTTTGCCAAGGGCACTGAAACAACCCCATACCATGACGGACCCTGGCTTTTGGACTTATTGCTGGTGACAGTCTGGATGGTCCATTTCTTATGAAAGACCTGGAATACTGATTCATCTGACCACAATACACATTTCCACTGTGTGACGGTCCATCCCAGATTCCTCAGAGTCCAGAGAAGTCGACAGCACATCTGGACACAGTTAACATATGGCTCCCTTTTTATACAGTAAAATTTTCATTGTAACTCTGTATTTTAGTGCTTGACAAAGGTTTGCCAAAGTAATCCCGAGCCCATGTGGTTATATCGGCTATAGATAGTTTTCACTGACGTCACGGCATTCTGGGGAACGCCCTCCAGCCGCCATCTTGCAGGGCAAACAAAACGGACCATCGCCACTACCGGCTACGTTATCTCGGACGAATTTATTAAAGGTCCCATGGCATGGTGGTTTGTTGATGCTTTAAACGGGCTCGTGGAGGCTTCCGGATGTTATATCCGCAGCCTTTCTCGAAATGAACCCTCGGCACGTAAATATAGCCTCCTGGGAGAAAGCCCCATTTCAGCGCTTTTCCCAGTGCGTCGTTTTGCTAATGAGAACCAGGAGGCGGGGAAGGGTAGAGGGTGGGGGCGGGCCATGGGGGGAGGGGCTTGACCAAGCTGCGCGCACACATACTCGCTGCTATCGGCGCCTGTAGCCACGCTGCTAAGACAAAACCCCGTTCTCCCTCGGACTCCTTTCGTAAACTCAACGTGACACAGAGAACAGAGAATGAGTGTTCGGAGTGGTAGTTTACGAACGTATAATACCCTAGGCTTGAACACGCACTCCATAACCAAAGAGGATAGAAGCAGCAACTACAGCAACATATCGCTTATCCAACAGAAGACATGCATTGCGGAGCAATAGTCAAACATAAGCTCATAAGTTACAGTCAATTTCCAGACTAAACTCAGTTTAACAGAGCATGCTGCATGCTCTTTAGTTTTGTAGCGCAGATTACCTGGCTAACTGCAGGAAGCGGTTAGCTGCACAGCTAATGTAGCCATTGCTAGGCTAACGCACCGATTTTAAAACACGGCAAAACAACTTAACAGTTATACACTTACTTGTTCGGTGTTTGTGGCTGATGCGGCAGGGATGCTTGGTACGGACCCAGGCTTCAGTGACAGTTGATGTGCAAAACCTGCCCTGTACTGTCCCAAGTTGTGGAAACATTCCTCAGGAAAATGCTTCCGACAAACATGCACCGTCTTAGGTAGACTCGATGGCGTATTATTGAAGTAAATAAAATTAAGCCACTGCGTCTTCAGGGGCTCTCCCGTCGGCAGTAAAAACAGACTCTTTTCTGTGTTGTCACATCCATGTACAGCGCAATTTCCATGTTTCGCTCGCTTGGGTGATGCCATGTTGTGTCCTTTATGGTCTCCTCACTACAACTGGGCGGGCAATCCATACAGTGGGTGGGAATCCAGAGGGGGGGCGTGGGGTTCATCTCCCTTGCTGATGTAGTAAAGGGAAGAGCTTATCAACGCGCCGTTTTGATGCGCCATTCTCAAATGTTGGGCATAGTTTGGTTTACACATTATGAAATTTCTAGCCACTGGGGTGACTTAAGAAGGTCAGAGGAACTCATTTTAACGTTAAAAAACCTCAGAAAGTGAAAATTTCATGCCATGGGACCTTTAAGTTATATAGTCAGTTTTCTAAAATAAAGATCAATGTCGGCAAAATCAAGCAAACGGAAGTATATGGATACATTGGACGACATCTCACGACAACGGTATGCAGCCAAACTGTCCTTGATTGGGGGAATTGACCCCTACGAAGTGGACAAAGAAGCATTTTCAAGTGACTATGCAGGGCTGCCATCCATATCGTACCCTGATATTGTGAACTATTTCGTGAATAGTAAAAGTGCCTACACACTTGACGACCTCAAAGCATACAAGTCGTTGGAGTCATACAATTATTTTGTCTGTGGCTGGGTCCGTGAAGTCCACCAAAAACAAGTGAGAGCCATGTCCTAATTACAGCTAAGGTATGTACACATTGGAGTTTTAGAGCTCTCAACACGGCATATAAATGTGTGTATAATATCGAGTTGATTTAAGACAAATTTTACATCCATTAGTGGTATTACAGTACCATGTCAGTATAAACTTTGTAATATAATTAACTGGTATGTAGGCTTGTTACACGATTGTTTATTTAAACAACTTGCCACTTATAAAATGATCGGAGCAGACTTTGCTGTGTTTGGAAGGCTGAAAATCCTTGCGGTTGATTCTTGCAAGCCATAGATTTCTCCTTTGTATGCTGAGTTTCTTTGTTTGCTCGCCTTCGTGCTCCCGTACAGTGGGAATTCCATAAAAGCTCCGCTTGACGTCATCATCTGACCTATTACGACAGCTGTGAATACAACAGGTGTGCACCATTGCTAGCTTTAAATAGTAATAATGTAACTATAAATGTAAATAATATATAAATAAATGTAACTCGTGCGTTACAACGTGTGCTCAGTGACCCGTACGGTAAGCTTGCCCTACAAGATGGCCGCCACCAGGGAATCTCCGACTCTGTGACGTCATGTGAAAACTATCTATAGATGAATGACGGTTCTTGATGCAGTGCCGTCTCGGGGATTGGAGATCACGGGTGTTCAGCTTAGGCTTGCGCTCTTGTCCTTTATACACCGAAATTCCTCCAGATTCCTTGAATCGTTTAATGATGTTATGCACTGTAGAGGGTAAAATATCCAAATCCTTTCATATCTTTCTTTGAGGAACACTTTGTTCTTTAACGTTTAAGTAATTTTGTTATATATTTGTTGACAAACTGCAGACCAAACACTCGGGCTTTCCTGGATCCTGGTTTTGTACCAAATCCTGATTACAATTTAATTGTTTTATCTCCTCGTTAATCCTAAATTGCCCCGTCCCAACTTTTTTGGAATGTGTTGTAGGCTGAAATGCAGGAATGGATGAATATAAACAAATGAAATGAAGTTGACCAGACAAAACATGAAATATCTTGGGTTCATACTGTCTGCAATGAAATGCAAGTCCAATAAATTTAGAAATCACTGGGTTTTGGTTGTGTTTTTTTTTTATTTGTATTTTCCGTACCATCCCAACTTTTTTTTTTTTTAAATTTGGGGTTGTAGCATGACGCAGGGGCGGCACGGTGGTGTAGTGGTTAGTGCTGTCGCCTCACAGCAAGAAGGTCCGGGTTCGAGCCCCGTGGCCGGCGAGGGCCTTTCTGTGCGGAGTTTGCATGTTCTCCCCGTGTCCGCATGGGTTTCCTCCGGGTGCTCCGGTTTCCCCCACAGTCCAAAGACATGCAGGTTAGGTTAACTGGTGACTCTAAATTGACCGTAGGTGTGAATGTGAGTGTGAATGGTTGTCTGTGTCTATGTGTCAGCCCTGTGATGACCTGGCGACTTGTCCAGGGTGTACCCCGCCTTTCACCCGTAGTCAGCTGGGATAGGCTCCAGCTTGCCCGTGACCCTGTAGAACAGGATAAAGCGGCTAGAGATGATGAGATGAGATGAGCATGACACAGAGCAGATTCCTATTAAAGTGGCCCATTAGTGTATATGAATCAATAATGCACAGAAAGATTGTCAGATTGCTATCGTTGAATGGGTGACGTACAATATGTAAATACCAATTATTTACATACAGCCTATACCAGTAGAAATGAAGTGTGTTTGCTGTGTGTGGCTCCCAGATCCAGGCACAGTTGGTTGCAGCTGTGGCCGGAGGTCAGCAAATCCAGATCCAGACAGTGGAGGCTCTGTCTCCACCACCTCAGACCCAGCAGCAGGGTTCGGAACGCGAGGCAGAGCGTCGTGCCGGAGCATCACCAGGCGTCCTGCAGCCAGCTAAGAAGCGCAAGGTAGATGTACCTGCTGTAGTGTCTTACCAGCTAGCACAGGGCCAGCAGCTAGCCACCGTACTGGCCATTCCCCAGGGCCAACAGCAGGGCTACGTGTCGCTGAGGCCAGAGCTCCTGACTGTAGACAGTGCACACCTGTATGGCACCGCGACAGCTGGCACCATCACAGGTGCGTCAGGAGAGACCTGGACTATCCCAGTGTACCAGCAGCAGCAGGGTGTAGCACACATTGCCATCCCACAGGAGGCCTACAGCTCGGTGCAGGTGCAGGACAAAGATAAAGACAAGATGGCGACGGTTGGTACGGCCCAGGTTGCAGGTGCGGTGGCGGTGCCTGTGTCGGGCTCGCAGGAAGAGGTGGTGCACTCTCTCTTCCCGGCACAGTTCATGAACGGAAACATCCACATTCCTGTGGCGGTCCAGGCTGTCGGAGGAGGCTACGCAGGCACCACCCAGGCGCTACACATCTGGGATCCACAGCAGCAACAGCATGGCCAGGAGGCGGAAACTCAGGAGCAACAGCTCCATCTGCAGGTTAGGAGTGTGGCAAGGTGCGAGTTATTTTTAACGGGCTTGTTTTATAGCCCTTGCAAAGAGCTTGACATATGTATGTAAAACTTATGAGGCTTTGGTCTGAAAGTCAGTGTAGTAGTTTAAAGCTACTT
Source organism: Neoarius graeffei (assembly GCF_027579695.1). Lineage (NCBI taxonomy): Eukaryota > Metazoa > Chordata > Actinopteri > Siluriformes > Ariidae > Neoarius > Neoarius graeffei. The sequence goes on from NC_083594.1 coordinate 44,606,569, forward strand.
TACACACCAGGTTTTACGTCACGGAGTTCTGATTCCGCGTTGAAAAAAATTACGCCGTTACCTCCAGTCCTATTTTCTGCACGAGCCCAGATTGATCGCGTAAGCAATGTTTTTAAAATTGCTGGTCTAACTATAAGACAGCTGAAATTGCACAGCGCAAAATGAGTTTATCCATTTGCCCCTTTAAAAACAACAACATAATATAAAACGTGTTTAGTTGTTATTGTCAAACCATTTGTATTTTTGTGTGTCATCACAGTTCCTTGACAGTGGTGACACTATAACAATAAAGCCAGTATCTCGCTGGGCTGCGACACAACAATTGCGATTAAGCTATGCGAATTCCGTTCTCGCACTTCAGCCAGTATCTCACTTCACGGAAACTGACTTGAGAAGGGTTTGCGACACCAGCGACGCATTTGCAGCTATTTTGAGGGAAATTTTGTCGCACGAATTTTTTGAACATGTTCAAAATTTCAGCGACGAAGGAGCGACACTTTGCAACTCATGCGAGGAAATCGAGAAGCCCCGCGAATGTTTCAAGACCCTTTTGAAACTCTCGCGAATGACGTTCGCAAGCTGTCGCAGCCCAGTGAGATACTGGCTATAAGGCAGAGTTGATGGAATAAAATGCAGTGTGTTGTGTATCGATTTACAAATTGACACACCCTTCCCTCTTAGAAAAAAAAAAGTTTAATTTACAAATCCTCTTCAAATAAATGAGTTACATGTTTAATTTAAAACATTTACTGACTGCTCCGACATCTGCACCTAAAAAAAAAAAAAAATTTAACGATTCTGTCTTCCTTCTCAGGCGGAGGCAGAGCCACAAGCCGAGGCTCCTCCTGAGCTGCTTCTTCCGACGGTGCTCAAACCAGAGGAAGGCCTGGAGACCTGGAGGCTTTGGGTGCAGCGCAAAAACGCAGAGCTCGATAAGAACGAACAGAACAAGTTGGCACCGATTGGCCGTGAGTGATTTTTTTTTTTTTTTTCATATAGTTAAGTGGCTTTCAGTTTTTAATAGGCTTTCTATCGACCTCATTCACCCTCTATTTCTCGAAATGGATAGTTTCAAACACGTTCCTTATGCGCGTGGGTGTTTTTGCGGTCTCTCTACAGGCCGCCAGCCTCTGCGTTTCCGAGAGGACCTGGTCTCCAGTTCAGTGGGCGAGCTTAACGTGGCTCTGTCTCTCATGACCCAGGAGGCTCGTGGTTTAGAAGGGGAGCCGTTTGAACCCGACGCGCTGTATTACATCTTCTTATGCGTACAGAAAGTACGTTGTGTGTGTGTCTGCCTTAGTTCTTTCTGCACAAACATGTTTATTCTGTCATTTTACTCAGGTGTGATCTTTTCACCTGCATTTTGTGTTTAGTACATGTTCGAGAACGGCAGGGTGGACGACATCTTTTCGGACCCATACTACTCCCGCTTCTCCCAGTGCCTACATAAAATCCTGGAGGAATGGAGGCCCAGTGTCCATCCACTAGGTAAAGAAAGCCCTGTTTTTCCTTTCTCTGTGCTGCCAAAAGTTTTGGTTGCAGGGGGGAAGCATTTAATTGCAATGCGAGACATTTTTATGCTGCCATTTGTGTGTAAATTATGGATCATGGCCTCTCCTTTCAGGTTATATTATCCCCAGCCATGTGACCGAGGAGATGTTGTGGGAGTGTAAACAGCTGGGAGCTCATTCTCCATCTACTTTACTCACAACACTAATGTACTTCAACACCAAGTGAGTCATTGGAAGAGGAATTGTATTTCGTCACGGCTTCTTATCAGCTTCGCTTTTTTCTTCTACGCCAGCGGTGTCAAAGATCCGAGCCGTGGTGATGAATTTGAATCCATGTTCTAAATTTAAACCAGAAGCTCATCTTTGTTAGGACACTAGGGGGCAAAGTAGAGCCGTAAAGTGGGCGAGTGGAAAAAAATGTGCTGCTGATACATCGTTTGTCAAGCTAAACCATAAGTATATATCTTTCTTTCCGAAAGAGATGATTTAGGGGTTGTACAGTATTTGACAGTTCTGTTTTGTTCATGTGATGTACAGTATGCTCAAGTGGTTTGTGCAAAATGTTCCTTTCTGAGAAGTGCAGATAAATAACACATTTCAGAGCATGAGATTTGATTAGTACAGTAAGCCCTCAGTACTCGCGGGGGTTAGGGACCGAACATGGCCGCGAATAAGCCAAAATCGTGAATACTTGTAAACACCCCCCCCCCCCATAAAACTGCTCACAAATGCTTATTTTGATGTCTAAAACACTCCCTATACCCTAGGCCAGGGGTGTTCAATCTTATCCACAAAGGGCCAGTGTGGCTACAGACTTTCATTCCAACCAAGTGGGAGCTACACCTGATTACACTTGTTTAATCAGTTCATCTTGGTCTTCAACCAACTATCAAGGGTGACTCCTATTTGGCTGGAACGAAAGCCTGTAGCCACACTGGCCCCTCATGGATAAGATTGAAGACCCCTGCCCTAGGCTATGATCCCAAACACTTTAGATACGTACGGTACTCTCGTTGATGCCGTAGTGACGAGCCACTGCCGCAAAACTCTTCCCTTCCTTTAGCATATCAAGAAGTCCTACCTTCTCCTGCAGCGTCATTACCTTCTTCTGGTGCTTAGGTTCCTTGGCAGGAGCCTTAGAAGATGCAAAGCGTTTAGGAGCCATTGTAGGGTGTAAAAATTATTCAAAAATACCAAGAACGCACAACACGTGAACAAGTCTGAACTACGGGAACCGCGAGACTGTACTGTACAATGCGCTCATTCGTATCAGCCAATGAGCAGCAGCCCGCCATTCAAACTTCAGCCAATAGCAAGCGAGCATTCGGCTCTGAGAATGTAGCAGTGCGTAAACGTTCTATACGTTCGCCGCAAATGACCGCGAATCGCTGAGATTTCCGCGAATGTATAGGAGATATGTTCTATATAAAATCCCGCGAATATGTGAATTTGCGAATACTGAACCGCGAATAGGCGGGGGTCTACTGTATACTAAATTTTTATATTATTTAACGTACTAGATGGTGTCTCGTGTTCGGTTAAACTAACTTGTTTCTTTCACAGGTATTTTCACCTGACTACAGTGGAGCAGCATATGAAAGTGGCCTTCTCTAAAGTGCTCCGGCACACCAAGAAGAACCCAACCAACCCAAAAGACAAGAGCACCAGCATCCGCTACCTAAAAGGAGTCGGCTCTCACCATGTCGGTCAGAAAGGCGAGTGGCGGGCGGGATTATATTTGCAATCCAGAATCAACTTTTATTTCATGCCACGATACAAAAAAAAAGGGAAACGTATTTATTATTTTTCTTTGCTGCTTCTTGCTTTAGTGACGGATGATATGTACGCGGAGCAAGCAGAGGATCCAGAGAATCCACTCCGCTGCCCCATCAAGCTCTACGATTTTTACCTCTTCAAATGGTGGGCACCTATTCAATGAAGGATTGATCATGTTTTAAGTGTTTGGCTGCTACTAACACTGACCCCTATTTAAGTTATTCCACGAAATCAAGTCGTACGTCAGCTGATAGCCGATGAGACGCGTAGCCTCGAGTTGGCTATAAGCCATGTACAGCGAGATTTGAGTGAGTGGAATAACTGGGGTTTTTTTCTATCCATATTCACTGGATTTTCAGGAACAGAGCTTTTTTTTTTTTGCAAATTCGATAAATAAACTCCATATAAAACGTTCAAAATCATTTTCTGCTTAGAATGTAAACAAACCGGCGAAATGACAGGAGCAATTTGTGAAAAATGCGATAATTCTTGAAAAATAAAGACATTCTTACCATCAAATACATTTATTTATTTTAGGAGGGGTTGTTTTCGAATAGTTTTTCCTTTCGTCCTCGGTCGGTTCAGCAACGTGTGCTGCCATTTTGTTTTTCTCTACTCGCAGTATATGAGCTGATATCCTAGTAGTAGAGTAGCCAATCGGAGCGTGCGATTGCTCATATCCAGTGAATGTGGATAGAATAAATGTTATTTACCAGCTGGGACGTCTGTATGGTGAAGTACCGTGACCAAAGTATTGGCCGAGGTCACGGTATTTCACCATACGGACCGACCTTAAGCTGGTAAATAATATATTCATTTTTTTCTTTACCAAATTCTAACAGAAAATGAGAGCGCCCGAAAGGGAAAAACGAGCCGAGGCACCATTTTGAATCCTCATTCACGGCTGTAATGCAAATGGCTTCCTCCTCGGTATACAAGTGCACTTCCATGGCAGGAAAAAAACTACATTTTGCCGCCTATGTAGTCCCCTACTTATACAAATAGGAGTCATTCAGGATTCAGCCATGTTTTTGCTCGGCGTTAGCAAGAGTTACAGGTTTTTAGCTTTCTCCTGAAATGTTTTCTTTTATTTCTTCTTCCTCAGGGTAGTAAAACTCGCTTTCGCTGTCAACACTGTCGTCATCGCTATCCATGATGTAAAATTAATGCTGTTCTCCTGAGAAATGCGAAAATAAATGTTGACAAAAATTGCTACGATGTTTCTTGTGAACGAGCGAGTCGCCCGGGGTCCGTATCGTAAGATGCAGACCCGCTTGCCAGCCAATCAGAGCGCAGGATTTGATGGAAACCGGACCGCGAAAAAAATGAAAGGTGTTATTTCACTTTGAAACAAATTAGTGAGCCTAAACTAGGATAAAGCTGTGGAACTGAAGAAAAGTAATTTCTTCATATTTATCCTGAAGAAAAATACATCAAGTATTTATGTATGTACTTTTTTTTTTCTTCAGCCCTCAGACTGCCAAAGGCCGGAATGATACGTATTACCTGACGCCAGAGCCTGTCGTAGCCCCAAACAGCCCTATATGGTACTCGACCCAGCCAATCACAAGCGAGCAGCTGGAGCAGATGCTCACACGCATCATGGTGGTGCGGGAAATCCAAGAAATAATCTCCATCACACAGGCCAACATTCAGTGAAGGAAGATGAGGGAGAAGGAGAGAGATGCTGAAAGAAAGGTTTCCACCGCCGAGCTCCTCCGTCCTCACAGCCTCACCGCGACTCGGTCGCTCACAAACTCAAAAGGAGGGAATGTAGCCATCGCCGTGCTCCGTATTTACACAACCCGAAGCACGAACCAGTGGTGGCGCATGGGCAGAGGAGGCCCTACATCTGCTTACGTGCTATAAATCATTTGGAGTAGGATTTAAAACATACTGACCCGGTCAAGGAGATTCGATTACTAACCTTAAAAAGAAAATCAGTCGGTTTACTTAACAAAAATGCAACAAATGTTTGCTAGGCATCCTTTGTTGAGCTTGCTTGTTTTATTTCAGTGCATCATTCTTAAGTGGTTCAGGGTTCAAAGAACATTCGCACGATCACTTTTGTCAGTTAATTGGATTTCTTTGGAGGTTTGCTCTGAAAAACTGCACTACGTCGCGTCATGGTCTCGATGCTATCTGAAACAGTCAGATTCTATAAGTATTTAAAAAAGGAAAAAAAAAAGCCCTTGTACACTGACTCACGATGAGTCTTTATCCACCACTTCTATAAACCTGTAGTTTCATGAAGTGCCTCCTCTGACCAGCCACCACTGGAGGACTGAACTGAACCGGACTTGCAAGCTTTTCTTTTTTTTTTTTTATAAATAAAAGATATTAATCTGTTCATGTGATGCCTGTTGGCACTACACACCTTTAACGTGCAGTTTCTCTTCGCTAGCTGTTGCTCTGTCAAATATGTATCCCCTTTGTTTCATGCTCATCCTTTAACGTCTTTTTTTTTTGGCCTCCCTAATTTGCTCGTTCTTCTGCCATTGTAGCTGGGAGAGGCGAAGAGTGTGATTTTAGACTGGAGTCATCTCTGCAAAGGGTTAAAACACAGGTTCTTTTGGGGAACACCTTACACACCCTTGACTTGGCAAGAGTGCAGTCACTTGGAGAAGTGTATTCTATACAGACTTTTTTTTTTTGGCGTTCTTGGTTTTTATTTTTTATATATGCATCTATGGTAATCTGATATGTATTGATATTATAGTGGTGCTGGAGACTGAAAGAATCGAAGCCTGTGTTTTCAAACATGCCTTTTGTACAGTGAGGTCCCTGTAATTGTGTGTAGTGTCGTTTTTTTTTTTTTTTTTTTATGGAAGGATATTGCAAAGACAAAATTTAGAGGTTTTAAGGGCTTGCACTGAAGCTCAGTTTATTTGGTTTCATTAAATCAGACATAACACAATCTTAAACTCTTATACTGTAGAAACGGAGGTCCCTTAATCACCCAAGTCAACGTAGACTTGTCTCGAAGCAATCTGATCTGCATGCTTGCATCTATCACGTGCACAGTCGACGTATCCTGTTCTCGTTTTAATAGATGCTGTTCTGACTTCCTGTAAGCCTTGGTCTCTAGTTAAAGAGTTTAGTCATATGCAAGGTGGTGGTGGTGCTCATCTCTTATGGCTTCTCTGGCAGCTGGATTTGCAGTTTTTTCAGGGCTGCTGTGAAGAACTTGGGAAGCGGACAGGACACCGTGAGGTCACAGTGACCCTTAACCCCTGGTAGGGTGATCTGTCGGACATGGAGGTGGAGAGGAAGGTGTCGGGTTTTGCTCTGCTCCAGTCCAAGCTGCCGCAGCACACCTTCCGGTAACTTCTGCAGGCAGAAACGTGATACACATGCTTGGTGAAGTGTGACCAGTGAAAAAGTCGTTACCTCAGATCACCTCTTGATGATGGGAGATTTATTTATCGTCACGTCATGGTGCTTTTAAGTGTGTCAGAATATTTTACTATTTTTAATTTCTTATTAAACCGTAAACAGTACTGAAAGTCATAACTACATGGCTAGCTTAGGAGACTTGACAACTTTTGGCAGACAAAAGCTCAACAATAGCGCCCCGGACAAAAATATGTACATCCACCAGTCAGCACTTTGGCTGGAGTATTGTATTATCTGCTTTAGAGTAGAGGAGGGTGTTTTTTTTTTTTTTTTTTCATAACCTCAAGTGGTCCGCGAGGTGATCTACAAATGTAGTCAGCGTTTTCAAGATAAGCTAGCGTATGCTTTGTAACATTATTAGAAAGTTAAATTTATCCAATCTTGTTTTTAACGGCAATCAAACGGGCCTGTAATTTCATCATTATTATTATTTAAAAAGCCTTCTGCATCTGAATTTGCACCACATAAAACTTGTAGTGTGCACGTGCTCTTATTCCGCCTCTTGTCTCTAGGCAACAGTCACCTCACAAATCTCTGCCAAACAGGCAGGCAGACCTGAAAACAAGCAAACGAAAATTCTGAACATATAATAGGCTAATCCTAACTAGCTCGTGTCCGTGGCGATTTTTTAAATTTACTGAAAGTGAAACAACAAGGATGGAGAAGTGGCTGACAGGTTCGGTTAAGAGGAAAAAACCTGACACAAGCATCAATAAGGAGAAAATGCAAAGAAAATTAGATTCAGTTAGCACAAGAAAAACAAGCTCGGCAGACTAAACCAACAGCAAAGGTGAAAAGAAAATACCACAATGAATATCTAAAGTTGGGATTTTTCTGGACTGTGTGGGGCGGGGGGTTGACAGGTGGTCCCTGGTCTGAAAAAGTTTGAGAAACGCTGTTCTACAGGGTCGCAGGCTATGAAATGAATTATGAATTCTTCGTACAAGTGTCTTCGCACATCCTTAATTGTTCTTTCTTCGAAGAATGTTTGATCAACTTGCATACATGACCGTAGTGACAGCAATGTAACTAATGCTAGAGTTTACAATGATAAACGACATGCGCGCGCGCACAGGTTTTCAGTGCAGGTGTGGCCTGTGTGCTGGGAAATGAAGGTTGCGAAATTTTGGGGCAGTCGCAGCCAGAAACAAGACTGAGAACCACTGCCGTAAGGAACTTGATCACTAAAATAAATATCTCGGAAAAAGCCAAGAGTGAGGTAAATGTCGATTAATCAATTATTCACCATGACTTAACTGTGACACCGTAGCAACCCTACTGTAGACTAATTGATCATGTTTCCTGTCCAAACACAACACAGCATTGACGGTCATGATCCACAGCGTGTATGACTCCTCACTCGGACACTTTAACTGGTCTGAACATTACCCAATCTCAATTGTAAAGAAAACCTGGGATTATTTGGAATTTGTATTATTTGCATTATATGGACTAAAACTAGAAGAAACTCAAATGTCTCAAGACACGTGAGATCTTTCCTGACCAGTTTGGTACTGTTATGAAGGACGTGTGATCATTTTTATTTGTCCCAGGTGCTTCATGCTGGCTGCTTGTTGATAGTGTGTTTAAAGGAACAGTCCACCGTACTTCCATAATGAAATATGCTCTTATCTGAATTGAGACGAGCTGCTCCGTACCTCTCCGAGCTTTGCGCGACCTCCCAGTCAGTCAGACGCGCTGTCACTCCTGTTAGCAATGTAGCTAGGCTCAGTATGGCCAATGGTATTTTTTGGGGCTGTAGTTAGATGCGACCAAACTCTTCCGCGTTTTTCCTGTTTACATAGGTTTATATGACCAGTGATATGAAACAAGTTCAGTTACACAAATTGAAACGTAGCGATTTTCTATGCTATGGAAAGTGCGCACTATAATGACAGGCGTACTAACACCTTCTGCGCGCTTCGGCAGCGCATTGATACGGAGCTCAGATATCAATGTGCTGCCGAAGCGCGCAGAAGGTGTCAGTACGCCTGTCATTATAGTGCGCACTTTCCATAGCATAGAAAATCGCTACGTTTCAATTTGTGTAACTGAACTTGTTTCATATCACTGGTCATATAAACCTATGTAAACAGGAAAAACGCGGAAGAGTTTGGTCACATCTAACTACAGCCCCAAAAAATACCATTGGCCATACTGAGCCTAGCTACATTGCTAACAGGAGTGACAGCGCGTCTGACTGACTGGGAGGTCGCGCAAAGCTCGGAGAGGTACGGAGCAGCTCGTCTCAATTCAGATAAGAGCATATTTCATTATGGAAGTACGGTGGACTGTTCCTTTAAGGGATGCATCAATACTGACGCTGGTATCGGTTTGATACAATGCCCGTTTACTTGGACTGTATTTGTACTCCATAAGTCAAACTCAACATCAACTCGGCGACAATGTGCATGTCTCCTCTACCAACAAGCCTAGTCCTTCTTGTTAGCTCATCTGGCAGAAAGGCGACGAGTTTATGCCATCATGTGTTGTCCACATTTCACGAAAATCGCTTCTTCTGTCTCAATTCTTCACCAATTTTTATTCTTTGTGGCAGGAAGGTAGGTTTGCCTGGGATGCATATACAGTGGTGCTTGAAAGTTTGTGAACCCTTTAGAATTTTCTATATTTCTGCATAAATGACCTAAAACAACATCAGATTTTCACACAAGTCCTAAAAGTAGATAAAGAGAATCCAGTTAAACAAATGAAACAAAAATATTATACTTGGTCATTTACTTATTGAGGAAAATGATCCAATATTACATATCTGTGAGTGGCAAAAGTATGTGAACCTCTAGGATTAGCAGTTAATTTGAAGGTGAAATTAGAGTCAGGTGTTTTCAATCAATAGGATGACAATCAGGTGTGAGTGGGCACCCTGTTTTATTTAAAGAACAGGGATCTATCAAAGTCTGATCTTCACAACACGTTTGTAGAAGTGTATCATGGCACGAACAAAGGAGATTTCTGAGGACCTCAGAAAAAGGGTTGTTGATGCTCATCAGGCTGGAAAAGGTTACAAAACCATCTCTAAAGAGTTTGGACTCCACCAATCCACAGTCAGACAGATTGTGTACAAATGGAGGAAATTCAAGGCCATTGTTACCCTCCCCAGGAGTGGTCGACCAACAAAGATCACTCCAAGAGCAAGGCGTGTAATAGTCGGCGAGGTCACAAAAGACCCCAGGGTAACTTCTAAGCAACTGAAGGCCTCTCTCACATTAGCTAATGTTAATGTTTATGAGTCCACCATCAGGAGAGCACTGAACAACAATGGTGTGCTTGGCAGGTTTGCAAGGAGAAAGCCACTGCTCTCCAAAAAGAACATTGTTGCTCGCAGTTTGCTAACGATCACATGGACAAGCCAGAAGGCTATTGGAAAAATGTTTTGTGGACGGATGAGACCAAAATATAACTTTTTGGTTTAAATGAGAAGCGCTATGTTTGGAGAAAGGAAAACACTACATTCCAGTATAAGAACCTTATCCCATCTGTGAAACATGGTGGTGGTAGTATCATGGTTTGGGCTATCAAAAGGCATACGCACGTCCTTTTGAGCGCAGGTTACGGCACAATTCATGGTGGCACTTTGCTGTCGTTTATTATTGACCGTTCACAAACTTTCAAGCTCCACTGTAGCTTCTACCCCAATTTGCATAATTGCAATTAATAATGAAGATACGGAGTAATTAATCAATCCCTAATGAGCAGTTTCCACACAAATCACCACTTCTCCCTCAATTCTTCACCAATTTTGATTGTTTCTGGCATGAAGGTAGGGGGACCTAGGGTGCATAGAACTTCTTTGCTTCATTACAATTATTAATGAAGTTATGGACTAATTAAGCCTTAATGAGCAGTTAAAAAAAATTGACGCTTCTCAGTCGATTCCTCACCGTTTTGGATTCTTTCTGGCAAATAGGTCGGTATTCCTGGGTGTGTGTATGTACCTCTTGTATATAGCTTGTAACATTTATTGCGCAAGGTGGCCCACTTTAGATCGTTCCTTGTGGACTAGCCGGGGCCGGCGTGAGCTACGCCGTCATTGACGGTCTCGTTACTTGTTTGTATGTCAAAGCTACCCATAAAATACACTTCAAACATAAAGAAAGCTATTAAAGAAATTCATCTCCTGATTCCAATGATAATTCCATATAAATCTTACAAGCATTTGACTCCTCGTTCTTGAAATATCTCAAGAATCATGGGTAGACACGCTGATGGATGGATGGACAGACCGATGGCAAAAATCGTCGATGGAGCTAAAAATTGGTCTCGAGTTCCTGAACATGAAGGCGTAAGTAACATCTTGGTATAACAAACAGGAAGGAAGCTATCAAAGAAAAAACTACTTCAGATATTTGACCTTGCTATGAGCTTGACCCTGTATGGATCAATTCCAAAATCTAATCGGTTCATCTCCTAGTTACAATCATAAATCCATATGGAAATACTCTCTAATGAGAATCTCAGACGGATGGACGGACAACCCGAAAACAGTGTATAAAAATGCTCCGTTGGGGCGTCGTGGCTCAGGTGGATAAGGCGCCATACCATAAATCCGGGGACCCGGGTTCGATTCCGACCCGAGGTCATTTCCCGATCCCTCCCTGTCTCTCTCTCTCCAGCTCATTTCCTGTCTCTACACTGTCCTATCCAATAAAGGTGAAAAAGCCCCCAAAAATATCTTAAAAAAAAAATGCTCCGTTACCATATTAAAGACTTAATGATCGCACCGGCATTTACGCGGTATCTTAAGGTGTTTATGAGCACGGAGCATTAGTGCTGCACACTAGTGCCGAGTGTGCGGAGAAACTGTTGCACATAAGAGCGCTTCAGTTCTGCGAGCACTGAGCACCGAGGCATATGCATGTCCTTTTACGGCACAATTCATGGTGGCACTTTGCTCTCGTTTATAATGACCGTGTTCTATAGACTCTGTATTAAATTTAAATTAAAACTCGGCACAGGGAGTTCATTTTCAGAAGCACACAGCAGCAACCAACATGAACGGAGTGAAATAAAATGTTCCGTGATTGTCACGCTCATAACTGGCCTTAAAAAAAAAAAAAACACTTCCCATCAGCAGCACCACACTGCTGCACTTTGGGTTACGCTTGGATGACGTGAACTGATAACCGTTTGCCAATCGATCCATCTTGGTAATTAATCCACGCATAAACTACCCTGTGGATATCCATGATTGTTACATTCATTCAGTATTGAATGTCAGGTATGTTTACAATTTACATACCTGAGGAGCCAGCTTCTTCCAGTGGGCGTATTTATGATCTCCCAGAATAGGGCAAGCCACAGCCAACGCCATATGAACCCGCAGCTGATGTTTCACTCCTAACACACAATATAATTCCATTATTTCATGAACTGTCTCAAAGAATTCAAATACACCCATATACAGTATCATTGCCAAAACAACAACAACCTTAATATCAATCTTTACACTGTAACATACGAACAAGATTTGACGTTTTCAGTTTCCTCAACATGGTTGATTTTTGGCTTTGGTTACAAATGCCGATTCACTGCCTGCGGATAGTGGACTCAGTAATTTTAGCCCTTGCTTCATCTTTAACTAAAGAGAGAGAGAGAGAGAGAAATGCAGCACAGCTTTAGTCCTTTAGCCAGCCCAGCTCTCTCTCCTCCTCCTCATCTGTAATTTCTGCTCAAACAGATCAGGTTCCAAAGTTTCGACTTTCATGCTAATACTGTCGTCTTGTAGCTCGGTAACTGGCCGTGCCGAGTCTCTGCTGTAACTCATACACCGATCAGCCGTAACATTAAAACCACTGACAAGTGAAGAAGTGAATAACCTTGATAATCTCATTACAATGGCACTTCCTGTCAAGGGGTGGGATATATAAGGCAGCAAGAAAGAGAACAGTCGGTTCTTGAAGTTAACGTGCTGGAAGCAGGAAAAATGGGCAAGTGTAAGGATCTGAGCAACTTTGACAAGGGCCAAATTGTGATGGCGAGATGACTGGGTCTGAGCATCTCCAAAATGGCGCATCTTGTGGGGGTGTTCCCGGTGTGCAGTGGTTAGTACCGAACAAAAGTGGTCCAAGGATCCAAAGGACAACCGGTGAACCGGTGACAGGGTCATGGGTGTCAAAGGCTCATTGATTTGCATGGGGCACAAAGGATTTCTCATATGGTCCAATCACACAGAAGAGCTATGTTTCACCTTTCTGTTTTGGCCAGCATTAACTTTTTCAACAGTTTGTGCTATCGTAGTTCTTCTGGATTGGACCATATGAGCGAGCCTTCGTGCCCCGTGTGAATCAATGAGCCTTCGACACCCATGACCCTATTGCCGGTTCACCGGTTGTCCTTTGGATCCTTGGACCACTTTTATTTGGTACTAACCACTGCACACCAGGAACACCCCACAAGATGTGCCATTTTGGAGATGCTCAGACCCAGTCGTCTCGCCATCACAATCTGGCCTTGTGAAAGTCGCTCAGATCCTTAAGGCCTCTGCATGCTCTTGCGACAAGGCTTTCGCAGACAGCTTTTCGCAGACAGTTGTAATTTATCGTTGAGCGGGGAGTAATAGGCGTGCGCGATGTTATTCACCGCTACAACGCAAGGGGGCGTGAAGTCGCGAAATCGCTAGGAGTAGTTGGTGGGTGTGGTTAGTGGAGTGTTTATCCTCCGGTTACTTATAATGACTAGAACTGGAGTCGTATAGATGTACGTACTTCCTCGATCAACCGCTCTTCGTGCTGCTCCATCTTCGCTCGTGTTCTTAAAAATGGCGGTCGTGAAAACAAACCAAACCGGGAGAGTAGGGAAGCGGAAGTGCGTGCACAGCGGATGTAGAGTGGACCAATCAGAGCCCTCTTGTCTGCGACACTGTCTGCGAGGCTTCTGCGGTGGTCACAATTTTTGGGAGGTGCGCGCAGAGCGTCTGCGAAGGTGGGGGGGGCTACGCAGACGCTATCTGCGACACCGTCTGCGAGGACTGCGTTGTCAGCATAAATTGGCCTTTACGCTTGCCCGTTTTTTCCTGCTTCCAACACGTCAACTTCAAAAACTGACTGTTCTCTTTCTTGCTGCCTTATATATGTATCCCACCCCTTGACAGGTGCCACTGTAATGAGATAATCAATGTTATTCACGTCACCTTATGGCTGACGTGAATACTGAAACTTTGAATCCGCTGAATGAGGAGTGGCGAATAGTGCAGCAGATAACATAATATTTCAGAGGAATCTTTCAAATTGTGATACAAGCACCAAATTCGGCACTTAGACATTATTCTTTTGAAAAAGTACGCGGGCCACTTGAAATTCAAGATGGCTGCCCATTTTAAAGATGGCCGCCATGTCCAGTACAGAAATATATCGTTTTGCCATAACTATGCACAGACTTGTCCGATATGGATGATTCTGGCATCAAATTATACATTTTTGACCATGTAGAATCCAAATCTGGGAGAATAAAATCACTCAGAAGCTTACTTTTGCCTTATTCGTGGCCTTTTGTAAAATAGTCCGCTAACATAGCTAGCATGCATGTTTGTATAGACTATAGCAGTAATTATAGTTTAGGGTGTAGGGTGTAGCAGTCGAGGTAGAGGATGTCCTCGTCATAGCAATCAGTGTTCTGCCTCTCCTTCAAGGGATTGGTCTGCACCAGTTGTGGGTGGCCTTTGGCCAAGGACGGAACCTGAGATGGATTCCTGTACATGACCTGCACCTCTCTTTAGGACTGGAGAAGAGCAAAGGAATACTCTTCTTCCATGCCTTCACTGGTTGCGATGTTGTATCAGGTTTCCGCAGCAAAGGGAAGAAGTCTGCATGGCAAACCTGGGATGTGTATGCTGAAGCTTCTGATGTCTTTGCCAAGCTCAGCCAGTACCCACCAACAGTAGATGATGATGATCTGGAGGTCCTGGAGAAGTTTGTGGTGACAATGTATGACAGGTCCAGTACAGTTGCACGTGTTGATGATGCCAGGCTGGATATGTTTGCTCAAAAGCAGAGGCCATATGAAGCCATCCCTCCAACTCAAGCAGCACTACTTCAGCATGCAAAGCGCGCTGCCTATCAAGCAGGCTGTATATGGAGTCAGTCAACACTGCGCCAACCAGAAACACAAAGTCCTGCTGACTGGGGATGGACAAAGAGTGGAGACACATGGAAGGTCTTCTGGACAACGCTTCCACCTGTTGCCGAGAGTTGCCAACAGCTGACCAAATGTGGATGCAAATCTGAATGCCGTGGAAGGTGCAAATGCTACCGATTCAGTCTCACCTGCACCGGACTATGTAGCTGCAAATGTGAGGACAAGTGAAACCATGCAGCTCACTGCTGGGGTGAACAGTGCATTTGTGAGCTCTGTATTTGACTCATTGCACTCTGCAGTGACAAACATTGACCATAACTAAACATTCCAGTTGTGCATTTAAAAATAAATAAATAAAATAGTTTGTAGGATATGTTCTGGTCTATGTACAACCCTGATTCCAAAAAAGTTGGGACAAAGTACAAATTGTAAATAAAAACGGAATGCAATAATTTACAAATCTCAAAAACTGATATTGCATTCACAATAGAACATAGACAACATATCAAATGTCGAAAGTGAGACATTTTGAAATTTCATGCCAAATATTGGCTCATTTGAAATTTCATGACAGCAACACATTTCAAAAAAGTTGGGACAGGGGCAATAAGAGGCTGGAAAAGTTAAAGGTACAAAAAAGGAACAGCTGGAGGACCAAATTGCAACTCATTAGGTCAATTGGCAATAGGTCATTAACATGACTGGGTATAAAAAGAGCATCTTGGAGTGGCAGCGGTTCTCAGAAGTAAAGATGGGAAGAGGATCACCAATCCCCCTAATTCTGCGCCGACAAATAGTGGAGCAATATCAGAAAGGAGTTCGACAGTGTAAAATTGCAAAGAGTTTGAGCATATCATCATCTACAGTGCATAATATCATCAAAAGATTCAGAGAATCTGGAAGAATCTCTGTGCGTAAGGGTCAAGGCCGGAAAACCATACTGGGTGCCCGTGATCTTCAGGCCCTTAGATGGCACTGCATCACATACAGGCATGCTTCTGTATTGGAAATCACAAAATGGGCTCAGGAATATTTCCAGAGAACATTATCTGTGAACACAATTCACCGTGCCATCCGCCATTGCCAGCTAAAACTCCATAGTTCAAAGAAGAAGCCGTATCTAAACATGATCCAGAAGCGCAGACGTCTTCTCTGGGCCAAGGCTCATTTAAAATGGACTGTGGCAAAGTGGAAAACTGTTCTGTGGTCAGACGAATCAAAATTTGAAGTTCTTTATGGAAATCAGGGACGCCGTGTCATTCGGACTAAAGAGGAGAAGGACGACCCGAGTTGTTATCAGCGCTCAGTTCAGAAGCCTGCATCTCTGATGGTATGGGGTTGCATTAGTGCGTGTGGCATGGGCAGCTTATACATCTGGAAAGACACCATCAATGCTGAAAGGTACATCCAGGTTCTAGAGCAACATATGCTCCCATCCAGATGACGTCTCTTTCAGGGAAGACCTTGCATTTTCCAACATGACAATGCCAAACCACATACTGCATCAATTACAGCATCATGGCTGCATAGAAGAAGGGTCCGGGTACTGAACTGGCCAGCCTGCAGTCCAGATCTTTCACCCATAGAAAACATTTGGCGCATCATAAAATGGAAGATACGACAAAAAAGACCTAAGACAGCTGAGCAACTAGTATCCTACATTAGACAAGAATGGGTTAACATTCCTATCCCTAAACTTGAGCAACTTGTCTCCTCAGTCCCCAGACGTTTACAGACTGTTGTAAAGAGAAAAGGGGATGTCTCACAGTGGTAAACATGGCCTTGTCCCAACTTTTTTGAGATGTGTTGTTGTCATGAAATTTAAAATCACCTAATTTTTCTCTTTAAATGATACATTTTCTCAGTTTAAACATTTGATATGTCATCTATGTTCTATTCTGAATAAAATATGGAATTTTGAAACTTCCACATCATTGCATTCCGTTTTTATTTACAATTTGTACTTTGTCCCAACTTTTTTGGAATCGGGGTTGTATATTTTTCATCATATTTTTGCTAGAAATGGCAGAAAGGAGCTCCCTAGAAGGTTAAGAGTGGGATTTTTAGATTTCTCATAGTCAAAAACCTACTTTTAGACACCAAGATCATTCAAATCGGTCAAAGTGGCCAGATTATATCCCATTTTCAAGTCTACAGCGGCGGCCATCTTGAAAATAAGCAGCCATCTTGAATTTCAGGTGGCCCGCGTACTTTTTCAAAAGAATAATGTCTAAGGAGTATTTGTGCCAAGTTTGGTGCTTGTATCACCATTTGAAAGATTGTTTCAGTTATCTGCTACACTAGAAAAAATAATAATAAAGCTTTTGTTCTAACAGCGAAACCAGACTCTTATCTCTTAGAGATTGTAACTGCACTAGGAATGTGCTACAAACATCAGCCTTACAAGAATAACAACCACCACACCTCCCAATAAATATTTAAAGATAAACATATTTCAGGTGTTTGTGGGTGGCGTTTTCTTATCATCTGATAGCGTGAATATGAGTCATGGTAGGTAATATCTCAGTACCTGTGATTGGCTGGAGCTCCACCAAGCTGCATCCTGAGCTGCTGTCCAGGACTTTGTAGCGCGTAACTGCGCTGTGTGCTTGGCGGTGAGCTCTCACTCGGACCAGCCCGTCTCCGTCCTCATTCGGTCTATACAGCGGACTCAGACCCATCTGCAGGACACCTCGATATCATCAGTATAGCTTTTTCAAGACGGGTCCGATAAGCTCGCCTTTTTATTCCGGGAGAGCCCCTGAAGACGCAGTGGCTTAATTTTATTTACTCCAATAATACGCCGTCGAGTCTACCTAAGACAGTGTATGTTTGTCGGAAGCATTTTCCTGAGGAATGTTTCCACAACTTGGGACAGTACAGGGCAGGTTTTGCACATCAACTGTCACTGAAGCCTGGGTCCGTACCAAGAATCCCTGCCGCATCAGCAACAAACACCGAACAAGTAAGTGTTTAACTGTTAAGTTGTTTTGCCGTGTTTTAAAATCGGTGCGTTAGCCTAGCAATGGCTACATTAGCTGTGCAGCTAACCGCTTCCTGCAGTTAGCCAGGTAATCTGCGCTACAAAACTAAAGAGGATGCAACATGCTCTGTTAAACTGAGTTTAGTCTGGAAGTTGACTGTAACTTATGAGCTTATGTTTGACTATTGCTCCGCAATGCATGTCTTCTGTTGGATAAGCGCTATGTTGCTGTAGTTGCTGCTTCTATCCTCTTTGGTTATGGAGTGCGTGTTCAAGCCTAGGGTATTACACGTTCGTAAACTACCACTCCGAACACTCTCACTCTCTGTTCTCTGTGTCACGTTGAGTTTACGAAAGGAGTCCGAGGGAGAACGGGGTTTTGTCTTAGCAGCGTGGCTACAGGCGCTGATAGCAGCGAGTATGTGTGCGCGCAGCTTGGTCAAGCCCCTCCCCCCATGGCCCGCCCCCACCCTCTACCCTTCCCCGCCTCCTGCTTCTCATTAGCAAAACGACGCACTGGGAAAAGCGCTGAAATGGGGCTTTCTCCCAGGAGGCTATATTTACGTGCCGAGGGTTCATTTCGAGAAAGGCTGCGGATATAACATCCGGAAGCCTCCACGAGCCCGTTTAAAGCATCAACAAACCACCATGCCATGGGACCTTTAAAGCTTATGAGAGATAAATAAACAATACAAAGCTACCGATATTGTCCTGAGTAATAAAAAAGGTGAGTTAGATGATAAAAATCTAGTGACGGCAGACAGAAAATGAGCACAGACTCAGCGTAGGACGTGATATGACATCATTTCTAGCGTAAACAAGCCTTAATGTTTGCTCACCTTAAAGTGATGCTGGTCCCCCGTGATTTCCTTTTCAATGATAGGGATGTCAATGACCCCTTCGGAAGGAACAGGGACACCAACGGTGATCACCCTGTGTGAAAAGAGGTCGGACATTATTACTGTATTACAGAGCCTTGCGTAAGTATTCACCCCCAACCCCGCCTGAACGTTTCCACTTTAGCAGTGTCACCACCATGAAGTGAAACGGACTTAATTGGATTCATGTCATGAAACTAAAACAAAACAGCTGGTCATAACAGAGGGGGAAAAAAAACAAAAACAACCCAAGTGCATAAGTATTCACACCCATTTCTTTGCAACCTGTAATAGTGAGATCAGACTACAGGATATTTTTGTCTTTCACGATGGTCACCATATCAGATTAGGCGATCATCGTGCCAGAAATTCTTGCTGTGCTTTGGTCCGGAGATTGATAACACTACAATTTTGACCCTGACCAATCATCATTCAGGTCCTTGGGGTGTTGTCAGGGAGGAGGGTTAAGAAGTTGTCTATCATGGCTGCAGAAGTAACGTTAAGGAACATATTGTTAGACTTGTCAAACTAGGCAAAAAAAAAATTCTGACGTTAATCTTTTCATCAGGGTGTCGTAGAGCATCCCAGACGCCACGTTGCTGTTCTTCGATGTGCTGTTTATGTCACACTTCCATGAACTAATTTATGGCCTTGATTGGTTCAGGGCCAATCAGAATTCACATCATTAGTAATTAACTGTCACACGATCTCAGTATAAATACACTGCTCAGGAGTTTGTCAGGGAAGAATATTTCTGAAGATCAAGGAACTATCAAATGCAAGCCAGTGTACAGTATATCTTCATTTATTCTATCCACATTCACTGGATATGAGCAATCGCGCGCTCTGATTGGCTACTCTGCTACTAGGCTATCAGCTCATATACCGTGAGTAGAGAAAAGCAAAACGGCGGCGCGTGTTACTGAACCAACCGAGGACGAAATAAAAACTCGACTCGAAAACAAAACCCCAAAAAATACACAAAAAAAGCAACAAAATGCGGAATAAAAGTATCTGATAGTAAAAAGGTATCTTTATTATTTTTCAAGAATTATTATTAATCGCATTTTTCACAAATTGCTCCTGTCATTTCACCGGTTTGTTTACGTTCTAAGCGGAAATGATTCTGTCGGACGTTTTGGATATTAAAAAAAAAAAGTTTTGTCGAATTTGCTAAAAATAAAAATGCTCCATTTCTCAAAATCCAGTGAATGTGGATAGAATAAAACAATTATTCCACTCAATCTCGTCGTACACGGCTTATAGGCAACTCGGTTATAGCTACGCGCCTCGTCGGCTATCAGCTCACGTACAGTATGACTCGATTTCGTGTTATAACTGTTAATTAGATAATATTAAAGCCACCAAATGTTTGGTTAAACATATTCTTTAAGATATGGAATAATAAATTTTTTAATGCACGAGTTAGAAGGTGCAGAAGAGCTTGTATTTTGTATCATAATGATCTCAAGTCGGATTTTTCCTGCGAGATTTTCAGCCCGTTGTTTAAAAAAGAAAGAATTACGCAACAATATCACACTTTACCCAGTCTGCATGCTCTGAAGGATTTAAAGACTCCGATAACTGAGTGAGAGACAGTTTCAAGGTTCTTATTAATATTCATCTTTAATCCAAACATGATTAAAGACGATCGGCCTGGCCCTGTGTAATGATGAAATACTTGTCCGTTTCATAATCACTGACATGTATGTCGTCTCTGCTTGATGTGATCTGAAGAGATTGTGTATTCGTTCGGCAGTCTCGTCCGTCCTGGCCAGGAACAAAATTCCTGTCGTGTCCTTC
The DNA here is from genome assembly GCF_027579695.1 of Neoarius graeffei. Classification (NCBI taxonomy): domain Eukaryota; kingdom Metazoa; phylum Chordata; class Actinopteri; order Siluriformes; family Ariidae; genus Neoarius; species Neoarius graeffei. The sequence continues at coordinate 44,627,007 of NC_083594.1, forward strand.
TCGAGATTGTAACAGACGTGCAGCTCAGATCCTCCTTTCATACCGTCAGTAATCTTGGCCAGGACCGGCAGACTCTCTGCAATGCTGTTCCTGATGCCTCCAGTACCTACGGGAAGGACCAGCCATGATTCAGAGAAGAAAGTAAATCATGACGCCCTGCTGTGAAATACTGTGTGCGTATCAGGAATATTTCTTAAACACTGACAGACTAAAAATGATTGATGAAACCCAGTCAAAAAAAAAAAAAAAAAAGTAGTTCGTTATTTTAGAGCCCAATTAAAAACAACGATGAGCAAATTTCCAGGTTTGAACTTGAAGGACACTCGGTAGAGAGCATACCTCTGCGAAGCCATATATTATCAACGTCAAAATCAAAATCACTTGAACCTAGGATAATCCTAAAGCTGTACACCAAATTTCATCCAAATCCGTTCACTGATTTTTGAGTTGTTCTGGGAACAAACAAACAAAACCCTGGATCCACATCCATATCTGCATCAAAATCTAATCAATTGTTCCTTGGCCACCTTTCCTCAAAATTTCATCGAAATCTGTTCACTACTTCCCGAGTTATTTTTGGAACAAACAAACAAACGGAGGCAAAAACATAACCTCCTCCAACAAAGCTGGCGGACATAAAAATCAGGGATCCCAGCAGTAATTGAAAAAAATAGAGGAATGTAAGAAACTATCACCGGGTGGCACGGTGGTGTAGGCTAGTGGTTAGCGCTGTTGCCTCACAGCAAGAAGGTCCGGGTTCGAGCCCCGTGGCCAGCGAGGGCCTTTCTGTGCGGAGTTTGCATGTTCTCCCCGTGTCCGCGTGGGTTTCCTCCGGGTGCTCCGGTTTCCCCCACAGTCCAAAGACATGCAGGTTAGGTTAACTGGTGACTCTAAATTGACCGTAGGTGTGAATGTGAGTGTGAATGGTTGTCTGTGTCTATGTGTCAGCCCTGTGATGACCTGGCGACTTGTCCAGGGTGTACCCCGCCTTTCGCCCGTAGTCAGCTGGGATAGGCTCCAGCTTGCCTGCAACCCTGTAGAACAGGATAAAGCGGCTAGAGATAATGAGATGAGATGAGAATCTATCAGCAGGGGTCAAGGGGGCTGCCTGAAGCTGTTGAGATTTTAACATTTAAAGATGCTATAGAACATATTTTTTACATAGATTTAACATAGAAAAGCAACAGAATTTAACCATAATGTGTATCTATTTGATGCCATATTTTGTAATCTATGACAAGTGGCAAAAAAAAATAAATTATAAAAATTAGACGAAAATGTAGCTTTGAAGAATACACTTGCCTAAATATTCCACTGATTTTGTTATAACAATAGTATCCATAGTTCATCTCATTTGTTTATTTTTTTGTTTCAAGTTAATGTCAAAACTAGTCTAATATAAGCCACATTCATTTTTCAAAAATCATGAATATGAGCAGAAATCAATGATTCAGTAATATTAGATATATACATATGTACAGCAAATACTGGAGATATTTGATTTAAACCTCTCTTTTTGAAAGGTTTCACTGCAAAGGAGTTTAATGCTCTTTTCTGGGGTGCATTCTGTCTTTCCTCCAGTTTTCTCTGCTTTTGTTTCTCTGATCTTTCCTTCTGCTTTTCTGATGTTCCTGCAGTGCTCTGAATTAAGTTCAACGCATTAGAAACAAAAGCACGAACGGAGTTAAAACATGTTTTCTAGCAAATGGGCGCAGCCATATTGTTTTCTCGTTCTATCGCGTACAGTCTCGCGGTCAGTGTTGCCAGATACTCCTGATGTTTTCCAGCCCAAAATATGTTCAAAACCCGCCAAAATGCACTTGAAACCCCCCAACTGGACGGAGAACCGCGCAATCTGGCAACACTGCTCGCGGTATTTACATCAATTTAACTTCCGAGTGTTCCCGAATGTCAACGAGAACAAACGAAGCTGACGAAAACATCGCTAAACAAGCAAACCAAATCAGAACGTATTCTGCTGGTCATTTTACTTAAACAGGGGCGGCACGGTGGTGTAGTGGTTAGCGCTGTCGCCTCACAGCAAGAAGGTCCTGGGTTCGAGCCCTGGGGCCGCCGAGGGCCTTTCTGTGTGGAGTTTGCATGTTCTCCCCGTGTCCGCGTGGGTTTCCTCCGGGTGCTCCGGTTTCCCCCACAGTCCAAAGACATGCAGGTTAGGTTAACTGGTGACTCTAAATTGACCGTAGGTGTGAATGTGAGTGTGAATGGTTGTCTGTGTCTATGTGTCAGCCCTGTGATGACCTGGCGACTTGTCCAGGGTGTACCCCGCCTTTCGCCCGTAGTCAGCTGGGATAGGCTCCAGCTTGCCTGCGACTCTGTAGAACAGGATAAAGCGGCTAGAGATAATGAGATAATGAGATGAGATTTTACTTAAACATATTTTTAATGGATATACAAGAGATAAAAAAAAACCCACTTTCGCTAGAAAATAGCGGAATTCCGCTAAATAGCGGACGTCTGGGATCCCTGAAAAATAAGCTTGAAATGAAGAAACTAACCTGATCCATGGCATATCAATATTTATGGTAACAAAAATTAGTTTTCCAGCACAAAATTAAAACAGAAAAAATGTTTGTATGTCAATAAAGAAAGCAGCATATTACATTTTTCAGATGAAAAAAGAAAACATAACGAAGGCTGCTGGGTTTTGGGGAAAAGTGAAGAAGCGAGTGCGACAGTCAAAGTGTCCAGAAGAACTGTGGCTGGTTCTGTAAGATGCTCAGTAAAACCTACAGCTCATTTCCTCACGACACAAACCGTATCCGAGACTATTATTTATCTAATGTGACTCAATAATGTAGAAGTCATGAAATAAAAATCAATAAAAGTTTATATGAAAGCAAACCAGGCTGCCAAAGACTTTTACACAGTATCGTATGTTTCTACTGAAAACCGGTAAATGGTGTCATTTATATTAGCTATAGGAAAGTGTTATCTGGGTGTCTCGCATTATCCCAGAAAATCACCAACAATTATTACAAGACTAAATACTGCACGGTATACACCGATCAGCCGTAACATTAAAACCACTGACAAGTGAAGAACGTTGATTATCTCATTACAATGGCACCTCCTGTCAAGGGATGGGATACACTACCGTTCAAAAGTTTGGGGTCACTTTGAAATGTCCTTATTTTTGAAAGAAAAGCACTGTTCTTTTCAATGAAGATCACTTTAAACTAATCAGAAATCCACTCTATACATTGCTAATGTGGTAAATGACTCTTCTAGCTGCAAATGTCTGGTTTTTGGTGCAATATCTCCATAGGTGTATAGAGGCCCATTTCCAGCAACTCTCACTCCAGTGTTCTAATGGTACAATGTGTTTGCTCATTGCCTCAGAAGGCTAATGGATGATTAGAAAACCCTTGTACAATCATGTTAGCACAGCTGAAAACAGTTTAGCTCTTTAGAGAAGCTATAAAACTGACCTTCCTTTGAGCAGATTGAGGTGGGGTTTACATTAGACCGTATCAGCGGATCATCAGATTAACGTTTTTAAAACGATTAACATGCACACAGCAACACCAATACACGATTCGCGTGCACACAGCAACGCCAATACGCGGATACGTTCGGCTCCGCAGGCATCCTGCGCTCCAAATCACTCCGCCCTGAACAGCGAGTGCCCTCTGGAGGGTGGGCACTCCGGCCCTGCGCAGCTCACAGAGCGCGCGAGTATAGCGCACGAGCAGTGATTCGGGACTGAGCCGCTGTGTGTGTGATCCCAGCGCATATCACTTACCACTTGCAAGTGGAAGGATGGCAAGCCTAAAGACAATCATAACTACACAATGGGCAGTATTTGCATCAGTATTTGCAGTATTTTCATACTTTTATACTCTTTAATGAAAGGTGATACAAGGCGGAAGTCCGCGCCGTTTTTCAGCAGTCGCGTCACATGACCAACGCCAGCGAATCAGGAAGGTGGATGTCACAGTGACGTTGTCCAATGATGACGCCATCTAGAGCTCAGCACAGCGTATCTGCGTATTCTCAATGTTTACACAGCACCAGACCAGACACGATCTGGATTGAATACGTGGACGCTGGCGTTTCCCGGCGTTTTAATGTAAACGGGCAGTGCATCCGCGAAGAAAACGAGACAGATACGGTCTAATGTAAACTTGGCCTGAGTTTCTGGAGCATCACATTTGTGGGGTCGATTAAATGCTCAAAATGGCCAGAAAAATGTCTTGACTATATTTTCTATTCATTTTACAACTTATGATGGTAAATAAGTGTGTGACTTTTCATGGAAAACACAAAATTGTCTGGGTGACCCCAAACTTTTGAACGGTAGTGTATATTAGGCAGCAAGAAAGAGAACAGTCAGCTCTTGAAGTTGATGTGCTGGAAGCAGGAGAAATGGGCAAGCGTAAGGCACGAAGGCTCACCCATATGGTCCAATCCCACAGAAGATCTACTGCAGGACAAACTGCTGAAAAAGTTAACACTGACGCCTTTCTGTTTTGGCCAGCATTAACTTTTTCAGCAGTTTGTACTACAGTAGCTCTTCTGTTCTTCTGAATTGGACCATATGGGCGAGCCTTTGTGCCCCATGTGAATCAATCAATGGCCCTTCGACACCCATGACCCTGTCGCCGGTTCACCGGTTGTCCTTTGGATCCTTGGACCACTTTTCGTGGGTACTACTTCCCACGACTTCGTGTACCTAGAATCTACCATCTCTGACTCCCTCTCTCTCGACACTGAACTCAATAAGCCAATCGGCAAAGCCTCCACCACCACGGCCAGACCAACAAAGAGAGTGTAAATGAACAGCAAGCTGACAGAGCACACCAAGGTTCACGTCTACAGTGCTTGTGTTGTGAGCACCCTCCTGTATGGCAGTGAGTCTTGGACCATACGAGCCCGACAGGAACACAAGCTCAACGCCTGCCACATGCGCGGTCTTCGACGCATCCTAGACATCAAGTGGCAGGACACAGTTCCCAACACCACCGTCCTGGAGAGAGCCGGAATTCCTAGCATGTACAGCCTGCTGAAACAGAGATGCATGTGCTAGCTCAGACACGTTGTGAGTATGGGCGATGGCCGGATCCCAAAAGACCTCCTGTATGGCGAACTGGCACAGGGAAAACAGCCCATAGGTAGACCCCAGCTGCGATACGGAGGCGTTTGCAAAAACTTGAAGGCCTTGAACATTGACACAAACATCTGGGAAACCTTAGCGAATAACCTGGCGACAAGCTTTGAAGAGACACTTGCCCAGCAGTCCGAAGACAGGAGACAGAAAGCCTCCAACCAGACTGACAGACTATCCTCAGTCTTCATCTGCCAACTATACCGGAAGGACTGCCATTCCCGCATCGGACTCATTAGTCACGCTTGACGCAGTTTCCGATCCTGATTGACAACCAGAGTGCAGACCCATAGTCTCCCAAGACTGAAGGATGCCTATTACTAATCACTGCATACCAGGAACACCCCACACGACATGCTATTTTGGAGACGCTCAGACCTAATTATCTCGCTATCACAATTTGGTCCTTGTCAAAGTCGCTCAGATCCTTACGCTTGCCCATTTTTCCTGCTTCCAACACATCAACTTCAAGAACCGACTGTTCTCTTTCTTGCTGCTTAATATATCCCACCCCTTGACGGGTGCCAGTGTAATGATATTATCAAGGCTATTCCCTTCACCTCTGAGTGGTCATAATGTTATGCCTAATCGATGTCTGTGAAGATTCTCAGTCATCCAGGTCATAGTAAACTGTGGGTGGTAAAAGAGAGCAACTGGACTTGCTTGAAGATTCTTGTAGACGTTTCACTTCTCATCCGAAAGGCTTCTTCGGTTCTGTCTGACTAATAGGGAGTATCCGGTATTTATCCTCTCATGGATGAAAAGCAATCCTAAAGTGTCGTTGAGTCATCCTGTTGGTGTGGGTCACTGGGGGCTGGGTGTGGACGGCCTAGAGAGTCGTCGGGGTGATCAATGGGTTGTTGGTTCTCTCTTGCCTCTTTTCCACCAAATCAGTTCCAGGGCTGGTTCGGGGCCAGTGCTGGTGCTGGTTCACAACTCGTTCAACTTGCGAGCCAGCTGAGAACCAGTTTGCTTTTCCATCGCTCGCGGTGCTAAGGGAAGCCACGTCATTACGTCGCTGTATACGTCAGTTACGTCGCTACGTTTGCATAAACCTTGGCGCGAATATCGAAGCAAAAACAACACGGAAGAAGCAGCAGCAACAACAACAATAATAATAATAATGGATGACTTCGCGTTTGTACAGCTGCTGCTTCTCGTCGCTTAAAAATGGCGATCTTTCATGGTCTTGTTATTGTTGTTGGTCTTAACAACTCCACCCCCCCCGCTGACGTAAGCGGTTCTTTCCTCTGGCCCAGCAGAGAGTTGGTGCTAGCCTGGAACTGGTTTTTCTGGCCCCAGAGCCAGTTCTTTGTCAGTGGAAACAGAAAACCCGGTTCCAAACTAAGCACTGGCCCCGAACCAGCCCTGGAACTGCTTTGGTGGAAAAGGGGCATCTGTCCTTCTGTGAGTCACTGAAAACAGCTGGGTTTTGATGTGCATTCAGTTGTCTGGGAAGTGTACCAAGGACTGCATTGTAGGTGGCTGATAAATGGTGTCTTAAACCACCACCTCTGTTCAGTGATGGCCATTCCAGGTTGACAAAAACAATGTTCCCAGACAACTGCACAGTGGTGTAGTGGTTAGCACGGTCGCCTCACAGCAATAAGGTCCTGGGTTTGAACCCAGCGGCCGGCGAGGGCCTTTCTGTGTGGAGTTTGCATGTTCTCCCGGTGTCTGCGTGGGTTTCCTTTGGGTGCTCCGGTTTCCCCCACAGTTCAAAGACATGCAGTTAGGTTAACGTGGGGCAGCCTTGGGCTGAAGTGCCCTTGAGCAAGGTACCTAACCCCAGGCGCTCTAGTGTGGCTGCCCACTGCTCTGGGTGTGTGCGCGTGTGTGTTCACTGCTTCAGATGGGTTAAATGCAGAGGATGAATTTCACTGTGCTTGAAGTGTGCATGTGACAAATAAAGGTTTATTTTTCTTAACTGAATGCACACCAAAACCCAGCTGTTTTTAGTGACTCACAGGAGGACGGAGAGAACCGACAACCCATTGATCACCCCGACGACTCTCGAGGCCGTTCACACCCAGCCCCCAGTGACCCACTCCAACAGGATGACTCAACGACACCTTAGGATTGCTTTTCATCCATGAGAGGATAAATACCGGATACTCCCTATTAGGCTACATCCACACGACAACGGCAACGAGATGTTATTTAAAAATATATCGCGTCCAAATGGGCAACGATCAGTAAAATATCAGGTCCATATGGCAACGCAACGCTTGCTGAAAACGATGCAATACACATGCCACACCTCTAGGGGCGCTGTAAGACGGTCCCTTCGGAGACACCAGAACAATAGAAGAAGTAAGGACACATGCGCATAAACTATTATGCGTGAGACTTCATATTAGCCACAAAGTCAGGAAAATCTGTTCGTAAAATTACATTATAATGACCAAATACAATGAAAAGTATTTTTCCAGTCTCACCTGTGAAAGGTAATCCCATGTGATCTCGTTTGGACGGCAAACCTGTTGGTACAGTTAAATGCAGCTAATCTTTATTCTCCGCTTTGACCTATCCAATATGGCGGCGAGGATGACGTATGATTCTACACGGAAGGCGGCGTCTTTAATGGTCTGGAATAAATTGAATGCTACACGTTGATGGATTAATTTGTTGTTTCTCACCTGTGAAAGGTAATCCCATGTGATCTCGTTTGGACGGTAAACCTGTTGGTACAGTTAAACGCAGCACATGAATCTTTATTCTCCGCTTTGACCTATCCAATATGGCGGCGAGGATGACGTATGATTCTACGCGGAAGGCGGCGTCTTTAATGGTCCGGAATAAACTGAATGCTACACGTTGATGGATTAATTTGCTCTTCTACGCCCTTTTTGAGGAATGTATTGTAGGACTAAAACCAACATCTGAAGAGGTGAGATCGCTCCTTTTTTCCCTATTTTTGCTGGCGGGATTGACTCTGCCCTAACTCACTCTCTCTCTCTCTCACTTTGCACCATTACACAATAAATATTCACAGTGAAAATATTTTGTAAGCACGTTTCATGAACCAAGTTATAGGATTTGTTGACAACTCGCATCGAGTTCGTTACACTTCTACCCGGCGTGAAGCACTCACAGTCATGTGGTTGTGACGTCATCATAAACAAATCCGTTCTACTCATCCAGACGACTTCACAACGGCAACGTTGTCAGATCTTTCCACTCTGGAACCCGTTCTCAAAAAGATTGCGTTTTGGGCACCCAAAACGCCGGTGCCGTGTGGACGCCAGGCCTAAACGATAAGCAACTGTATCGGAGTCACCTGAATCCGTTGCCGTGTGGACAGGGCCTTAGTCAGACAGAACTGAAGAAGCCTTTCGGATGAGAGGTGAAACGTCTTCAAGAATCTTCAAGCAAGTCCAGTTGCTCTCTTTTACCACCCACAGCCTAATCGGTGTCTAGTGAGCAGCTCATTAAGAGTTAAATTCAGTTATTACTGTATATTACTAAGTACTTACTGTAAACTGGGACTCCATATGGTTTGTTTATCGCAATGAGGTTTTGGTCTTGGTACAGAATACTCCTAGAAAGTGCTTTTGCGAAAACATTTGGATGGACAGATTGGAGCTGTTGTGTGAGCTGCTTCAGTTCTGTTACATTCCGCTGTACAGGAGATACCGGAACCTTTAAAAGGGGAGACAGGGAGATGAACGGAACACTTATGCGGTTGGACCGGAAGTTGTTAAAGTCTGGTAGGAATGATAATAAATAAGTAAAATTAATTAAAACTCTTATTAAAATAAAAATAATTAATAATTAAAAACGTGTTAAAACAAGTAAAATTCAACCACCTTATCTGTCGGCTCTGCCTTTTTCTCTTTTTCACGTCGAAGCTTTTCTGCGATATCCGCAGCTCTCAGTTTTCTTTTGCTCCCGGAAGTAACGTCTTCTTTCTTTTCTTTCGGAACCGTACTGAAATCTCTCCCAGGACATAGAAAACATCGTGTTGCTTCATTATTATTATTATTATTATTATTATTATTATTTATTCGCGTGTTCGTCAAAACGCTGGGATTAAAACAGCGACTGCTCAAGTGTCGACTTATCCTCACACCTAATAACTTTACTGTGCTCATTTCACATGTCTGACCCAAAAGACAGGATTTCGAAAAATACACGAGTACAGACTCTATACAAAGCACGAAGAAGCACACGACAATGTTGAACAGCTTAAGCTTACGGTTTTTCAAAATAAAAGTCTCTGGGCGGCCTCGAGTTTACGTGTGTTTCGCCTGAATGTATAGGAAATGTCTGGCTAAAGTGCACAAGAGGGAATTCTGCCATGTAGACAATTCCAGCATGTGTACTGAAATTATTAGAGATCACTTGTTGCTCCATGTGTGAGACAGGAGTAGGCATCTAAGTTGTGCTGAATAATGAATGGTGCCAGGTCTACAGTAGAGTGAATTATGCATGAAGCCACTAAGAGTAAAGGTACAGTGTGCTTGGCATGGCAGCATAGGCCCACCATGCATTTTGCCTGTACCTGGGACCAACTATTTAAGAATCCAAACCCTCACCACACACACACACGGCCCCAAAACTGTGTGGCACAGTGGTGTAGTGGTTAGTACGGTCGCCTCACAGCAATAAGGTCCTGGGTTCGAACCCAGCGGCCGGCGAGGGCCTTTCTGTGTGGTGTTTGCATGTTCTCCCCGTGTCTGTGTGGGTTTCCTCCGGGTGCTCCGGTTTCCCCCACAGTCCAAAGACATGTGGTTAGGTTAACGTAGGGTGGCCTTGGGCTGAAGTGCCCTTGAGCAAGGTACTTAACCCCTAACTGCTCCCCGGGTGCTGTAGTATAGCTGCCCACTGCTCTGGGTGTGTGTGCGCGCGTGTGTTCACTGCTTCAGATAGGTTAAATGCAGAGGATGAATTTCACTGTGCATGTGACAAATAAAGGCTTCTTCTTCTTAAAACCCATATTCTAATACACTGTTCAATCCTGCCTTTCACATATCGTCGCTCCTTTTTCTTTTCTTTTTCTGCACCCCGATTTATATCATAAATATCATTTATAACATCAACGAAACTGACAATGTTCAAACTGTTAATGTTATAATCATGTTGTCTGTTGTCGCCTGATCCATCCTGATGCCCTACGTCTGGCTGGAGTCTCATCACATCGCTCCTGTAGAGGACGGCCCCATATAGACACTTGGAAGACGCTCTGGACACTTACAGTAATGCTTTTATGTCTGAGGACTACAGTTGACTTGCTAACTTTAGGACTGCGGTTGTCATGAACAGTTTTGCACTCAAGTTTCTATCAATGAACAGTTTAGAATATTAACTAAACAGACTTCATGTTAAAAATGTTATCATCTGTTATCACCCAAATGAGGATGGGTTCCCTTTTGAGTCTGGTTCCTCTCGAGGTTTCTTCCTCATGTCGTCTGAGGGAGTTTTTCCTTGCCACCGTCACCACAGGCTTCTCATCGGGGATAGATTAGGGATAAAATTAGCTCATGTTTAAAGTCATTCAAATTCCGTAAAGCTGCTTTGCGACAGTGTCTATTGTTAAAAGCGCTATAGAAATAAACTTGACTTATACAACATCTTTACTTCCAGTATAACCGACATGAATGACAGCAACTAATCACCAGAAATCCTCTACATATAAGAAAATGTCTGTAATTAGCCATGAAACACTTTCAGTGAGTGTCGAAGCTCTTGCTACAGAAAGCAGCAGATCATACCATTTTTTAAAAGGAAATATTAACATATATGAAGTTGCAGAGGATGCATAGGCCCAGACCATCGTATTCCCCCATACTGATAACTTGACCACCAGCCAGCTCTCACCTATCATACCCTTCCATCCATCATCTGTAGCCGCTTATCCTGTTCTACAGGGTCACAGACAAGCTGGAGCCTATCCCAGCTGACTATGGGCGAGAGGCGGGGTACACCCTGGACAAGTCACCAGATCATCACAGGGGTGACACAGAGACAAACAACCATTCACACACACATTCACACCTATGGTCAATTTAGAGTCACCAGTTAACCTAACCTGCATGTCTTTGGACTGTGGGGGAAACCGGAGCACCCAGAGGAAACCCACGCGGACACGGGGAGAACATGCAGACTTCACACAGAAAGGCCCTCGTCAACTGCTGGCCTCGAACCCAGGACCTTCTTGCTGTGACGCGACAGCGCTAACCACTACACCACTGTGCCACCTCCCTATTATACCACAGTGACCAATCAAGAAGGGTGAAGGCTCACACGCGCTTTGTCCGAGAAATGTGAGGCCAGCCAGCCACATCTTCTGCTCATGCTGCATCACAGGCCAGAGTAACACACTCGGAGGAAAGTGCTATTTACCCTCTTCCACATACATGACCTCACGGTTACCTAGTGTTGTCATGATTAACAGGGGAGAAGCTAATTTTGCTCTGTTGGCTCCCAGCTACAGATGGCTATAGCACCACCAGGATTTGATCTTGCAATCTCCTGAAGATAGGGTGAAAAGTTTTCTATTGCACCACTCAGGAATAACCAAACTCTGGAATATAAAGTTTTTTTTTTTTAATAGACATATTTCAGGATGTCAAATGACTGCTAAACCCTACTGTGCCCCTCACTGGTTGTCCTCCCCCGACACACTCAAGACTGATTCAGAGTCATAGGCATTCCTTTTTTAAATCTATCAAGGATACTCCGATCAGAGAAGATCAGACTGAACCGAACTGTTTTGTAAGGCTCAGCGGATCAACCACACACTGAGTGTCGCGTATCAGTGACCACAGCCTGTTGGAATCTGAGCCGGGGTTGTGGGGAGGGGGGTAACCAGTTCACTGTGCACAGATCAAGTCCTCCACGTTTGCCAGTGATAGCGTGTCATTACTGTTCACATGAGAAGCTCCAGATAACCGACCAGAGTCGGAAGGTCCAAAGATGCTCCAGAGAAGCGTACTGTAGGCCCCAACTGCACAGATACCGTGTGTAATGACAGCATCAGTGTGTCTCACAGCATAGCAGCAGGTTTTTTTGAGGAGAGCTTGTATATAGCTGCAAATCCCCAGTAATGGCCATTGATACCTAAAGGACTCCAGATCCACTGACAGAGGCAATATTAAGGATACCCATCTTCCTCAGTTCTGCGGATCGAATTTCAACCAGGATTCCCCTCAGGTAAGATAGGTTAGGGGCCTTGGTATCAGTGCCATTGGAGCAGTGTGCACTGGTGACAAAAGGAGGACTCAGGAGATATCTGCACTGAACTGGAGGGCTAAAGATACTGGGAACAATGTCTCATCAAACGGGTATCCACGGTAAGTACTTACCAGTTTCTGTTCAGACTTGTCAGATTTATCATCTTCCAATCAGGTACAATAAGGGTTAATTGTTTTGCTGTTGAACGGTGTAGTATTGATCAACTTCCTTTTCCGGTGTAATGAATTGTGTATCATCATTTGGATATTTTAATCTAAACTTAACTCTTGCTTAACCTGTAAATGAACACGCACAAGAATTCAATCAGTCTTGACGATGGAGTGATGACTAAATTTCATTCACCAGCAAAAAATTCAACAATCTTTCTTATAGTGACGCTGAGGAATGAATGATATTACAGTATATTACAATATAATACACTTTCATTCCTCTTAAGCCTATGCCTACATGTGTGACGAAGGTGAGATGCAAGACATGTGAAAGAATAATTCATAGAAAATCAAATATGTTAGAAAACTACGAGCCAAAATCAAAGCTTTGCGTCAAACGTGCATAACTGGACATATACAGGAGTATTAAGAGAAATGGAAGGTTGCAATACATTTATGTGAATGGTAAGACAGTGTAACTGGAGCTCAAGGGCGGAAGCCCTACACTTCATGCATCTCACCTGAACCTACATCATTTATGAACCCTGGCCAAGTGGTTACCATGGTGAAACCATGGCACCTGCTGTCTTGACTTAAAGAAACCTTTGTCGGTATTCATTTCCTTCACTGGTTTCGTCATCTTTCAATAAGGCGACTCTTATAACTGAGCAGATTGCACAATCCACACAGCTATTATTTGCCAAACTCAGATAGAAACAATTCGAGCTAAAGGTTCTCAAACTCACTTCATCGCCTTATCTGGTGATGGAGTCAAGCATTGGTTATTTTCTTATTAAACTGTATTAAAGGTCATTTCTTTGTTTCAATCCCCAATGCATGGATTAAAGAAATACCCCAGGACTTTTCAACATAATCTTTTTTCATTTCTACTGCATCTGTAGCAGTGGTGAACCGTTACTATTAGAGCTGGGACTTCAGCTCAGCCAAAACTTAGCCGGACACCAAAACAGTAACAGGGCAAAGGATTTTGCAAGGGATTAGTGGCAGGCTGCCAGGTCGTGCCGTTGTGTGTAGTTGTCGATGTTGATTTTAAAAGAAGCGAAGTAAATGAATACAGGTAGTCGTCGACTTACGACCTATGCGACTTACGACCGATCGACTTTACGACCGTCTGGTTATGACTGGCAAGTGTTTCCCAGCTGAACTAGCTGAGCGTACGACGGTTTCCGCCCCAGCTCCCGGCAGTGCCTCTCGCCGCGTACAACAGTTTCCGCCCCAGCTCCAGGCACATGCGCAGTCTATCTCGCGTTCCTTTGCACACTCCGTCATACAGTTTCCGCCCCAGCTCCAGGCACATGTGCAGTCTCTCTCGCACTCCCTCGCGCACTCCGTCATACAGTTTCCGCCCCAGCTCCTGGTTTATGAAACGAGCAAATGCTCCCGCCAGCCCGAGCGCTGCAACAGCTGATGATGACGTAAGGTAGACGACCCACAGCCAAGCACCAGTGATGCCAGCGGCCACTAAATTTTGTATTTTGCTACGTTTTACATTTGTATTTTGGAATGTTTCAAACTAAAATGTTTTCTATTTTTCACACCTGTATTTCGTATTTTTTGTTTTGCACATATTAAACGAATTGTACTGTACGCAGTGTAGTATGCAGTGTTTGACTTAAACCAAATAATGAGCCAAGGTAATGAAATAAGAAAATGTTGATAAAATAAGACTTTAAGATGATTACGATATCATTACACATCACAATATACTTACGTTCATTTAACATAGGCCGACTTACGACCAGATCGGTTTACGACCGGTCAGTCGTAACCAAACGCAGTTGTAAGTCGACGACTACCTGTACTTAAGTCTGAATGAAAAATACTGTAGCGAGCATGCAGCATGGAAGAAAAGTCTGGAGACGGAAATCTTAGTTTCTCGGTCGTTAGCCTGTGCTACTTGCTCTCGATAGATAGCACTGGCTTGACCACTTTATTAGCATTCGCTAACACTACTGATGAACGCTACACCGGCTGGAAGGTGACTTCACGGCTACGCTGACAGCACTGACTTGCAGTTAAGCTCGCGTTGGCCTTCGAGAAAGGCCTAGGGTGATAAATTTTCGGTCCCTTCCACTATAAATCAAAATCTGATTGGTTAATTCATCTGTCACTTTCTACATAAACATACACTGCCATGGCTTTCTGTCCCAGCAATGAAGTCCTGACCAATGAGTGAGCCAGCTCTAAACTCTTCTCAGCCTAGACACAACAAACAAAAAATCTCACTGGATAACTCTATTTTAATGTTTTCAGGACAGTAGCCCTTTCATTTCTGAAGCAAATTTGGTAGAAAATGAGGCCGAATTAAAATTAGAAGAGAATAATTCGAATGAAATTATGAAAGAAATTCAAGAATGAAAGAAATTCAATATAACATTTGAAATGCTGATATGTTTGGGCCTTCTCTGAAGGCCTAGAAGGCCCTGACGGTTCTCGTCTGATCTGTAGCATATGTGCAATTACTGTGCATGAGGCAGGAATACACCCTGAATGAGACGCCTGTCCATCGCAGGGCACTGCACATGCGTTCACACACTCACTTGCATGTAGGGAGAGTTTAACATAGCCAATCCGTCTACTGGATTGTTTTGGGAGGTTGGTGGAGACCAGAGAACCCAGAAGAAACCCACACAGACATGGAGAGAATACATATAAAACTCCACACATACAGTAATCCGAGCTCAGGATAGAACCAAGGACCCTTTAAGGCAGCAATGCTACCTGGTGTGCCACTGTGCTGCCTATAATAAACATTTAAAATGGTAATAATACAGATTTAGTGTTTAATTTACCATTTAAATGCCTGTACTGTTTAAACAAAGCAGTAGTATGGTAGCTATAGATTAGGTTTCCAAATGCTGGTGTGTTCTTTCATTAGTAGTTGTGTACATATAGTAGGTAAAGTAAAGGTAGAAAACCTAATCCATCGCTGATTCCTTTTCTATCACCTTTCTAGCAACTGCAGATTTGAGGCAGTTCCTGGTCCAAGCGAGGCAAGGAGTCAGCAGAGTCATAAAGATTGTCATAAGGAGTGGTGAGTAAGAGAATTCGAGTTGCAGATGTATGTATATTCCTGATATAAGTGATGTTCAAACGTTTAGGAAGTGCAAGATAAGTTTTTAAATAACGCAGGATCTTGAATGACTGAGAAACTGCAGAGATTAAACTGACATTACGGTATTTGTGGACTGAGGACTCATCGGAGCATGGTTCAAATATGCAGAGCATGCAGTATGTGATAAAGTATTCTTCATACCATACTTACTCTGAGGCTCAGACTGATGAGCTGATTATGGTGCGTGTGTGTATGTTTAGAGCAATTGGTGTTGGGGTCCTACAGAGAGCCCTCTCAGAGCTGGGACCGAGACTATGACCCATGTGTTCTGCCTCTGTTGGACTCATTGGAGCCTTGCTACATCCTGTTCCGTCTGGACACGCAGAACCAACAGGGCTATGAGTGGCTCTTCATCTCCTGGTCTCCAGATCAGTCGCCTGTAAGCACACACACAGCTACACACTCACACACATACCTCAGATATGCACTGTATGGCACTTTGGTACTCTGATACCACTCTCTGTCTGTGTGCTCACTGCAGGTGCGATTGAAGATGGTGTACGCTGCCACTCGTGCCACACTGAAAAAGGAGTTTGGGGGAAGTCACATCAAAGATGAACTATTCGGAACCACACAAGTAGGTAGACGTGGAGACTGTTACACGTAGCACTGTATTCTGTTATATATGTCATTATTTTTGGGTTTCACTGGGTTTGACTTGTTCTTACTGTCAACTTTTGCATTATTATTATTCTCATCTCATCTCATTATCTCTAGCCGCTTTATCCTGTTCTACAGGGTCGCAGGCAAGCTGGAGCCTATCCCAGCTGACTACGGGCGAAAGGCGGGGTACACCCTGGACAAGTCGCCAGGTCATCACAGGGCTGACACATAGACACAGACAACCATTCACACTCACATTCACACCTACGGTCAATTTAGAGTCACCGGTTAACCTAACCTGCATGTCTTTGGACTGTGGGGGAAACCGGAGCACCCAGAGGAAACCCATGCAGACACGGGGAGAACATGCAAACTCCACACAGAAAGGCCCTCGCCAGCCACTGGGCTCAAACCCGGACCTTCTTGCTGTGAGGCGACAGCACTAACCACTACACCACCGTGCCACCCATTATTATTATTATTATTATTATTATTATTATTATTTTTATTATCCACTGCTATTATTATCATAAGAAAAAGTACTACTGTCTAAATATCAACAGAATAATCTCATCTCAGAATAATGTTTACACAATTTGGGAATATATATTAATTTATCCATCCATCAATCCATCTATCCATTTACACAGTGTGGGAATATACAGGGTGTTGTAAACATTTTGATATTATTTGAGATGTAAATATCCCAGAAACTGCATAGTCTAGGCAAATGAAACTGACCAGGCTTAATGTTGAGCAATATAAAATTTATTCCTCAAAATTTGAGAAATTCAAAGGTATGTAGATTCCATGAACGATTTCACAAATTTTCATTATGCGTGCCACCTGAGACACACACACACACACACACACACACACACACACACACACACACACACAGAGCCTTCCTCTTTGAAATTTTTGTGCCGTGTCCAAATCTGCATCGCAGTTGGTGCATTTTTAGAGAATTCTCTCATAAATGCACGCTGCACAGTCTCGTTCGACTGTGTTCGAGCATACTCTAACACACAACGCCTTTTCTTTTCCAGTGAATGGCATTTCTATAGCTAAAAAGATAAAAACAAAAAACATTACATGTAAAATTTGGACCTGTTTCCACACATGCTGTTAAAATTTGAGGTCAATTGAACAAGAATTGGCCAAGTTATTAGATTGTGAAATGATGTCAAATTTTTTGAAACACCCTGTATATTAATTTATCCATCCAGCCATCCATTTACACAGTGTGGGACTATCTGTTAATCCATCCATCCATCCATCCATCCATCCATCCATCCATCCATCCATCTGTCCATCCATTTACACACTGTGGGAATATCTATTAGTTTATTCATCCATCCATCTATCCATCTACACAGTGTGGGAATATCTATTAACTTATCCATCCATCCATCCATCCATCCATCCATCCATCCATCCATCCATCCATCCATCCATCTACACAGTGTGGAAATATCTATTAATGTATCCATCCATCCATCCATCCATTGACACAGTGTAGGAATATCTATTAATTTATCCATCCATCCATCCATCCATCCATCCATCCATCCATCCATCCATCCATCCATCCATCCATCCATCCATCAACACAGTGTGGAAATATCTATTCATTTGTCCATCTGCTATCCATGCATCCATTGACACAGTGTGGGAATATATATTAATTTATCCATCCATCCATCCATCCATCCATCCATCCATCCATCCATCCACATAGTGTGGGTAGATTGATCGAGCCATCCATCCATCCATCCATCCATCCATCCATCCATCCATCTCATATGAATCAAATTCTTAATTCGTTCTCTTAATTTAATTAATATCACTCAACAGTTCATGAGTCATGTACGTAAGGAATAAAAACAACAGAACTGGACAACATGTCTAGTTACAGGAAAATAATGACAAAGTGGTGTGATGAGGCCCAACACAAAGAGGAAAGATGATAATATCCAAAGTTAATTATTTTCCTACAACACCAAATACTAATGTAATATGTTCTATCGCTCATATACATTCCACAGAAATTTGCCATTGATTACAATTGTTTTATGAATGAATGACAGACTGACCATTTTTTAAATCAGTTTCTAGTTACATTTAATATTGTGGAATGCCCCTGAAACAAAGTTAGTTCCTGATAATGCTTAAGTTATAACAGCTATCAACACTCATTTTCTTCATAAGACCAAATGTGCTGATGAAATTCCATGGTGGACAATTTAAATGAACAGCATAATATAAATAAATAAATAACGCCTTACCGAAATTGTCATATCAACTATTATACTTTTTTCTTTGCAAAATAACAACATATTTTTATGCATTTATGATTATGTTTACATTATATTGAGTGTCCTGTATAGTCCCTGTGCATGAATATAGAAAAGATAATGTATTAAAACGAGCGAATTATAATTATTAACTAATGAGTTGCCTTGTAGTCGGCGTTACTGTCCAAGCCACATGGTTAAAGAACGCTACAACTGCTAATCCCAACCCATCACCTTTTCCTTAACTGGTTGCGACAAATCTACAAATATGAAACCATTTCCAAGTATATTTAAGTCTTAAAATCCTGGAGCAGCTCTGACAAGTCATCAGAAGCTTCCAGGTTAAGAGAAAATGTGCTGGTTTATCTGATTGTCCTCTTCTCTACAGGAGGATGTGTGTTTTCAGGGTTACCTTCGCCACATGTCCTCTTCCTCCAGCCCTGGTCCCCTTACTGCAGCTGAGCAGGAGCTCCATCAGATCAAAGCCACAGAGGTGAGCGCACTTCATGTTACTGGGACCTTTCATCTCAAACTAGAACATGAATGGAGAGGGGTGGGTTGTTTTTTTTTTCGTTTAAAAATCATTAATGACAGTTTATTGTTTGAAATGCACCTGACAGGACAAGGTTGTATGGGTGAGTTCTTAGTGTGATGTGGTTTAAGTTGTGAGACCGTGTGTGTGTGTGTGTGTGTGTGTGTGTGTGTGTGTGTGTGTGTGTGTACATATGCACGCAAATATATATGTATTTAAAATTACACTATATACATTATTTACTTCTTTCTTAGGAGGAGCGAAGACGAGTCACTACTCTGTCTGGGAGAGCAAAGGTAAACTGCTCTATAAATGTATAAATCATATAAAATTCCCAGTAAAAGCTTCTGCAATCCACAACAGGACTGGGGTGGGGTTCCTGAAAACCTCTTAGGGCTAAGAGCATCTTTAACTGCCTCTTAATATCCATTGTCAAGCTAACATGGTTTTCCCGAACAACATCATAGGGCTATGATGTTGTTCGGGAAAACCATGTTAGCTTGACAATGGATCTTAAGAGGCAGTTAAAGATGCTCTTAGCACTTAGTACTTTAGGTGGGGTTTACATTAGACCGTATCAGCGGATCATCAGATTAACGTTTTTAAAAACGATTAGCGTGCACACAGCAACGTCAATACACGATTCGCGTGCACACAGCAACGCCAA
Source organism: Neoarius graeffei (assembly GCF_027579695.1). Lineage (NCBI taxonomy): Eukaryota > Metazoa > Chordata > Actinopteri > Siluriformes > Ariidae > Neoarius > Neoarius graeffei. The sequence continues at coordinate 44,646,713 of NC_083594.1, forward strand.
TACACGGATACGCTAATCACATGACTAATTCAGCACGTAAGTTGAAATGTGTCAGTGCGGCTCATCGCTTCCTCCTCAGCGGCTGCGCTCCAAATCACTCCGCCCTGAACAGCGAGTGCCCTCTGGAGGGTGCGCACTCCGGCCCTGCGCAGCTCACAGAGCGCGCGAGTGAAGTGCACGAGCAGTGATTTGGGACTGAGCCGCTGTGCGCAAGTCACTTACCACTTGCAAGTGGAAGGATGGCAAGCCTAAAGACAATCATAACTACACAATGGGCAGTATTTGCATCAGTATTTGCAGTATTTTCATACTTTTATACTCTTTAATGAAAGGTGATACAAGGCGGAAGTCCGCGCCGTTTTTCAGCAGTCGCGTCACATGACCAACGCCAGCGAATCAGGAAGGTGGATGTCACAGTGACGTTGTCCAATGACGACGCCAGCTAGAGCTCAGCACAGCGTATCCGCGTATTCTCAATGTTTACACAGCACCGGACCAGACACGATCTAGATTGAATACGTGGACCCTGGCGGATTCCCGTTTCCCGGCGTTTCCAGGCGTTTTAATGTAAACGGACAGTGCATCCGCGAAGAAAACGAGACAGATACGGTCTAATGTAAACTTGGCCTTAGTTCGCTCTTAATTTACGATGGACCTGGATCACTCTTTCACAGCAAAGAATGTCTCGCTCGCAGCTGAAAACACAGAATGCGCATGGGCCTCCGAGGGACTCTCACAGTCAACAGGCGGAAACTAGTGTTGAATCTACTGCCAATATTAAATTAGTTTTCTTGTACATTGCAAATCCACTGAGTGAATTATTAAATAAATATATGAAAAATGTTATGAATAAATTTCAGTCTGTTATGTCACATTGATATCGGCACATTTTAATCAAATTTAACTCCATTAGGCAAGTGTTTATTTCATTTAGTGTCATAAACGAGACGCATTTCTGCACCTCTAACATTGTGTGTGTGTGTGTGTGTGTGTGTGTGTGTGTGTGTGTGTGTGTGTGTGAGAGAGAGAGAGAGAGAGAGAGAGAGAGAGAGAGAGATAGTTAGGTTTTGAACTGTGTGTACCAAAGGAGATTGAATTGATAAAGAATGATCTGGGAATGTAATACACAGTGGGATGCAAAAGTTTGGGCACCCTTACTGAAAATGTCTGTTACTGCGAATAGTTAAGTGAGCAGAAGATGAACTGATCACCAAAAGGCATAAAGGTAAAGACGACACATTTCTTTTCAGCGTTTTCTGCAAGATTTGTGTATTATTTTTGTTTTGTACAATTGGAGAGTGAAAAAGGAAAAGGAACACCATGCGAAAGTTTGGGCACCCCAATACATTTGAGTTCTCAGGTAACTTTTACCAAGGTTCCAGACCTGAATTAGCTTATTGAGCTGTGGCTTGTTCAAATTCTTCATTAGGAAAGGTCAGAAAATGCAGATTTCAAAGCTGTATAAATTCTCTGACTCCTCAAACTTGCCCGTAAAATCAACAACTATGGGCTCCTCTAAGCAACTCCCTCGCATTCTGAATAATAAAATAATTGATGCTCACAAAGCAGGAGAAGGCTACAAGAACATAGCGAAGTGTTTTCAGGTAGCTGTTTCCTCAGATCGTAATGTTATTAAGAAATGGCAGTTAACAGAAACAGTGGAGATCAAGGTGAGGTCTGGAAGATGAAGAAAACTTTCTGAAAGAACTGCTCGTTGGATTGCTAGAAAGGCAAATAAAAAACCCTGTTTGACTGCAAAAGACCTTCAGAAAGATTGAGCAGACCCTGGAGTGGTGGTGCACTGTTCTACTATGCAGCGACACCTGAACAAATATGACCTTCATGGGAGAGTCATCAGAAGAAAACCTTTCCTGCATCCTAGCCACAAAATTCAGCGTCTGAAGTTTGCAAACAAACATCTAAATAAACCTGATGCATTTTGGAAACAAGTCCTGTGGACTGATGAAATCAAAATAGAACTTTTTGGCCACAATGTGCAAAGGTATGTTTGGAGAAAAAAGGGTGCCAAATTCCAGGAAAAGAACACCTCTCCAACTCTGAAGCATGGGTGTGGATTGATCATGCTTTGGGGTTGTGTTGCAGCCAGTGGCACAGGGCACATTTCATTGGTCAAGGGATGCAGGGATTCGAATAAATACCAGCAAACTCTGGAAGCAAACATCACACCATCTGTAAAAAAGTTGAAGTTAAAAAGAGGACGGGTCCTACAATAAGACGATGATCCAAAACACACCTCAAAATCTACAATGGAATACCTCAAGAGGCCCAAGCTGAAGGTTTTGCCCTGGCCCTCACAGTCCCCTGACCTAAACATCATTTGAAAATCTGTGGATAGATCTCAAAAGAGCAGTGCATGCAAGACAGCCCAAAAAACTTGTAGAACTGGAAGCCTTTTGCAAGGACAAATGTGTGAAAATCCCCCAGGTAAGAACTGAAAGATTATTAGCTGGCTACAAAAAGTCTTTACAAGCTGTGATACTTGCCAAAGGGGGTGTTACTAGGTACTAACCATGCAGGGTGCCCAAACTTTTGCTTCGGGCCTTTTTCCTTTTTTTGTCATTTAGAGAATGTAAAAGATGAAAATAAAAAATTGTTTTTGATTAAAATATTAAGGGAATGAGTCATCTTTAACTTTATGCCTTTTGGAGATCATTTCATCTTCAACTTGCTTAACTGTTCACAGTAACAGCAATTTTGACCAGGGGTGCCCAAACTTTTGCATACCACTGTGTATATATATGGGGCAGCACGGTGGTGTAGTGGTTAGCGCTGTCGCCTCACAGTAAGAAGGTCCGGGTTCGAGCCCCGTGGCCGGCGAGGGCCTTTCTGTGTGGAGTTTGCATGTTCTCCCCGTGTCCACGTGGGTTTCCTCCGGGTGCTCCGGTTTCCCCCACAGTCCAAAGACATGCAGGTTAGGTTAACTGGTGACTCTAAATTGAGCGTAGGTGTGAATGTGAGTGTGAATGGTTGTCTGTGTCTATGTGTCAGCCCTGTGATGACCTGGTGACTTGTCCAGGGTGTACCCCGCCTTTCGCCCGTAGTCAGCTGGGATAGGCTCCAGCTTGCCTGCGACCCTGTAGAAGGATAAAGCGGCTAGAGATAATGAGATGAGATGAGAACATCAGTAAAAATCAGTTAAATTAAAAGCGATATTAGCTTTATTGAACTAGCTAAAGTTTGTTCGACTGTGAAGCACAGCTAGCATAGAACAAAACTCTGCTTGCTTTGTTTAGCATTCTGTCATTTTGTTTCATTGTTGTTCTACATACAGCGTACCATAAAACACGCAAACTGCATGTTTTAAAAACAAGATCTAAACCAGGAAGTGCAATTAAAACAATTAATGTTAATATTGGTTTGTTGTTGTTGATGGTGTTTTACAACTGTAGCATAAACCAGACTGTATTTTTTTGCAGAAACATTTAGAAAATCTTAATTAGGCTGAGATTTTATTTATTTATTTATTTATTTTTAAAAATAGTACCAGTATTTCACACTAAGTGCACACAGCGTTAAAGGGGAACTGAAGTCATGTTTAAACTTGCTTTATTTCTTAATTAATGTGTTATTCAATTACGTTTTTGATTTTATTAACCTTATATCGTGACTCGTATTGGCATATTATATTATACTTATCGGCCTTTTTGGTTTTTAGCCGTGTTGAACGTAGTTCCTTCGGTCCACGGCAAGCGTCGCTTATCCGTGCGATCTTCACGAGACTTGTGCGAGACTTCAAACGTGAAGTGTCGGCGCTGCCATTTTGAAAACTGTTTACACAGTGGTCAGATCGCCATATCATTCCAATTTAGGTTAATTTCGAGATTTGCCAGCTTCATCAGTGATGGCGATTATTCCATACGACTTCGAACCAACGTGGAGTAGAGAAGAGCTGGAAAGACGACAGGATAAGGACGAGTCCGTTGTGCTGTTATTTACGTCATTACTGTCGCACAATTAAAACGTGCCAGGTCAGGCGGCTGGTGGGTTTTCAAAATAATAAATACATGCATGTGTAATATTTTTGTGAAAAATACATATTACACTGAGCACATTTCCCACATAATCCTCACTAAGGTTTCGGACAGCGCTACAAAATGGCATCCTCACTATATAGTGCCCTGCGTAGTGAGTAGGGAGCGATTTCGGACACAGGGAAAACTTCCAGCTTGATTACGTCAGCATTCGAAAGAGGGCGCGCGCGCCTTTTGACGACGTTGGCAGACGTTGGTCGCTTTGATTTCCGCTGTACGTTTTACTTCCGTCCTACGATGTCTCGCACGGGTCTCAGCGAATCTCGTTTACGGCCATTGCTTTGACATACGGACTGATATATTACATAGCATATTTCAAACACTCATAACTTGCTATAGCAGTGACGAAATAGCTGTCAGAAATGCATGCTTATATTTAATAAAATGAGATAAATAGAATTTTGATAATAAAAAATTTGCCTTTGGTTCTCCTTTAAGATTGTTGATACTGCTTTAATGGCAGGTTGAGCCTGGTCTTGCTTCACATAATGGTAATAGTGTGTGTGTGTGTGTGTGTGTGTGTGTGTGTGTGTGTGTGTGTGTGTGTGTGTGTTTGTGTGTGTGTGTGTGTGTCTGTATGTATGTTTTGTAACTGGAAGACACAGATAAGTGTGGAGAGTAAGCCGCTGAATCTGCAGGGTTTGGCGTTCCCATTACAGGAGGAAGCTAAACGAGCTTTACAGCTACTCAAACAAAGGCGCATCAACTACATCCAGCTAGTGAGTCCCACACAACCCCCATCCACCCCTACACACACACACACACACACACTTAGATATGCACAAGAATGTAAAGATTAAATAGTGACACTTCATACATTTCAGCGTTAAGGAGTGTCCTACACTTCTTTCACACATTCTGACCTTTCTGTTATCATTGTGTGTGTGTGTGTGTGTGTGTTTTCTCAGAGGCTGGACACTGAGAGAGAGACAATAGAGCTGGTCCATACCAATCCTACAGAGATTCGTGAGCTGCCAGCCCGAATCCCTGCTGATGCTCCTCGCTATCACTTCTTCATGTATAAACACTCATATCAGGGCCAGAGTGTGGAGGCTGTGGGTCAGTCTCTGTGCTTTTTCTGTTGATTTTCCACTACTTTCCTGATTTCTCATCTCATCTCATTATCTCAAGCCGCTTTATCCTTCTACAGGGTCGCAGGCAAGCTGGAGCCTATCCCAGCTGACTACGGGCGAAAGGCGGGGTACACCCTGGACAAGTTGCCAGGTCATCACAGGGCTGACACATAGACACAGACAACCATTCACACTCACATTCACACCTACGGTCAATTTAGTCACCACTTAACCTAACCTGCATGTCTTTGGACTGTGGGGGAAACCGGAGCACCCGGAGGAAACCCACGTGGACACGGGGAGAACATGCAAACTCCACACAGAAAGGCCCTCACCGGCCCCGGGGCTCGAACCCAGGACCTTCTTGCTGTGAGGCGACAGCGCTAACCAGTACACCACCGTGCCGCCCCACTTTCCTATTTCTTTTGGCAAATTAGGATGTACAGTGACGCTGTCTGTATCTGTTTAGTAGGTGTGGCTTAAACTGGATGTTTTTTCCCTTCAACCTTAGCTACATTGCTTGAGTTCATAATAGCCCCCAAGCATAACTACGTCATCACTTGTTTACCGCAATGCATTGCTGGGGATAGCCGGGGTCAGTAGTTGAGCCATATGACGGATGTCAGATTCATTTTACGTAAGAGCGATGTGAGAGGAGCAATTTTGCCATGCTCTGTCGTGGAAGACGATGAAATTGGTGATTTAAAGAGGTGGATAACGTGTCGAGGATTTACAGCAGGAAAATCGGAATCCAAATCAAGCTTGGTGAGAAGGTAAGAGCCTAGACCGAGTCTACCACACTGTACAACAACATCACCATCAAATCTCAGAATGTCTTATTTCTGAGGACGTATGTTGCATCAGCTAAACTTTATTGAGAAAACAAATCTATCTGAATCTCAGGAATTGTATGTAGCCTCTCTGAAATTGGCTGTAATGTCTATAGTGTTCATGGCGAAGTTACATTAAGTCTAAGATTGCTTCGTGATCCCGGGCCCAGATGAACAGCATCAAAACATTTATAAACGAGTGATTAGTTAAATAAAACTTGATATCAGGAAACATTTAAAAAAAAATCTTTGGAAACCTGCTGATCTGCCATGTCAAGGTCAATATAAATGCATTTTCTTTAATAAATGTCGGTAGTGAGGTACACTGAATATTATACATACCTGAAAGAGAACCCTTCGTGGTTTGGGAGTTTTATCGGTCCGACAGGCTCATTTGGCTGCCGAGTGCTTCAATATGTTAAGAGGCAAAAGCCGAAGAATGCTTCTTTGTTTTACAGGCTTTGGAATATTGCTAGTTTCAGACGATGAACAGTGTCGATTGTTATAATCTTCTATAACCGAAGGCCGTTCCGCAGACCGTGGAAATATTGCTGGGTCACAGTTTAAATACGTCTTTTTCCCCACCAGAGAAATGTAAGCTACAAACACTTGTCCATTTCAATTCAGTTCGAAGGTTTTCGTTGTAAATTAAACTCATCCATTTCGTTCTTCTCTTCTTCTTGACTGGCAGCTGATAAAAGCTCAAATTAGGTGTTCTCTTTGTTGTGGAGACACAGTAAGGCACACAGCAATTCACTCTAGGCACGGTTAAAATCCGTTAGACAGAACAATGCAGTGTTTAACAAAGGCGAAAGTAAACAATACGGCAGAGCTAACCCCGGGTATCGCCCATAATGCATTGTGGTAAACAAGCAATGATGTAGTTATAGGTTAGGGTCACTGGTCGCAACTAAAGCTGTGCATCTCATGTTAATATTCATGTCCTGTGAAAATCTTTCTTTTTTATTGCAGGGTTGCAGTCCAAGTGCACACTTCAGAATCAAATTCTTAACAATCTTCGTATCCTGTTCATATCTATTTGTATCCATGTAAAACATATCCTGTTACATCTCTGGGGCAAAAATCAGGTCTTTCACACCTAAATTAAAGAAACCATAAATAGGTACAGTACAGTTGTGGATGTGTATTGCTGCCATACCAGAAAAAAAAAAAGGTCAGTATCACATTATAACATGAAGAGTTTATTGTTATAACAAGATGTTTTTAAGATTTTAACAAGATATTTTCATGTTATTATGACATACAAACTTTTATACTATTTATCTTGTTATAATGTGATAAATTATTGTTATAACATGAAACATTTCATGTTATAACAAGATAACTGTTAGGCTATAACGTGAAACTGATCTCTGAACATGGAAACAGTGTGTGGCGAACGGATCAACTGAAAAATATCGCTCATTTACACGATTTGATTATGTTCTACTTCTACCCGAAACCAACTTATCTCCCGATAAAGTGAAATGTTTCACGTTATAACAATGTTATCACATTTTAGTATAAATATGGAAGTGATTATAGAAAATCGCACGCGCTGATTGGTCAAGAAATTCTGACTATTTCTCGATAATCACCTCGAGCAACATGGCAAAATGGCGGCCAATCGCTTCGTCACTGTAAGTGAGGAAGAATTAGAAATGATGAAAGAAAACGCTGTTCCTAAAAGCACTAAAGATGCTACGAAGTTTGGTCTAAAACTATTCAAAGGTAAGGTGGAATTGTGATTTATTTTATCCATTTCAAAACAAAGTATTTTATGTGAGTGAGTCGGCATAGATAAGTGACACAAGTCTGCGCCACACCGTTATTACATTTGCATGTCACTTTTGAAGTTTGAAATGAATTTTTTTTAATATGATTTTTTTTTTAAATAATCACCTGAGTATTTATACTAAACAATTATCCGCCTCAGGCTCAGTGAATATTGATGAATAATAACCTCGACCTTGCCTCAGTTATTATTCACCGATATTCACTTCAGCTTCTGCGAATAATTGTTAATTAACATGAAACGTTTCACGCTATAACCAGATAAATAATACAATATATTGTTAAAACAATAAAAGTTGCTTCTTAGAATGTGCTAAGATAACATGAAAATATCTTATCACAAAGTCTTTATGTTATAGCATGATACTGATCTGTTTTTTTTTCTTTTTCGGGCAAGGTAGTAATACACTTCCGTGATAAATAACCAAAACAAGATGGATTTTTTTTTTTACACACATACACACACACACACACACACACACACACACACACACACACATATATATATATATATATATATATATATATATATATATATATATATATATATATATATATATCGCCCTCCACAATTATTGGCACCCCTGGTTAAGATGTGTTAAAAGCCTTAAAATAAATTCAATTTTTATTGCAGAAGCATAATCTCACACTGAAAATTGGAGAAAAATGTAACCCTTAACTCAAGTGAATTAAAAAAAAAATCCCTGACTAAGAAATAGTTATTTTTCATAAAATCACCTGTTCCACAATTATTGGCACCCATAACAATTTCTAGAAAATAAATGTAATTGAAGCATTTCTGTCATTTCTACTGTGGTTTATAAAGTTGATGAGAGTATCTAGGAACCTTTAATTAGTAATTCATCACATCCTGTTTCCCTGGGGTATAAATATGATGTGACACAGAGGCCTATTTCTCTTATCCACTCCTCAACATGGGAAAGACAAGAGAACACACCATTCAAGTAAGGCAGATGTGTGTTGACCTTCATAAGTCAGGCAATGGCTACAAGAAAATAGCCACTCGCCTACACCGGCCCGTATCTACCGTCAGAGGAATCATCAAGAAGTTTAAAACAACTGGAACAGTGGCAAACAAGCCTGGACAAGGATGCAAGTTTATCTTGCCACCACGCACAGTAAGGAGGATGGTAAGAGAAGTAAAAAGTTCTCCAAAGCTCACTGTTAGAGAATTGCATCAAAGAGTAGCATCTTAGGGTCACAAAGTCTCCACAACAACCATTAGGCGCCATCTACATGCCAACAAGCTGTTTGGGAGGCATGCACGGAAAAAGCCTTTTCTCACTTACAAGCATAAATGTAAACGTCTGGAGTTCGCTCAGCGGTACTGGGACTTCAACTGGGACCGTGCGCTTTGGTCAGATGAGACCAAGATAGAGCTTTTTAGCAACAAACACTCTAATACATCACAAAAGACGAGTATGTGGAAAAGCACCTCATGCCCACTATGAAGTATGGGGGAGGATCGGGGAGGATCGGTGATGCTGTGGGCCTGTTTCTCTTCCAAAGGCCCCGGGAACCTTGTTAGGGTGCATGGCATCATGAACTCTTTGAAATACCAGGACATTTAAATCAAAATCTGGTGGCCTCTGCCCGAAAGCTGAAGATGGGTCGTCACTGGGTCTTTCAGCAAGATAATGACCCTAAACATGTGGCCAAATCTACACGAAAATGGTTCACCAGACACAATCAAGCTCCTCCCATGGCCATCTCAGTCCCCAGACCTCAACCCAATTGAAAACCTGTGGGGTGCGCTGAAGAGGAGAGTGCATAGGAGAGGACCCAGGACTCTGGATGGTTTAGAGAGATTGTGCAAAGAGGAATGGTCGAATATCCCTCTCTCTGTATTCTCCAATCTTGTGAAACGTTATAGGAGAATATTAAGTGCTGTCTTGTTGACCAAAGGGAGTTGTACAAAGTATTAACATCAGGGGTGCCAATAATTGTGGCACACATGATTTCTTGTAAAAGAATGATTTCTTAATGTGGGATATTTTTTTCCCACTGAATAAATGCACTTGAATTAAAGGTTGGATTTTTCTCTTTTTTTTTTGCATTGTTATCCTATATTATTTTAAAAAAATTTTATTTATTAGGAGCCTAAAAACATATCTTAATGAGGGGTGCCAATAATTGTGGAGGGCGCTGTGTGTGTGTGTGTGTGTGTGTGTGTGTGTGTGTGTGTGTGTGTGTGTGTGTGTGTGTATATACCTTACTTTGGCAGTCCGTCTGCAAAGATCATGTTAGTTAAGGAGCCAGTTTAACAAGCCGAGTGATAAAACAGTCAGTTGAAAACCTTAAACAAGTCTGAGCATGATTTTCTCACACAGTGAATTTCACGCTGTGTTATAATGAAATGGACGCAAGCCTTATCAGTTCATTTTGTAATCCGGTTACCGGCTGTCAGAAAGTCTGTCATGCTCCTAAATGCTTTTTAAAGAGTTTAAAATGCTATAAATTGTGGTTGAGAAACATCTCATCTCATCTCATCTCATTATCTCTAGCCGCTTTATCCTTCTACAGGGTCGCAGGCAAGCTGGAGCCTATCCCAGCTGACTACGGGCGAAAGGCAGGGTACACCCTGGACAAGTCGCCAGGTGGTTGAGAAACATGCAAAAGAGAAACGCATTTCATAGTTTCAGAACTATCTATAGTAGCGTCGCAAATGTCACATTTTCACCTTGTGAAGGGATTTCCCAGGCCGCTACACAGTGTGTACTCTCTTATTGATTTGTTGCCGGTGTGTTGCCGGTGTGTTAACTGATGTGTTGCCAGTGCCGGGACTTGTTTAAAGGGGAACTGAAGTCATGTTTAAACTTGCTTTATTTCTTAATTAATGTGTTATTCGATTACGTTTCCGGTTTTATTAACATTATATCGTGACTCATATTGGCATATTATATTACATTTATCAGCCTTTTCGGTTTTTCTCATCTCATTATCTCTAGCTGCTTTATCCTGTTCTACAGGGTCGCAGGCAAGCTGGAGCCTATCCCAGCTGACTACAGGCGAAAGGCGGGGTACACCCTGGACAAGTCGCCAGGTCATCACAGGGCTGACACATAGACACAGACAACCATTCACACTCACATTCACACCTACGCTCAATTTAGAGTCACCAGTTAACCTAACCTGCATGTTTTTGGACTGTGGGGGAAACCGGAGCACCCGGAGGAAACCCACGTGGGAGAACATGCAAACTCCACACAGAAAGGCCCTCGCCGGCCATGGGGCTCGAACCCAGACCTTCTTGCTGTGAGGCGACAGCGCTAACCACTACACTACCGTGCACTACCAAACCCTTTTCGGTTTTTAACCATGTTAAATGTAGTTAGTTTAGTCCACAGCAGGTGTCTTCACGAGACTTATGAGAGACTTCAAACATGAAGTGTCAGTGCCGCCATTTTGAAAACTCTTTACACAGTGGCCAGATCGCCATATCATTCCAATTTAGATTCATTTTGAGATTTGCCAGCTTCATCAGTGATGGAGTGTCAGTCCTGCGTGCTGTGGTGCGTGCACCTGAAGGCGTGCCTCGGGCTGCGTGCGTGCATGCCAAGTGGACTCCAGCACGCGTGCCGTGAACAAGGCATACATGAGCTCAATTAAGGAACTATGTGTTTGCCTATTTAAGGACTGTGCTGATGCATTTGCATCGCGAAGTATTACAGTACGCATTACCGAGCATTTCTACCTGTTGTCTTGATTTCCTGTTTCACGACCCTTTTGCCTATATTCTTGTTTTTGATCTAGCCTGTCGTTTTGGATTGTTTGCCTGTGTATATATTGTCTCACTGTATATATATTCTGCACTTTATTAAACTGTATACTTCTGCACATACTGTACATCCGCCTCCCTCACGTACGTGACATGGAGATTATTCCATACAACTTCAAACCAATTGAGAAGAGTTGGAAAGACGACAGGATAAGGACGAGTCCGTTGCGCTGGTATTTGCCATTACTGTTGCACAATTAAAATGTGCCAGATCAAATGGCTGGTGGGTTTTCAAAATAATAAATACATATATTATTTACCACCTGGGAGGTCCGTATGGTGAAATACCGTGACCGAGTTCTTGAAAGTACTGAGCAAGGCCCTCTGGGCCAAGGTCAGTATTCAAGGCCGAGGTCACAGTATTTCACCATACGGACCGACCTTAAGCTGGTAAATAATATATTTATTTTTTTCTTTACCAAATTCTAACAGAAAACGAGAGTGCCCAAAAGGGAAAACTGAGCCGAGCCGCCATTTTGAATCCTCATTCACAGCTGTAATGCAAATGGCTTCCTCCTCGGTATACAAGTGCACTTCCATGGCAGGAAAAAAACTACATTTTGCCACCTATGTAGTCCCCTATTTATACAAATAGGAGTCATTCAGGATTCAGCCATGTTTTTGCTCGGCGTTAGTAAGTTACAGGTTTTTAGCTTTCTCCTGAAATGTTTTCTTTTATTTCTTCTTCCTCAGGGTAGTAAAACTCACTTTTGCTGTGAAGACTGTCGTTATCGCCATCCATGCTGTAAAATTAATGCTATTCTCCTGAGAAATGCGAAAATAAATGTTGACAAAAATTGCTACTGTTTGTTGTTGTGAACGAACAAGTCGCCAGAGGTCCATAACTGGGGTCTGTAGCGTAGGATACGGACCTGCTCGCCAGCCAGTCAGAGCACAGGATTTGATGGAAACCGGACCGCAAAAAAAAAATGCATGTATTTTTGCGATAAATACATATTATACTGAGCGCATTTCCCACATAATCCTCACTAAGGTTTCGGACAGCGCTACAAAATGGCATCCTCACTATATAGTGCTCTGCGTAGTGAGTAGGGAGTGATTTCGGACACAGGGAAAACTTCCAGCTTGATTACGTCAGCATTCGAAAGAGGGCGCTCGCGTCTTTTGGCAACGCTGGCAGACGTTGGTCACTTGGATTTCCGCCGTATGTTTTACTTCCGTCCTACGATGTCTCGCACGGGTCTCAGCGAATCTCATTTATGGCCATTGCTTTGACATACGGACTGATATATTACATAGCATATTTCAAACACTCATAACTTGCTATAGCAGTGACAAAATAGCTCTCAAAAATGCATTCTTACATTTTATAAAATGCGAAATAGAATTTTGATAATAAAAAAAAACTTGCCTTCAGTTCCCCTTTAAGAAATAAGCTTGTATACAGTCAGACAAAAGAGCTTTCTGATGAACCATTGAAAGTCCTCATTCAATACAAAGTGAGAGAGAGACGTGTATCTGCCATTCAGTTTTTTATAGTTGTAAATAAACTGTTATAGAAATTTCTTCATCAAACCATTAATTGCAGCATACAGTGGTGCTTGAAAGTTTGTGAACCCTTTAGAATTTTCTATATTTCTGCATAAATATGACCTAAAACATCATCAGATTTTCACACAAGTCCTAAAAGTAGATAAAGAGAACCCAGTTAAACAAATGAGACAAAAATATTATACTTGCTCATTTATTTATTGAGGAAAATGATCCAATATTACATATCTATGAGTGGCAAAAGTATGTGAACCTCTAGGATTAGCAGTTAATTTGAAGGTGAAATTCGAGTCAGGTGTTTTCAATCAATGGGATGACAATCAGGTGTGAGTGGGCACCCTGTTTTATTTAAAGAACAGGGATCTATCAAAGTCTGATCTTCACAACACATGTTTGTGGAAGTGTATCATGGCACGAACAAAGGAGATTTCTGAAGACCTCAGAAAAAGCATTGTTGATGCTCATCAGGCTGGAAAACATTACAAAACCATCTCTAAAGACTTTGAACTCCACCACTCCAGTCAGACAGATTGTGTACAAATGGAAGAAATTCAAGACCATCGTTACCCTCCCCAGGAGTGGTCGACCAACAAAGATCACTCCAAGAGCAAGGCGTGTAATAGTCGGCAAGGTCACAAAGGACCCCAGGGTAACTTCTAAGCAACTGAAGACCTCTCTCACATTGGCTAATGTTAATGTTCATGAGTTCACCATCAGGAGAACACTGAACAATAATGGTGTGCATGGCAGGGTTGCAAGGAGAAAGCCGCTGCTCGTCTGCAGTTTGCTAAAGATCACGTGGACAAGCCAGAAGGCTAATGGAAAAATGTTTTGTGGACGGATGAGACAAAAATATAGCTTTTTGGTTTAAATGAGAAGTGTTATGTTTGGAGAAAGGAAAACACTGCATTCCAGCATCTCATCTCATCATCTCTAGCCACTTTATCCTGTTCTACAGGGTCGCAGGCAAGCTGGAGCCTATCCCAGCTGACTACGGACGAAAGGCAGGGTACACCCTGGACAAGTCGCCAGGTCATCACAGGGCTGACACATAGACACAGACACCCATTCACACTCACATTCACACCTACGGTCAATTTAGAGTCACCAGTTAACCTAACCTGCATGTCTTTGGACTGTGGGGGAAACCGGAGCACCTGGAGGAAACCCACGCGGACATGCCACTCACAGATATGTAATATTGGATCATTTTCCTCAATAAATATAGAACCCCGATTCCAAAAAAGTTGGGACAAAGTACAAATTGTAAACTAGAAAAGCACTCGGAGAGCACAGACCTCCGCCAAGAATCCTTTAAAAAAAATCCGGGATCCAGAAGGTGATCCGGATCACCGCCAAAATTTAATGGATTGTTACTTGTGCCTAGTCACACCACTGGAAAAAATTTCAGAGCAATCCGTTCATAACTTTTTCTGTAATGTTGCTAACAAACAAACCAACAAACAAACAAACCAACGCTACTGAAAACATAACCTCCTTGGCGGAGGTAATAAAAACGGAATGCAATAATTTACAAATCTCAGAAACTGATATTGTATTCACAATAGAACATAGACAACATATCAAATGTCGAAAGTGAGACATTTTGAAATTTCATGCCAAATATTGACTCATTTGAAATTTCATGACAGTAACACATCTCAAAAAAGTTGGGACAGGGGCAATAAGAGGCTGGAAAAGTTAAAGGTACAAAAAAGGAACAGCTGGAGGACCAAATTGCAACTCATTAGGTCAATTGGCAATAGGTCATTAACATGACTGGGTATAAAAAGAGCATCTTGGAGTGGCAGCGGCTCTCGTAAAGATGAGAAGAGGATCACCAATCCCCCTAATTCTGCGCCGACAAATAGTGGAGCAATATCAGAAAGGAGTTTGACAGTGTAAAATTGCAAAGAGTTTGAACATATCATCATCTACAGTACATAATATCATCAAAAGATTCAGAGAATCTGGAAGAATCTCTGTGCGTAAGGGTCAAGGCCAGAAAACCATACCGGGTGCCCGTAATCTTCGGGCCCTTAGACGGCACTGCATCACATACAGGCATGCTTCTGTATTGGAAATCACAAAATGGGCTCAGGAATATTTCCAGAGAACATTATCTGTGAACACAATTCACCGTGCCATCCGCTGTTGCCAGCTAAAACTCTATAGTTCAAAGAAGAAGCCGTATCTAAACATGATCCAGAAGCGCAGACGCCTTCTCTGGGCCAAGGCTCATTTAAAATGGACTGTGGCAAAGTGGAAAACTGTTCTGTGTTCAGATTAATCAAAATTTGAAGTTCTTTATGGAAATCAGAGATGCCGTGTCATTCGGACTAAAGAGGAGAAGGACGACCCAAGTTGTTATCAGCGCTCAGTTCAGAAGCCTGCATCTCTGATGGTATGGGGTTGCATTAGTGCATGTGGCATGGGCAGCTTACACATCTGAAAAGACACCACCAATGCTGAAAGGTATATCCAGGTTCTAGAGCAACATATGCTCCCATCCAGACGACGTCTCTTTCAGGGAAGACCTTGCATTTTCCAACATGACAATGCCAAACCACATACTGCATCAATTACAGCATCACGGCTGCGTAGAAGAAGGGTCCGGGTACTGAACTGGCCAGCCTGCAGTCCAGATCTTTCACCCATAGAAAACATTTGGCGCATCATAAAACGGAAGATACGACAAAAAAGACCTAAGACAGTTGAGCAACTAGAATCCTACATTAGACAAGAATGGGTTAACATTCCTATCCCTAAACTTGAGCAACTTGTCTCCTCAGTCCCCAGACGTTTACAGACTGTTGTAAAGAGAAAAGGGGATGTCTCACAGTGGTAAACATGGCCTTGTCCCAACTTTTTTGAGATGTGTTGTCGTCATGAAATTTAAAATCACCTAATTTTTCTCTTTAAATGATACATTTTCTCAGTTTAAACATTTGATATGTCATCTATGTTCTATTCTGAATAAAATACGGAATTCTGAAACTTCCACATCGTTGCATTCTGTTTTTATTTACAATTTGTCCCAACTTTTTTGGAATCGCGGTTGCATGACCAAGTATAATATTTTTGTCTCATTTGTTTAACTGGGTTCTCTTTATCTACTTTTAGGACTTGTGTATGATCTGATAATGTTTTATGGTTAGGGAAAGATATGGATTTTTTTGAAAATCTGTGAACAAATTTCTTACCAATAGGTTTTTTTTTACCATGTGTTCTTACAGGTGTCTAGAGACACCTCACAATTTATCTACGGCCAAATCCCATGGGAATCTCCTGGAGAGCCTGTCAAAGTTGGGGTGCCCAGTAGGCCTGAGTAAAAATCACATTTTTTAAAGAAAACAATATTAATAATCTAACTAGGGGTTTTTAAGGGTCCTGAATCTCATCTCATCATCTCTAGCCGCTTTATCCTTCTACAGGGTCGCAGGCAAGCTGGAGCCTATCCCAGCTGACTACGGGCGAAAGGCGGGGTACACCCTGGACAAGTCGCCAGGTCATCACAGGGCTGACACATAGACACAGACAACCATTCACACTCACATTCACACCTACGGTCAATTTAGAGTCACCAGTTAACCTAACCTACATGTCTTTGGACTGTGGGGGAAACCGGAGCACCCGGAGGAAACCCACGCGGACACGGGGAGAACATGCAAACTCCACACAGAAAGGCCCTCGCCGGCCCCGGGGCTCGAACCCAGGACCTTCTTGCTGTGAGGCGACAGCGCTAACCACTACACCACCGTGCCGCCCGGTCCTGAATCTATCCCAGACATTAGTTTTGAGTAAAAAATGACTCAGAGTCCAGATAATTCAATGCAATGTGGTTTTATTGAACAATTACAAACAAAACTTCTTTAATCGGTTCATTGTAGAATCATTTCTCATCGTTTGCATCCATCTCTGCTTCCTCAACCTCCACAACATTCCTACCATCCTCATCTGTGATTATAGTATCCTTGCCAAAGCTACCACATCCATTTTTCACATTCAAGTAACAATACTTGTAATCATGGAGCTCAGCATATGATTCAGAGTATCCTAAGTCATGAATACGGTCAATCAACCACTTTGATCCAAACATGTGGTCAAGCTGAATTGTGAGTCCTAGTTGAGAGGGCATCACTCCAGATCGAGGGCGGTATGCTTTCAGCAGGTTCTGACCCCAGATTGCCACCTTTTCATCAGTTTTTACAATTGCCTTCAACAACTGTTTGAGGCTGTCAGGAATCAACTCTAGTTGACTCTATGTATTGGTCGTGCTGTCTACTGAGGGGTACTGCTTCTTGTTCAGTGGAACTCTTGCCAAATCTCCACAGATTAGGTGAATGGCAGTGGAAATGATGACCTCTTTGAGTGCTTCATCATCAGTGGTTTGTATGGGGTCAATGACCTGTTGGCGGTAATCTCATAGTATTGCCTTTGTAGTGTCTTTTAGCCACACAATGTCCCCTCTTTTCTCATCTGATGTGAAACAGAGTGATTCTTCATAATGTCCCTGAAGCTTCTTTTTGAGATACCGTCGTACATATGTGAGACTTTTGTCCTCCATGGGGTCAAGCTCTTCCATCTTCTTGTGGATCTCAGTGAGACTTGTTACTCCATGCTCCACTTCTTCATCCAACCATGTGCATAGTTTTTCAAACAGTAGCTGTCTTTCTTCATCTATGGGCCGTCCAACCTGAAGGTGGAAAATAATTTTTAATTGCAATAATTGGCTTCAGAACCTTTGTAGAGTCAGGGACTTATGGTCTTGAAAAATAATACCTCAGAGTTTGTTACTGGGCTCTCAAACGGGACCTGCACTTAAGATGATACAGTGCCTCTTCAGCTACCAAATCTATTATTCCGGACAGGCGGCCAGCAACTTCAACTCCCCAGGCATCCCCTTGTCTCTTAGCTGTCTCCAACAAATGCTCTTTTAGTCGGCCCTGGAAGCGATTGTCAGGTGCACGATACAACTTCCGGGCTTTATCTGTGTTATAAGCACACATGATTTATATTGAAAAGAGTCTTACTATGGAAAAGAAATCTTTCAAACTATTCATGTGGACATGGTAGACTAGGTTACTTACCAGGATATTTTTCGAGCTTTCCAACTTCGATGCTTTTATTGCAGAGGATACAAACATCACGGTAGACCAGGTGTGCAGTAGAACTACCAGCATTTGAAGTGCTTGGCCCAGAGACCCTGCTGCGTGTGTTCATCCTGTCTGATCTTTGGTCCTGAGCATTTTGTCCTATGGATGAAAGACAAGCTCATGAAGTTTTCATTCATGGCACAGCATGTACCTGCTATATTGTTATGATTAGTTGAAAGGATTGACAGAAAGTGGCAACAAAATTTACTGAATTAAACAAAATTTGTACTTTTTGCAGTGGATACACTTCTTGAAAGATGATACAGTTTGGTTCTGCAATCCGAATGATACATCAGCTTCGGGTCATCTCCTTCCCTCCAGTCCTCACGTAGTCTGTTAATCAGGATTGCATCATCTACGATCTTACAATAAAATAATAGCTGCTGGTAACCTTTCTGACTGACTTTTGATAGTTTTCGCGCCTCAGTACCAGAACCACCACAGATGAAGCACCTCAAACCATGGCAATCGGTGGTGTCCGATTCCATACTGTCCTAGAAGATAAGACAGCTTGGTGAACTTTTTTTCTTTCTCAACTATGCAACCGTTATATGCAAAAGACAACCACATTAATAGACTGAGTGCAATGGACACTAATCTTATTTGCATTACATTGTAATAATAGATATTATACAATGGCTACTATAAAACTATACATTTACACAAACTGACAGTGAAGTTTCACATATGGGGTAGCTAATACTACCTTAAACATTAATCATTACCTAACTTGCTAGCTGGATGCTAGCCAACAGCTTTCACTTTAGTCATCTTAACTTGAGAAAGCAAAAAGATTTACTTACCATGCCAGAAAGTAACTTTGTTGTAGTGTTGAAATGGTGGTGGTTTGGTTCCCTAATTGTTATCCATGAGACCAGGACTCAGTCCGCACAGATGGATAAGAACATCGCCTTTAAGCCAGTCACCTCTACCCTTGTGTATTGTTCATATGTAATGTTCCTGCTTTTTTCCAAATGCAGAGGGGCAATATTGAGTATGCACATTACTGGTCATTACTTAATTTGTCTTCTAGAAATGTTTTTTTTTTCTCTTCCCCAGGGTGGATTTATCTCAAATACAATAATAATCAATTTTTCACCCAGAATCCATCATGTAAACATGCAATGGTAGTATTAAAGGTTTAAGGAGTCAATTTTACTCAAAACTAATGTCTGGGATAGATTCAGGACCCCTAAAAACCCCTAGTTAGACATCTCCAAAGCTAATATTGTTTTTTCTTAAAAATCGATTTTTACACAGGCCCTCTGGGCACCCCAACTTTGACAGGCTCTCCAGGAGATTCCCATAGAATTTGGCCGTGGATAAATTGTGAGGTGTCTCTAGACACCTGTAAGAACACATGGTAAAAAAATCTATTGGTAAGAAATTTGTTCACAGATTTTCAAAAAAATCCATATCTTTCCCTAACTATTAGGTCATATTTATGCAGAAATATAGAAAATTCTAAAGGGTTCACAAACTTTCAAGCACCACTGTAGATTGTGCCATTTTGAAACACGTCGTATTCTAATAGCAGTCGTGTAAGCTGAGTTCATGTTGCACCAAAATGTGTCTGGAACCAAACAAAACCGATTTGCTTATCAGTGGAAAAAACAAAACCAAACCTGCATTGTTTGTTAGCACTTCTGGTCCGACCTGATCTGTACAGAAAATTGTAAGAAAACCTTTGACTACTGTCCAACTCTGTGTTTTTAAGCCTCATTGCTTTGTATAAATGATTGATGCAAATTTCTGTAAGAAGGAAAGGAAGGAGAGATATAAAGTCACTTTCAGGTTTTGTGTTCAATGTGTTGAAATGATTGCTTATGATAAACACCCACAATATAGAGGCAGTCAACAGACATTCAACACGCTGATATGTTTTTTTTTTTTGCTTTTTTTCCCCCTCCTCTCTTCCAGTACTTTGCTGGTCTATCAGTTATGGCCTCATTCATCTCATCTCATTATCTCTAGCCGCTTTATCCTGTTCTACAAGGTCGCAGGCAAGCTGGAGCCTATCCCAGCTGACTACGGGCGAAAGGCGGGGTACACCCTGGACAAGTCGCCAGGTTATCGCAGGGCTGACACAGAGACACAGACAACCATTCACACTCACATTCACACCTACGGTCAATTTGGAGCCACCAATAAGCCTAACCTGCATGTCTTTGGACTGTGGGGGAAACCGGAGCACCCGGAGGAAACCCACACGGACACGGGGAGAACATGCAAACTCCGCACAGAAAGGCCCTCGTCGGCCACGGGGCTCGAACCTGGACCTTCTTGCTGTGAGGCGACAGCGCTAACCACTACACCACCGTGCCGCCCAGTTATGGCCTAGTAATGCTAAACAAATTATTGGATTTCAGATATCATGAAACACATCCTGTAATACAGAAGAGAGGTTAAACTTTCTTATATTAACATTCTTATATCATCAAGCATTAACGTAAAGACTAGTCATTTCCTTGAAGTGGTTTAACCATCAATATATTGTATATTTCTCTTTCTCACTCACTCACTCACCCACTGTGCCTGTGTTTTGTGCGATTTTAGTATTCATCTACTCCATGCCTGGGTACAGGTGTAGCATCAAGGAGCGGATGCTCTACTCCAGCTGTAAGAACCGCCTGCTGGAGGAGGTGGAAAGGGATTACCACATAGAGATCAGTAAGAAGGTAATCAGGAATTAGGTCATCTATTATCAGTGTTTATAATCCCTTTTTTTTTAGTGCAACGGTCTGTAGAAGTCAAAATTAACACCACAGTCAGTAGGAAACAGGTTGCTGATGCATCCTGGAAAAAGTGGAAAAGCTGGAAATTTATAGACTGGTTTTCCAGCCTGGGAAAATGAAAAAAAAAAAGTCCTGGAAAAGTGTAAAATTGAGCTATTATGTCAGTAATAACTAACTAGGCCACTATGTCCTGAAGAATGACCAACCATACATTTTATAAACAAAGTATGTGAATTGTTTTATAATAATAATAATAATAATAATAATAATAATAATAATAAATTAGCAGAATGCAAAGTGATGGCACACAAACTGAGTACAAGAAATGGAGACATGATAAAGTAGCGTAAGTGTTACAGTACATTGGAAATTATGTCAGAAATCTGGTCATTCAATGAAAAATGGTATGAACATCAAGCTGAAGGAGTCCTGGAAAATGAAAAAGTGAAGTTACTTTGGGATGCCAAAATTCAGACGAACAAAGTTTTCAGACACTCAAGACCAGATGTTGTAGTGGTGGAAAAAGAAAGGAACATCTGTGCTACCAGAGATGTCGCCTGCCCTTTTGATACATGGGTAAAAGAAAAAGAAAAGCTCGAAGAATATAATGAGCTGAAGCATGAAATAAAGAGAATTTGGCATTGCAAGAATGTTCTCATTATTCCCATCATTATTCCAGGGGTACTTGGCACAGTGAGTACAAACTTCTCAGGTTGGCTGAAGAAAACTGAGTTGAGCACGAAGTTTAGTACGATGCAGAAAGCTTGTCTTTTGGGATCACCAAGGATCATAAGAAAGGTGCTGGATACCTAAGGTCATGGGAAATGACTTGATATCCAACAAAAGCAAAGTCCAGCAGTGAACATCAAACGCTGAGATATAGCCGAATAATAATAATAATAATAATAATAATAATTATTATTATTATTATTATTATTATTATTATTATTACTTTTTTCTTTTACTTTTTAAGCTCTAAATTAGGATAGTTTTTTTAATATTTACATATTTACATATTCAGATTTCTTTTTTTCTTCTTAACACAATTTCGTATTTCTATATAGCTTTATTGTATATATATATATATATATATATATATATATATATATATATATATATATATATACAACCCCGATTCCAAAAAAGTTGGGACAAAGAACAAATTGTAAATAAAAACGGAATGCAATAATTTACAAATCTCAAAAACTGATATTGTATTCACAATAGAACATAAACAACATATCAAATGTCGAAAGTGAGACATTTTGAAATTTCATGCCAAATATTGGCTCATTTGAAATTTCATGACAGCAACACATCTCAAAAAAGTTGGGACAGGGGCAATAAGAGGCTGGAAAAGTTAAAGGTACAAAAAAGGAACAGCTGGAGGACCAAATTACAACTCATTAGGTCAATTGGCAATAGGTCATTAACATGACTGGGTATAAAAAGAGCATCTTGGAGTGGCAGCGGCTCTCAGAAGTAAAGATGAGAAGAGGATCACCAATCCCCCTAATTCTGCGCCGACAAATAGTGGAGCAATATCAGAAAGGAGTTCGACAGTGTAAAATTGCAAAGAGTTTGAACATATCATCATCTACAGTGCATAATATCATCAAAAGATTCAGAGAATCTGGAAGAATCTCTGTGCGTAAGGGTCAAGGCCGGAAAACCATACTGGGTGCCCGTGATCTTCGGGCCCTTAGACGGCACTGCATCACATACAGGCATGCTTCTGTATTGGAAATCACAAAATGGGCTCAGGAATATTTCGAGAGAACATTATCTGTGAACACAATTCACCATGCCATCCGCCGTTGCCAGCTAAAACTCTATAGTTCAAAGAAGAAGCCGTATCTAAACATGATCCATAAGCGCAGACGTCTTCTCTGGGCCAAGGCTCATTTAAAATGGACTGTGGCAAAGTGGAAAATTGTTCTGTGGTCAGACAAATCAAAATTTGAAGTTCTTTATGGAAATCAGGGACGCTGTGTCATTCGGACTAAAGAGGAGAAGGACGACCCATGTTGTTATCAGCGCTCAGTTCAGAAGCCTGCATCTCTGATGGTATGGGGTTGCATTAGTGCGTGTGGCATGGGCAGCTTACACATCTGGAAAGACACCATCAATGCTGAAAGGTATATCCAGGTTCTAGAGCAACATATGCTCCCATCCAGACGACATCTCTTTCAGGGAAGACCTTGCATTTTCCAACATGACAATGCCAAACCACATACTGCATCAATTACAGCATCATGGCTGCGTAGAAGAAGGGTCCGGGTACTGAACTGGCCAGCCTGCAGTCCAGATCTTTCACCCATAGAAAACATTTGGTGCATCATAAAACGGAAGATACGACAAAAAAGACCTAAGACAGTTGAGCAACTAGAATCCTACATTAGACAAGAATGGGTTAACATTCCTATCCCTAAACTTGAGCAACTTGTCTCCTCAGTCCCCAGACGTTTACAGACTGTTGTAAAGAGAAAAGGGGATGTCTCACAGTGGGAAACATGGCCTTGTCCCAACTTTTTTGAGATGTGTTGTTGTCATGAAATTTAAAATCACCTAATTTTTCTCTTTAAATGATACATTTTCTCAGTTTAAATATTTGATATGTCATCGATGTTCTACTCTGAATAAAATATGGAATTTTGAAACTTCCACATCATTGCATTCCGTTTTTATTTACAATTTGTACTTTGTCCCAACTTTTTTGGAATCGGGGTTGTATATATATATATATATATATCCAGGCAAATTTTAGATTATTAACGTACCCATGTACACAAGTCTGAGCTGCACCTTTGTTACATTTGCATGCTGCTTTTGAAGTTTGAAATAAATTATTTTTTAACATTATTATTATTTCAGTGAGGTAAATCTAGTACATTTGAGATGTTTGTACATTTATACAATAAAAACGAATCTGAACTACTCACTTATTTAAGGCTTAAACCTTTAAATAAACATCCTTTAACATTGAGCATGCTGGCCAAGATAACTTTTCATGAGAAGCAGCCATCCTGCATATGAGTCATGGAACAAATCTTGGAAAGGGATTTCCAAGAAAGAGTGACGACTCTAATTATGGAGTACATTGTTTTCGTGAATAAGACTCCCTGGTGAAGCAGGCTGTGCCGATTTCTGGGTTAGGACCGACTTTTGAGCTGATGTTAAAATACTGCATGAAATCTCTCTAGCCACCTTACATACAGTGTGTGTGTGTGTGTGTGTGTGTGTGTGTGTGTGTGTGTGTTTCTGAAGATGGAAATAGAGAGTGGAGAGGGCTTGACGGAAGAGTACCTATATGAAGAAGTTCACCCTAAGCCACAGGCCCTGAAACAAGCCTTTGCCAAGCCGAAGGGCCCTACAGGGAAACGGGGTAACAAGCGTCTGATCAAGGGAGTAGGGGAGAATGGTGAAGAGAGCTAGAAGCTAGAAAAGAGCTGCGTGAACTGAGACGAAGCCTCCAGAAATTCTCCTGCAATCTGCAACTTGTCTGACTCCTCTTTCTGTTGTTCTGCCTTTATTCACACTCGTGTTCTTACTAAATGTTCTGACACCCACTGTATTCACAAGGCCACAAATATTAAACAAGACACTCTGACTATTTTGCATAATATTCAAATAAAATGTGTTTCTGTACATTTAATCTCCAGTCTGAGGTCTGCTTTGTCTGGATTCCAAGAAAAAAAAGGTCAAGCAAGTACATGCTAAGCCCTGGAATTAAAAAGAAGCACGGACTCTGTGAAAAGCTACAGAAAACTGAAATGCCTAATTTATACAGTCATCATTAATCAACACTCAATAAGTCCAGGCTTTGTGAGGCACACTGACCGATCACTTATCACACTCTTGCAAATAAAGACATTAAACTGTACTTTTCCTTGGTCCTGGCGAAGTACCACTGAGGTGACATTTACGGTAGGTTTTGTACATTTAGTGTTACCTAGAAAAGTGCATATGGTGGTCAAGAGGTCCTTCAGGCAAAACACTAGTTGAATAGGGTCATTTTGAGGCAATAGATAACACGAACCTTTGTCAACTGATTTCTGATACTCTTATTAATGGAGTATTGGAATTTTTTCAAGTTCCATTTAGTGTTTATGTAAATGAGGCTTTATGCAATGACATTTTATTTCAAAACAATTATAGCAATATTACATAATTATAGTCTTTGAATGATGCTGTGTGAAAATGTTTATTTAACTGCGATGATGCTCTCAAGGGGCGGCACGGTGGTGTAGTGGTTAGCACTGTCACTTCACAGCAAGAAAGTTCTGGGGTCAAGCCAGGGGCCGACAGGGGCCTTTCTGTGTGGAGTTTGCATGTTCTCCCTGTGTCTGTGTGGGTTTCCTCCAGGTGCTCCGGTTTCCCCGACAGTCCAAAGACGTGGATTAGGTTGATTGGGTACTCTAAATTGCCCATAGGTGTGTATGTGTACCCGCCACCAGATGAGGGTTTGGGTCCCTCTGGTGTGCTATAATCACCCAAGAGAATTCAGGGAAGCTAGCTTCCTGGATCGTTGACCCTCAACTATGAGAACAGCAACAGATAGACAGATGCTCTCACGAGAAAGACTTACATAACACTTAATTGGAAAATAATTTCTTTGCTGTTTAACAAAACAAGTTTCTCTGTAATATTCTAAATAGGAAAAGGAATGAACATGTAAAAATCTGGTCAACTACAAATCAAAATCTGACGAGTCGTTGGGTGGAAGCTTGCCAAAAACTGGAAAGAATGTGAAAAAAAGAAGGAACCCCCCCCCCAGCCAATATCTTGGATGAGCTTGTGTGCACTGCAGCCTCAGATTCTTGTTCTTGGCTGACTGGAGTGAAACCTGATGTGGTTTTCTGCTGGTGTAGCCCTCAAGGTTTAATGTGTTGTGAAATGTTTCTGAGATGCTTTTCTGCTCACCGTGGCTGCAGAGAGTGGTCATATGAGTTACCAAAGCCAACTCAACTCAAACTAGTCTCCATTCTCCTCTGTCCTCTCTTGTCAAAAAGGTGCTTTAGGGTGTAATGTACTTTCTCATTATTGAGATACTAAGTCATAATTATGAGACAGTAAGTCCATCCATTATGTGTAGCCACTTATCCTATTATACAGGATCGCAGGCAAGCTGGAGCCAATCCCAGCTGACTATGGCCGAGAGAGAGGCGGGGTACACCCTGGACAAGTTGCCAGGTTTGTTGCTATGGCTGACACATAGAAACAAACAACCATTCACACTCACATTCACACCTACGGTCAATTTAGAGCCACCAGTCGAAGAAGAAATCTTTATTTGTCACATGCACACTTCAAGCACAGTGAGATTCATCTTCGGCATTTAACCCATCTGAAGCAGTGAACACACACACACACAGAGCAGTGGGCAGCCACACTACAGCACCCAGGGAGCAGTCAGGGGTTAAGTACCTTGCATTCTCAAGGGCACTTCAGCCCAAGGTTGCCCCATGGGAAAGCGGAGCACCTGGAGGAAACCCACACAGACACATGCAAACTCCACACAGAAAGGCCCCTGTCGGCCACTGGGCTCAAACCCAGAACCTTCTTGCTGTGAGATGACGGTGCTAACCACTACACCACTCTAGCCTAACCTGCATATCTTTGGACTGTTGGGAAAACCGGAGCACCTGGAGGAAACCCACACAGACACATGCAATCTCCACACAGAAAAGGCCCCTGTCGGCCACTGGGCTCGAATCCAGAACCTTCTTGCTGTGAGATGACAGTGCTAACCACTACACCACTCTAGCCTAACCTGCATATCTTTGGACTGTTGGGAAAACCGGAGCACCTGGAGGAAACCCACACAGACACATGCAATCTCCACACAGAAAAGGCTCCTGTCGGCCAC
Source organism: Neoarius graeffei (assembly GCF_027579695.1). Classification (NCBI taxonomy): domain Eukaryota; kingdom Metazoa; phylum Chordata; class Actinopteri; order Siluriformes; family Ariidae; genus Neoarius; species Neoarius graeffei. The sequence continues at coordinate 44,673,533 of NC_083594.1, forward strand.
TGGGCTCGAACCCAGAACCTTCTTGCTGTGAGATGACAGTGCTAACCACTACACCACTCTAGCCTAACCTGCATATCTTTGGACTGTTGGGAAAACCGGAGCACCTGGAGGAAACCCACACAGATACATGCAAACTCCACACAGAAAAGGCCCCTGTCAGCGACTGGGCTCGAACCCAGAACCTTCTTGCTGTGAGATGACAGTGCTAACCACTACACCACTCTAGCCTAACCTGCATATCTTTGGACTGTTGGGAAAACCGGAGCACCTGGAGGAAACCCACACAGACACATGCAATCTCCACACAGAAAAGGCCCCTTTCAGCGACTGGGCTCGAACCCAGAACCTTCTTGCTGTGAGATGACAGTGCTAACCACTACACCACTCTAGCCTAACCTGCATATCTTTGGACTGTTGGGAAAACCGGAGCACCTGGAGGAAACATGCACACTCCACACAGAAAGGCCCCCGCTGGCCACTGGGCTTGAACCCAGAACTTCTTGCTGTGAGGCGACAGTGCTAACCACTACACCACTCTAGCCTAACCTGCATATCTTTGGACTGTTGGGAAAACCGGAGCGCCTGGAGGAAACCCACACAGACACATGCAATCTCCACACAGAAAAGGCCCCTGTCGGCCACTGGGCTCGAATCCAGAACCTTCTTGCTGTGAGATGACAGTGCTAACCACTACACCACTCTAGCCTAACCTGCATATCTTTGGACTGTTGGGAAAACCGGAGCACCTGGAGGAAACCCACACAGACACATGCAATCTCCACACAGAAAAGGCTCCTGTCGGCCACTGGGCTCGAACCCAGAACCTTCTTGCTGTGAGATGACAGTGCTAACCACTACACCACTCTAGCCTAACCTGCATATCTTTGGACTGTTGGGAAAACCAGAGCACCTGGAGGAAACCCACACAGATACATGCAAACTCCACAGAGAAAAGGCCCCTGTCGGCCACTGGGCTCGAACCCAGAACCTTCTTGCTGTGAGGTGACAGTGCTAACCACTACACCACTCTAGCCTAACCTGCATATCTTTGGACTGTTGGGAAAACCGGAGCACCTGGAGGAAACCCACACAGACACATGCAATCTCCACACAGAAAAGGCTCCTGTCGGCCACTGGGCTCGAACCCAGAACCTTCTTGCTGTGAGATGACAGTGCTAACCACTACACCACTCTAGCCTAACCTGCATATCTTTGGACTGTTGGGAAAACCAGAGCACCTGGAGGAAACCCACACAGATACATGCAAACTCCACAGAGAAAAGGCCCCTGTCGGCCACTGGGCTCGAACCCAGAACCTTCTTGCTGTGAGGTGACAGTGCTAACCACTACACCACTCTAGCCTAACCTGCATATCTTTGGACTGTTGGGAAAACCGGAGCACCTGGAGGAAACCCACACAGACACATGCAATCTCCACACAGAAAAGGCCCCTGTTGGCCACTGGGCTCGAACCCAGAACCTTCTTGCTATGAGATGACAGTGCTAACCACTACACCACTCTAGCCTAACCTGCATATCTTTGGACTGTTGGGAAAACCGGAGCACCTGGAGGAAACCCACACAGACACAGGGAGAACATGCACACTCCACACAGAAAGGCCCCTGTCGGCCACTGGGCTTGAACCCAGAACCTTCTTGCTAAGAGATGACAGTGCTAACCACTACACCACTCTAGCCTAACCTGCATATGTTGGGAAAACCGGAGCACCTGGAGGAAACCCACACAGACACATGCAATCTCCACACAGAAAAGGCCCCTGTTGGCCACTGGGCTCGAACCCAGAACCTTCCTGCTGTGAGGCGACAGTGCTAACCACTACACCACTCTAGCCTAACCTGCATATCTTTGGACTGTTGGGAAAACCACAGCACCTGGAGCAAACCAACACAGACACATGCAAACTCCACACAGAAAAGGCCCCTGTCGGCCACTGGGCTTGAACCCAGAACCTTCTTGCTGTGAGATGACAGTGCTAACCACTACACCACCGTGCCACCCATATGATAGTATAAAAACATGAAGAACATGTTATAAGTGCGATTTATACCAACATCTGAAAAGAAAACGAAAACAGGTTGACCAAAATTCTGTCCAGTTTGTAGTGTCAACTGGCTTATGTAAAGTTTCACACAATCAAAACACAAAATGTCTCCTTGCTGGCACCACGACAGATGGTAGTTTGGCTTTGTTTGTGAGCGTGTAGCTCCAGGCTGCTCTTCTGATCCACCGTGTCGTGAACCAGACATAATGGAAGAGTGCTTTGATCCAGCCTGTAGTGCGGTTGAGGACGCAGCCCATTCCGAGTGGCTGCTGAAGCTTTCCTGGAAAGTCTCTCACTGTACCGGGAACCCAGCTCGGCTCGACGGTTACAGAGCCGGGGACCAATCAGAGCGCGCGCCGGAGCTCACGAGCGCAGTTTCTGTGAAAGGCGCTGCTCAGAGACACACGCACGCGCCTACACAAAAGCCGTTTCTCGGAAAGCCGTTTCCGGTTCTGTTCTTTCCCCAAAACACTGCGCGCGCTGCTTCATCACACCGAGCGGACCGAGGCGCTGCTCGCCGCTGCGCCGGGGAGGAGGGCCACCTGCACTTTATTTTTATAATTCAGCATCTTTAAAGCGGTTTTTTTTTTTACTGTCATCAATTATCGTAACAATTCTGAATTAATTCGTGATGTTCTTGTGTATTCAAAGGTAAGAACTTTTTAAATACAGCTATTTCATGGATATATTTATATATAGTAACATAGACTATATTTATATTTAGGTTATAACTCATTATAACTCTCAACTCCATATATATATATATATATATATATATATATATATATATATATATATTTCTTAAGCACATGTAAAGAAATGTTGTGGACCAAAAATGGCTTAAAAATAATGAAATGAAAGGTTTCAACATAAAAAAAAATACTATAAACAGTCATCACATATATATCAGAAAATAAACCATAAATAATATAGGTAATAATAATACAATATAAAAATCAAAACAAAAGTAAAGAAAAGAAAACAAAAATACAAACAAGGATGCACTAAGCAGTTTTGAGTTTACAAGCTAGATAATCAATATAAATTGATTATCTAGCTTCCTTATACAGTATATATGGCGGCATGGTGGTGTAGTGGTTAGCGCTGTCGCCTCACAGCAAGAAGGTCCGTTTTCGAGCCCATTGGCCGGCGAGGGCCTTTCTGTGTGGAGTTTGCATGTTCTCCCCGTGTCCGCGTGGGTTTCCTCCGGGTGCTCCGGTTTCCCCCACAGTCCAAAGACATGCAGGTTAGGTTAACTGGTGACTCTAAATTGACCGTAGGTGTGAATGTGAGTGTGAATGGTTGTCTGTGTCTATGTGTCAGCCCTGTGATGGCCTGGCGACTTGTCCAGGGTGTACCCCGCCTTTCGCCCGTAGTCAGCTGGGATAGGCTCCAGCTTGCCTGCGACCCTGTAGAACAGGATAAAGCGGCTAGAGATAATGAGATTATATATATATATATATATATATATATATATATATATATATATATATATATATACCGTACACTACTGTTCAAAAGTTTGGGGTCACTTTGAAATGTCCTTATTTTTGAAAGAAAAGCACTGTTCTTTTCAATGAAGATCACTTTAAACTAATCAGAAATCCACTCTATACATTGCTAATGTGGTAAATGACTATTCTAGCTGCAAATGTCTGGTTTTTGGTGCAATATCTCCATAGGTGTATAGAGGCCCATTTCCAGCAACTCTCACTCCAGTGTTCTAATGGTACAATGTGTTTGCTCATTGCCTCAGAAGGCTAATGGATGATTAGAAAACCCTTGTATGTTAGCACAGCTGAAAACAGTTTAGCTCTTTAGAGAAGCTATAAAACTGACCTTCCTTTGAGCAGATTGAGTTTCTGGAGCATCACATTTGTGGGGTCGATTAAATGCTCAAAATGGCCAGAAAAATGTCTTGACTATCTTTTCTATTCATTTTACAACTTATGGTGGGAAATAAAAGTGTGACTTTTCATGGAAAACACAAAATTGTCTGGGTGACCCCAAACTTTTGAACGGTAGTGTGTGTATATATATATAAAAGGAAGCTAGATTATCAATTTATATTGATTTACGAAGAGGGGTGGGATTAAATAAGTTATTACTTCAGCCCATTCCTCTTCGGACATGTCAACTCAAAACTGCTTAGTGCATCCTTCCCATATTATTATATTATTATACCATGTTGGTATGTCTTGGTATGTTGGTTTTTTGTTGTTGTTGTTGTTGATTTTGCTTTCTTTTGTATATATAGTTTATTATGGTGGAAAGTGACGTTTGATTAGCGGTGGTATAGAGGGTTAGGATCTGATAAGTTATTTACTTCTTCCTAATCCTTTCTGAACAATATTATGTTATTGCCTTGTGGCTACACTATTCTGTTTATGACGATGTTTTGATGATTGCATTTTTTATTTTTTGTTTTTTTGTTTGTTTTTATATCTTCTTTACTGTTCAGAATAAAGCAATCAATCAGTTAATCAATCAATCAATCATATGGAAAAGATGTAGATAAATCTTATAAAATTTCTATGTCCTTTGTCTGAAACTTGTATGTAAAGCATACAACAGTGAAACCAGATATAAGATCCTTAGTAAATTTGAACAAAATGAAACTTGTATGATTTGCGTATTTATCAGAACAATATATGACAGTAATGCAAAAGTGGCCACTTTCAGGAGTAAATCATATTCCTTATATGATGCACAATACATGAAACATAAACTGAAGGTGATGGAAAGGTTTTTTTTTTATATTTTATAAGTTTCTTCTAATTCTTTTCCATATGGGTTGTTTGTATTTTTGTTTTCTTTACTTTTGCTTTGATTTTTATATTGCATTATTATTACCTATGTTATTTATGGTTTATTTTCTGATTTAGTGGCTTTTTACGTGCTCTTGTTGCAAATGCTGTTTTGCTTTTCTTGTTTTCTGTTTATTTATTCAGTGTTTGTTTACATGTTCGAAATAAAGATAAAGATTAAAAAAAAGATCACTAAACCATAATAAATGAAACAAAGTCAATATTTGGTGTGGGACGACCCTTTGCTTTAAAAAAAATAATAATAAAATAAAATATATAGTAGTCTGAGGTGCAAAGAGTGCAGTTTTATAAGGAAATGAGCTGTAGGTTTTACTGAACATCTTACAGAACCAGCTACAGTTCTTCTGGATACTTTGACTGTCACACTCGCTTCTTCATTCTGCCCCAAAACCCTGTAGATTTCATTATGTTTTCTTTTTTAATCTGAAACGTGAGCACCTATAAAATAAAATAAAAATATGCTGATCAAATACAAACTTTCTTTTCCTGTAACGTTTAATTTTGTGCTGGAACGTTTCCAAATGTTTGGACCTCTAAAATGTTTTTGTACTGACTCGAGAATGTAGAAGTCATAAAATAGAAATCTATAACAAAGTTTGTATGGGGGGGAGAAATAGGGGGCCAAGACTTTTGCACAGTACTGTGTGTGTGTGTGTGTGTATATATATATATATATATATATATATATATATATATATATATATATATATATATATCCATCCATTATCTGTAGCCGCTTATCCTGTCCTACAGGGTCGCAGGCAAACTGGAGCTTATCCCAGCTGACTATGGGTGAGAGGCGTATATATATATATATATATATATATATATATATATATATATATATATATATATGAATGACATTGACTATCACAGAAACAAAACAACCCTAACTCTTTTTTTTCTTGCTTAATGCGTCATTAATGCACTGTTGGGCAATTCTTCAGCAGAGAGGCCAAAATTATGAAATTATTACAACTGCCTTAACTTGTCAGCTCAGTGATATTGCTCAGTGATAAAGTATGGAATCCAAGGCAAAATGTACTGAAAACCGTATTTAAAAATAATCACCCCAATTATAACAATGTCGCTTCAGAGAAATGAGAATTTTAAGAAATGAAAGTTTATTTTTTTCTGACATAATTCAGTTCCTGACTTTTCTTTCCTCATCAAAGATTTTGCCTTCAGAGTTAAACATAGCCAATTTTTCTGTGCGTTTTTTTAAATCAAAAGCTACCCCATACAGTGTGACATTTTTATTTAATACCATTATCTTGAGTACTGCACCTAAAAATGCGACCACATTTTGCTCTTCCGTTACCGAAGAACTACCCTGTTACACTATTTCACAGATGATAATACAAAAGAGGAAACCCTATAACCTTTTATTACCACTAAAAATAACAACAATAATAACTTCACCCTTCCTCCAGTCTCATTTCAGTGTCACCTAATATTTAGCTTTACTCTTCACAGGGTAATTTGGTATGCTGTTTTAAATACGTGCCCGTCGTTATTTTTGGTCCTTACTGCTTTGTTCAGTATCAGTATAACTCATCACTTTTCAGGACCTGTTTTTTATCAAGTCTCGACATATTTCTGAAGAATTACAAAAATAAAAACATCTAGCACCAGGGTGGTGTTAATGTCAGAAGAGACTGAGTTTACAGCTTCACTTGCCTAATAATAATAATAATAATAATAATAATAATAATCTTGGAATCACAACATTTTTGGGGAACGTCCCAAGACATGTCCTTCACTGTAGATAGGACCAGGAATAAACTGCATCACATTTCAGTTGATAAGCGAGGGTGAGGTCTTAAAACGGGTGACAGTCGGCTTGAGCGTTACACTGAATGATATTGATCGAACCTTTTGCGTTGGTGTGTGTTCGGGTCAATTCAATTTTATTTGCATATAGCACTTTGAAAAATATTATCACAAGGCATCTTCACGGAAATCGGAGTGTAGGTTTAGATTCCTATTCTAGATTTCATTCTTTCTTTTGGTGCAACTGATATTACATTTATGTGTATTCATTGAAGGTTATTTTATCCTATGCAGCTTCCTAAGATGGCAGAGTTTAGCAGTTTAGGGATAATGACCTTCCTTGTACAACTTTCCCAACAAAATGTGCAGAAGCTTAAACTACTACTGCCTATAATATTCACGAACAAAACCATCCATCAATCCATTATCTGTAACCGCTTATACTGTGCAGGGTCGCAGGCAAGCTAGAGCCTATCCCAGCTGACTATGGGTGAGAGGTGGGGTACACCCTGGACAAGTCGCCAGGTCATCGCAGGGCTCATGAACAAAACCCTGTATGGAAAATCCCAACACCATGAGCATCTAATCAAACAAGAATAGGGTGTAACATGACATTCGAGACAAGCTATGAGAAGAATGTTGCTTGTGTAATCTTACAAGCATGTTGTTGGCTCATTCTCAACGCCTGACACATGGTTTTACAGTGTTCCCCTCAATCAAACCAAGTTATGCTCCTTTTTAGTCCATTTGTAAATAAAAGATTCATCTTTCCTAATAGGATTCTAGGCCCACCTTCAGTGATGGTTACTGGAGAGATGAAAGTTACAGACAATCCAGAAGTATCAGAAGATTCTTGTAACCAGCTGGTCCCGGCTTCTCCTCAGCTGTGGGACTCGTTCGATAATCTGCGATGCATCCATGCTACATTTCAGCACCTGAATACCTCAGGTACAGCACAACCAGGCTTGCATGCAGCCCTCTTGTGTTTTTTTTTTCTTTTTCAGAATCAGTTTCAGAATTTACAACATGAATAACAGAGATAAATAAGATTATTATATCCACGTTCACTGGATATGAACAATCGCTTGCTCTGATTGGCTACTCTACTACTAGGCTATCAGCTCATATACCGTGAGTAGAGAAAAACAAAATGGCGGCGCGTTTTGTTGAACAAATTGAAGATGAAATAAAAACTCTACTCGAAAACAAAACTGCAAAAAATACAAAAAAGTGACAAAATACGGAATGAAAGTATTTGATGGTAAGAATGTATCTTTTTTTATTTTTCAAGAATTATTATTATCGCATTTTTCACAAATTGCTAGTCATTTCACCAGTTTGTTAAGCGGAAACGATTTTGGCGGATGTTTTGTATCAAGTTTTTAATTCTCAAATTTGCAAAAAAAAAAAAATTCTCTGTTTCTCAAAATCCGTGCCTCATCGGCTATCAGCTCATGAACATGTACGACTCTATTTCGTGGAATAACTGTTAATTATAGCATTGTTAGCAACTTTGTCCTAGATCATCATTTTCACATATTTATGTCTAAGGATCACAAACATACAGTACAGTATACTGGTTAATTAGTTCCCTGCAAACACAATATTAATATCTTAGCTTAAATTTCGAAACCAGTTTTCTCACCAGATTTTTTTTTTTAATCGGCTAATCATAGTTCTCAAGCACTTTTAGTTGAATGAACTCAACTGTGTGATATTTGGCCTGATTTTGGAGTCACAAATAGAAGTTGCACATTATAAAAGACCTAAAATCTACTGCTCAGCGGTGGCCAATTTCGTGTCATTGTGACCAAGGACAGTCAAGAACAGTTCTAGCATTGTCCAAAATCTTTTTATAAAAATCTCAGTGTGAAACCGATGCTCTCGTCCAAAATCCACCAAAAGGAGGATGGTACAGGTCTCACGGGACAGCTATAAAAGCAATAATGGCAATAACGGAATATAAACAAAACGTGTTCTCTCACTGCGTCCCATACATTTCCGCCAAAATTTTATTGAGATCATCTAGTACAGCGTGACAAATAATACTCATTAAAGGTCACTCGAACTACAGAGTCTAAAACTAGCTTTGGCATGGTAATAAATAAATAATAGTTCTCAAGCTCATCACAATGGCCTCTCAGTGGTTCCCCATACCCATTCTTGCCATTTTCGTTGCATTTTTTCCAGTCTAATCTACATTGCTAAATTGTTCGTCAAATTAGAAAACAGTCTAACCTATTCCTTTGCATTGTTATAAGACTTCAACATAGCCTCTTTTGTTTTTCAGGCTGGTACTGGGGAAACATTTCAGCGAGCCAGGCTGGAGACGCTCTGGCAGGCACAGCAGAGGGCACGTTCCTTGTGCGTGACAGCAGCCACACACACTACTTCTTCACCCTTTCTGTGAAGACGAACAGAGGCCCCACCAACGTACGCATCGAGTACAGTGGCAACCGCTTCCGCTTGGACTACATTTCTAACACGTGTCCTCGGCTGCTGTCCTTCCCCACCGTATCCGACTTGGTGCAGCACTATGCTGGCACCAGCAGGAGAAAGGAGAGATCTAAGCCAGAGGAAGACACCCTAGGAGTACCGAAGGACAATATGGTTCTGCTGAAGCTCAGGCAGCCTCTGTATAAACCCAAAACCTTCCCCACGTTACAGCACTTGGTCCGTCTCACCATAAACAGACACACAAAGTGCCCAGAACAGCTGCCGCTACCATGTCTTCTGCTGCACTACTTACAGGACTATCCCTTCAAAGTATAACATTGACATCATGCTTCGAGTGGGTTCAGAAGGCAAAATGCACTGTATATAGTGTCTGTTCTCGTCAAACAGACCACTGGATAAGCATTGAAATGTTGCAGCAGCTGTGTACAATAGGACTTTGTGTGCTGCTAAAGATCCTAAAGTATGCTGTGAGACGTGTGTTGTGACATTCAGGCCTGAGGCCAGGGAATAAAAAAACTGAACTGAACATAATGAGTTCTGAGACCAGAAAGTATTTATTTAATGCACATATTACAAAATCGAGTCTGAATATTTAACGGCGATATAGTTTCTCATACTTCAAACATATATTGGGCTATATCACAAACCAAACCACACCACACCTATCAGTTATGAGATCTATTACATGACTCACCATGGCAAACACCTGATGTATTTAATTCAATGTCGAACACTTCTCTGGATTTCCAAACACGTATTGTGAAGGAATTTATGAAGTGTGTCGTGGCATTCAGAGAGCAAAGTATCGAGCATGATCTCAGAGACAATGACAATTATAGAAAGTGAGTGACTTTCGAATAGCAGGTCGGTAGGCCCTGACCTTGTTCTGTCTGCCTGTGAATTGCAGTCGAGTTATAACAAACTACTTCCTGCATCCTGTTTACAAATGAACGAAATTTGTTCAACTGAAACTGAATGTTCCTGTAAATATTATTGTCTGTACACCTTTTCAGTTTTTAGTAAAATATTTCAGTGAAAGTTTTCATTTTGTTCATCAAAACAGTAATGTTCCTATATTAATTTAATTTTTTATAAGAATTATACTAATGTGTTTTCTTTACATTTTACTCTTTGGGAGTTGAGGTTTTTTTTTTTATCTTTTACATCTTTTATAACCTTGTTTACGAGCTGGTAGTGTAATCTATAAGCCTGCTCTTGAAAGTAGGTCAACTCAGGATGTCCTGACACATCGCTGGAATCGGACACTGATGACATTATTCAACATTTCCGAGTAGACTTAGGTTTTATTAACTGCAGCTTTCTTAGAGTTCGGTGGTTTACATATACACACGTTTTCACTAAAACATTGTGATTGTATTGTATACCTTACGATGTAGCTTTTCTATAAACAAAACGGAGTCGAGGTTTTACGCACCAATTCTTCACTGAGGCAGTATTAATTACTGCATTTGACCCTACATCATATTTTCATCCATCCATCCAACTAAACTAGACATGGAAATAGATGTCATTCCTGAGATGTTTTCCTGGTGGGACATAATACCTGAGCAGGAGTCCATGAAATGTTCCTGAGAAAGCTGTTTCAGTGGGAATACAGCCGGAGAGATGGCTTGGAATACAGCTGCATGAGTTATACACTGTGTATTGTACATACATACACACAGGCACTCACATGTAAATAAAAGTATCAGTAAAATGTATACTTGAGGCTTTTCGGGGCTGGAACACATCTTATAGTTCGTGTAAGTGATCTGTCATTAGAGATTACTGTAGTGTTGGGCACTTTACAGAGTTATTTCTTTCAACGTATGTATTCAGGTTTAAACTTTCTGAATCATTTGATTCACTACTCAAATGCCATCCCTTTGCTTCCTCTTCCTTGCTAATTTTGCTAATAATTAAATTATGTGAAATCCACATTATTCAAATAATTTCAAGACAGCATTACCATTCCACTTAAATTGATTCAACTCACTGCAGATTAAATGGAATTAAATGGTGACTCAATTCTCACTTCAATAATTTTTAAAAAATTAATATTTAGTTTAAATCACCCGTAACAATTAAAAAAAAAAAAAACCCAGCAACTGCAAATGCACCAACAGGAACTGGATCAGACATGAGACCTAGTGCTGCAAATTTTTTTTTTTTACATGATCTACATGGTGCTGGGTCTGGGTAGATTAATAGTGTGTGTGTGTGTGTGTGTGTGTGTGTGTGTGTGTGTGTGTGTGTGTGGCTGCGAGCTCTAAAATCTCAGTTTAAAATGGCTCAACTCGCAGTACGACATGACACTTCGCACTCTAAAATCCTTTTGTTTTTACATGAGCTACATGGTTCTGGGTAGATTAACAGAGAATGTGTGTGGCATGATTTAAAACAGAGATTTTAGAGGGTGAAGTGCGCAGCGTGACAAAACACTTAATTTTCCCCCCAAAACTCCATTAATTTGAATGGAGGGAAAAAGGAATGGAAGTGAATGGGGGAAAAAGGGATTAGCGAAAAGAAAGGAAAAGATGAGTGTGGGTCAGAACCGATTGCATGTAGGTGTCGCGGGAGTAGATCATGTAAAATAAAGATTTTGCAGCGTGAAGTCTCATACTGTATCTGATCCAGTTTCTGTCTGTGACCCTCTGCCACAGCTGATCAAGCACACTCTGCATTTTCTCTGTGGAAATGCAGTCAAGTTCCAGCTTGTGCTTTCTTTTTAGCATCACTGTGGCACTTATATGCTACACAGTGAGGCATACTTATTTAAAAACTGATAAATTTAGTAAAATACTTGTAAAACTAGCAAAACTACGATGTGAACAGAGAATATAAACAGCTGAGTTGCTCCAAGCGACCACTACCTGATGTCATCGCATACGTCATATGTCACCAACGCAAGAAGCCCATCTGGCATTTTAAAGAAAATTCATTTCTCTCAAACACTATTTGGTCTCCGAAAATGAAACTTTGATTGTTGAAATCTGCACCTCCTCATCTCATTATCTCTAGCCGCTTTATCCTGTTCTACAGGGTCGCAGGCAAGCTGGAGCTTATCCCAGCTGACTATGGGCGAAAGGCAGGGTACACCCTGGACAAGTCGCCAGGTCATCACAGGGCTGACACGTAGACACAGACAACCATTCACACTCACACCTACGGTCAATTTAGAGTCACCAGTTAACCTAACCTGCATGTCTTTGGACTGTGGGGGAAACCGGAGCACCCAGAGGAAACCCACGCGGACACGGGGAGAACATGCAAACTCCGCACAGAAAGGCCCTCGCCGGCCACGGGGCTCGAACCCGGACCTTCTTGCTGTGAGGCGACAGCACTAACCACTACACCACCATGCCGCCCTCTGCGACTCCTTTTACTGAAAATAAGTTTGAGAATAAATCGGCTGGAGGATCCATTTAAGTCCTATAAGCTGAGATTTTCACACGCTTTGCTATTTGGCTATTTGTCAAAGTTGATCAGATCCTTTTTCCACCTACACACAATGACTCACTAGTTCAAGACATTGCTTTTGTTCTCAGCTTTCCCTGGTAGGGTTACATAACACATTTACGCACACAGTGTGTGTGTGTGCGTGTGTGTGTTCACTGTTACCTGCATCCACCGGGTGCAGATTATTTCACAATCACCACTTGGTGTTATAAAGTGCATAGAAAGCACAGACTTGTGCAAGAATACACTGACGTACAGTGCAGATGTACAGGAATGAATGAACTTTCAGTTTGCAGCTTTTCTCTGGAAATACTACAACAGTTCTTTGTTGCTGCTTGTCAGGAAAAAAGTACAAACCCAAATCAGAAAAAGCTGAGAAGGTATGTTGAAATTGAAATAAAAACTGGAAAAAAAAACCCGATTTGTCCTTTGACCTGTGTTGCACTTAAAACTATAAAACAGTACCTTACTTGTTTTACCTCATGAATTTTACTCTCTTTTTTTCTTTTAAACACATTTCAAAAAAGGTTGGGACAGTAAAGCATTTACCACTTTGTAATGTTGCCATTCCTTTTCACAACACTTACAGTGGGGCAAAAAAGTATTTAGTCAGTCACCAATTGTGCAAGTTCTCCCACTTAAAAAGATGAGAGAGGCCTGTAATTTTCATCATAGGTACACTTCAACTATGAGAGACAGAATGAGAAAAAAAATCCAGAAAATCACATTGTCTGATTTTTAAAGAATTTATTTGCAAATTATGGTGGAAAATAAGTATTTGGTCAATAACAAAAATTCATCTCAATACTTTGTTATATACCCTTTGTTGGCAATGACAGAGGTCAAACGTTTTCTGTAAGTCTTCACAAGGTTTTCACACACTGTTGCTGGTATTTTGGCCCATTCCTCCATGCAGATCTCCTCTAGAGCAGTGATGTTTTGGGGCTGTCGCTGGGCAACACGGACTTTCAACTCCCTCCAAAGATTTTCTATGGGGTTGAGATCTGGAGACTGGCTAGGCCACTCCAGGACCTTGAAATGCTTCTTACGAAGCCATTCCTTCGTTGCCCGGGCAGTGTGTTTGGGATCATTGTCATGCTGAAAGACCCAGCCACGTTTCATCTTCAATGCCCTTGCTGATGGAAGGAGGTTTTCACTCAAAATCTCACGATACATGACCCCATTCTTTCTTTCCTTTACACGGATCAGTTATCCTGGTCCCTTTGCAGAAAAACAGCCCCGAAGCATGATGTTTCCACCCCCATGCTTCACAGTAGGTATGATGTTCTTTGGATGCAACTCAGCATTCTTTCTCCTCCAAACACGACAAGTTGAGTTTTTACCAAAAAGTTCTATTTTGGTTTCATCTGACCATATGACATTCTACCAATCCTCTTCTGGATCATCCAAATGCTCTCTAGCAAACTTCAGACGGGCCTGGACATGTACTGGCTTAAGCACGGGGACACGTCTGGCACTGCAGGATTTGAGTCCCTGGCGGCGTAGTGTGTTACTGATGGTAGCCTTTGTTACTTTGGTCCCAGCTCTCTGCAGGTCATTCACTAGGTCCCCCCGTGTGGTTCTGGGACTTTTGCTCACCGTTCTTGTGATCATTTTGACCCCACGGGGTGAGATCTTGTGTGAAGCCCCAGATCGAGGGAGATTATCAGTGGTCTTGTATGTCTTCCATTTTCTAATAATTGCTCCCACAGTTGATTTCTTCACACCAAGCTGCTTACCTATTGCAGATTCAGTCTTCCCAGCCTGGTGCAGGTCTACAATTTTGTTTCTGGTGTCCTTTGACAGCTCTTTGGTCTTGGCCATAGTGGAGTTTGGAGTGTGACTGTTTGAGGTTGTGGACAGGTGTCTTTTATACTGATAACGAGTTCAAACAGGTGCCATTAATACAGGTAACGAGTGGAGGACAGAGGAGCCTCTTAAAGAAGTTGTTACAGGTCTGTGAGAGCCAGAAATCTTGCTTGTTTGTAGGTGACCAAATACTTATTTTACCGACGAATTTACCAATTAATTCATTAAAAATCCTACAATGCGATTTCCTGGATTCTTTCCCCCCATTCTGTCTCCCATAGTTGAAGTGTACCTATGATGAAAATTACAGGCCTCTCTCATCTTTTTAAGTGGGAGAACTTGCACAATTGGTGGCTGACTAAATACTTTTTTGCCCCACTGTAAAAGATGTTTAGGGACTGAAAACACCAAGTGATGAAGTGTTTCAGGTGTTACTTTGTTCCATTCTTCCTGCAAACAGGTCTTAAGGTGTGCAACAGTATGAGGTTGTTGTCACTTTTTTTGTTTCAGAATTCTCCACACATTCTCTAAGGCACCCTCTTCTTCCAAAGCCCTGGATTTGTAATGTATGAAGAATGTGGTTTTGCATTGTCTTGTTGAAATATCCCTGGAAAAGATGTCGTCTTGAAGGCAGCATATGTTTCTCCAAAATATCAGTGTACTTTTCTACATTAATGTTGCTACCACAAAAGTGTAAGTTACCTTTCCCAAGGGCAAGGTAACTTTTGGACTTGTTGTGGGTAACAGTCTGGATGGTCCATTTTTGTCTTTGGTCTGAAGCACACAATGTCCATTTCTTACAAAAAGACCTGGAATAATAATTTGTCTGAACACAGTACACGTTTCCATTGTGAAATGGTCCATCCCAGATACCTCCGAGCCCAGAGAAGTCAACAGCGCTTCTGGACTCAGTTAACATACAGTAAGGCTTCCTTTTTGCACAGTAACGCTTTAACTGCCATTTGTGGATGTAACTCAGTATTTTAGTCCTTGACAAAGGTTTGCCAAAGTAATCCCGAGCCCATGTGGTTATATCAGCTATAGATGAAGGGCGGTTCTTGATTCAGTGCCGTCTGAGGGATCAGAGATCACAGGTGTTCAGCTTAGGCTTGTGCCCTTTACACACCCAAATATCTCCAGATTACTTGAATCGTTTAATAATATTATGCACTGTAGAAGGTGAAATCTCCAAATCCGTTCTCATCTTTCTTTGAGGAACATTGTTCTTAAACATTTCATTAATTTTCTCATGCGTTTGTTGACAAACTGGAGATCCTCAGCCCATATTTGCTCCTCAAACACTAGGCTTTTCCTGGATACTGATTTTGTACTGAATCATGATTATAATCACCTGTTGACATCACCTGTTTCAAGTCACATCATTATTTAATTGTTTTACCTCATTACTAGCCCTAAATTTCCCCTGTCCCAACTTATTTTGGAATGTGTTGCAGGCCTGGAATGCAGGAATGGATGGATGGATGGATGGATGGATATAAACAAATGAAGTTGAAGTTCAGACAGAACATGAAATATCTTGGGTTCATACTGTCTGCAATGAAATACAAGTCAAATACATTTCGAAATCACTGATTTTTTTTTTTAATTTGTATTTTCCATACCAGGGGTGGCACGGTGGTGTAGTGGTTAGCGCTGTCGCCTCACAGCAAGAAGGTCCGGGTTCGAGCCCCGTGGCCGGCAAGGGCCTTTCTGTGCGGAGTTTGCATGTTCTCCCCGTGTCCTCGTGGGTTTCCTCCGGGTGCTCTGGTTTCCCCCACAGTCCAAAGACATGCAGGTTAGGTTAACTGGTGACTCTAAATTGACCGTAGGTGTGAGTGTGAATGGTTGTCTGTGTCTATGTGTCAGCCCTGTGATGACCTGGTGACTTGTCCAGGGTGTACCCCGCCTTTCGCCCGTAGTCAGCTGGGATAGGCTCCAGCTTGCCTGTGACCCTGTAGAACAGGATAAAGCGGCTAGAGATAATGAGATGAGATGAGATTTTCCGTACCGTCCCAACTTTTGCTGATTTAGGGTTGTATATGCCACACTTTCGACAGGTGCCACTTAACAAGATGATCAGTGTTTAACTTCACGTCTTTCTGTGGCTTGGGTATAAGGATTATATCTAGACAAGGATTATTCAAGATGCATTTAAGACACATTTCAGAGAGCAATCATACATCTGACTACACTAGGGTGACCAGACGTCCCGGTTTTACTGGGACAGTCCCGATTTGGGGTTGTGTGTCCCGAGTCCCGACAAAAGTCTGTCGGGACACGGATATGTCCCGGTTTTCGCCACTCACGATGTTTGCGACTGAGCAGCGTGGGAATCATTAGCAGAGAAATGTCTGCATTTACTATTTTGATGAATTGACAGAAATCACAAACTTTCCTGGTTACTGCCCCCTGGCCCTGTGGCATGGGTGTTTATTTAGCCACATTATTCCAGACAACAGAACGGGTTGCCATGCAACAATAAAATAAACATTAACTGGCGCGAATGTTCTTTGTCTAGCAGCCAGCAGCAGTAATGCCGCAGCAATTATGCTGAAAAGAAAATGTACCTTTTCCAAAGATTTACAGGACACCTACCCCTTCCTCCGAGAGGTGCAGAACAATGTGCACGAAGCCTACTGCACACACTGTAAGTGCTTTGTTCTTGTACTGAGTTGGGTAGCCTATGCTGCAAATGCTGTGCGCTCCTGTGGGGGCTTTCCTCGGGCTGTCGCCCCTCTCCTCCTTTACTGCTGTTTTGTTTGAGTGTATATTTACGGAAGCCGCGAGAGGCCCTTCATATAATCTTTTTTTATTCACCTTGTTATCCCGAGATAACGACATAATTAATTCAGGATCTCGAGAAAACAGCACAACTAATTCGAGATCTCGAGAAAACAAAATCGTTATTCCGAGATCTCGAGAAAACAAAACAATTATTTCATGATCTCAGCTAGATCACTGTATCTCCGTCGGTAGAGACGAAGCCGGGCCAGTCTTCTGCGGAGGTGCCGCGGACTAATTTTGAAATTATCCCTCATTAAAAGACTTAATGCAATCCCTCCCTGTGTCAACCCCTGATCAAAATATTGCCTTATTACTGTAGGTGATTGATTATTCCAGACATTCTAATGACCAAAGTTGCGTCTATACAGAATGAGAAATAGCCCCAAAGTCAGCATATCACAAGTCTCGGCGTACCTGAATGAACCATTTCTCAGCTGTTTACTCAAGATCATGAAATAACGGTTTTGTTTTCTCGAGATCTCGAATTAGTTGTGTTGTTTTCTCGAGATCCTGAATTAATTATGCCGTTATCTCGGGATAATAAGGTGAATTTAAAAAAAAGTATTATATCCTCTCTCGGCTTCTGTAGTATATATTCTCAAATCACTTGTCTCTTTTTTGTTTCTGTTTAACATACCATTCTGACAGTTTGGCCATATTGCTGTGTTGAACAGCTTGTTGCAGCTTCCATTAAAGTGTTCACTTTTGTACAGATCTTGCTTTATTCATTCAGTTGTGGGGAATGGTTAGTAAGGTTGATTCTGACCTAGGCTATGTTGAGGTCACATATCTACTTTTTAAGTTCATGCTATAGTGCGTACAATTTTAGAGCTATAGCCTGCATGTGCATAATGCATTCTTCTTGGTGTTCTCACAAACAGGTGAAATAAATCAGTTTAAATTTGGCCTATGGACATAGCCTGGCCTATTCTCAGCCATTACAAAATCTGTTGTCTGACCATAATTTAACTGATCTGTATACCGCTATGCTACTAGATAACAAAATGCCTGTTTGTTTTATTTCATGTGAGATGTTGATAAATGTGAGCTTCAACAAAATGATAAGAGCACCTCTCTGAGTGTCACGTTTACGTAAAAAAAAAAGGTGTGCGTGCACAAAAGTGTCCCGGTTTGAGACTAGGGAAATCTGGTCACCCTAGACTACACATGGCTAAAAACTTACAAGGATGCAATCTCATCTCATCTCATTATCTCTAGCCGCTTTATCCTTCTACAGGGTCGCAGGCAAGCTGGAGCCTATCCCAGCTGACTACGGGCGAAAGGTGGGGTACACCCTGGACAAGTCACCAGGTCATCACAGGGCTGACACATAGACACAGACAACCATTCACACTCACACCTACGGTCAATTTAGAGTCACCAGTTAACCTAACCTGCATGTCTTTGGACTGTGGGGGAAACCGGAGCACCCGGAGGAAACCCATGCGGACACGGGGAGAACATGCAAACTCCACACAGAAAGGCCCTCGCCGGCCCCGGGGCTCGAACCCAGGACCTTCTTGCTGTGAGGCGACAGCGCTAACCACTACACCAACGTGCCGCCCCAGGATGCAATCCAGATAGGAAATAGTAGGTAAAGTTACTAAAGTAGTTTGAGCAATCTATTTTAAATGCATTCTTATGTGGAAAAGTGTGAACAGGGTTGAACAGTATATGTGTCCATCTGATATTTGTCAGGTTTGTAATAAATGGCTTTGAAATAATGTCAAACAGCATAATTGTTGAGCTGATCTTTTACTTTGGAAAAGGCTGAGTTCATGCCATTGTCGCAGGCTTCACTCTCACCAGGATAACTGGCTGAAGTTTATTTTGAACTAGTAATGTTTTGTACAGTTACAGAACATTTTTCATTTGACCCAAGTTGTGTATTATTTTTAAAAAATGATATCTAAGTACAATCTGCTTGTTATCATCGCAACGTAGGCAGGATTTTTTAGTTTTTAGTTTTGCTAGCAGCTGACTTATTCAGCGAGTTGAGTTACTGAAAACTTTTTCCGTGTTAGTGTTTGTTTATTAGCTGCTGTAGAAATAAACAGCAGAAAACAGTCACTAGGAACAGCGTTTAAGATGAGCATTAATAATCTAACGTCAATTAAAAAAATATATGCAACGATTGTGGGGTGCCTTTGTGAATAATTAGCTGTAAGAGTCAGTTTATTTGTGAGCGTGTTTCCTGATCGTTCGGGCGCTGATGAGGAAGCGGAACACCAGCGCGGACATGCAGCGCTTTACGCAGAGAGCGAGGTGAGTTCAGCGCACGCGACTGTCTGCAGTTTCACAGAAACATTTACACAGACACTAAAGAGCCAGAGACCGGACTGACAGCTCAACACACCACTTTGGGTTTGAATTTTTAACAACTGTTTGGTGATTTTCTTTAATTAAATGTCTTGGTAAAATAATGTAATCTCTCTCTTCCTTTTCCTTCCATCCACCCATACTTCCTTCCTTCCTTCCTTCCTTCCTTCCATCCACCCATACTTCCTTCCTTCCTTCCTTCCTTCCATCCACCCATACTTCCTTCCTTCCTTCCTTCCTTCCTTCCATCCACCCATACTTCCTTCCTTCCATCCATCCACCCATACTTCCTTCCTTCCTTCCTTCCTTCCATCCATCCACCCATACTTCCTTCCTTCCTTCCTTCCTTCCTTCCTTCCATCCACCCATACTTCCTTCCATCCACCCATACTTCCTTCCATCCACCCATCCTTCCTTCCTTCCTTCCTTCCATCCACCCATACTTCCTTCCTTCCTTCCTTCCATCCACCCATACTTCCTTCCTTCCATCCATCCACCCATACTTCCTTCCTTCCTTCCATCCACCCATACTTCCTTCCTTCCTTCCTTCCATCCACCCATACTTCCTTCCATCCACCCATACTTCCTTCCTTCCATCCACCCTTCCTTCCTTCCATCCACCCTTCCTTCCTTCCTTCCTTCCATCCACCCATACGTCCTTCCTTCCTTCCATCCACCCTTCCTTCCTTCCTTCCTTCCTTCCTTCCATCCACCCATACGTCCTTCCTTCCTTCCATCCACCCATCCTTCCTTCCTTCCTTCCATCCACCCATACGTCCTTCCTTCCTTCCACCCACCCATACTTCCTTCCTTCCTTCCTTCCTTCCTTCCTTCCTTCCATCCACCCATACTTCCTTCCATCCACCCATACTTCCTTCCTTCCTTCCATCCACCCATACTTCCTTCCTTCCATCCACCATACTTCCTTCCTTCCTTCCTTCCTTCCATCCACCCATACTTCCTTCCTTCCTTCCACCCATACTTCCTTCCTTCCTTCCATCCACCCATACTTCCTTCCTTCCATCCACCCATACTTCCTTCCTTCCTTCCTTCCTTCCTTCCTTCCATCCATCCACCCATACATCCTTCCTTCCTTCCTTCCTTCCTTCCTTCCATCCACCCTTCCTTCCTTCCTTCCATCCACCCATACGTCCTTCCATCCACCCATACGTCCTTCCTTCCTTCCATCCACCCTTCCTTCCTTCCTTCCATCCACCCTTCCTTCCTTCCTTCCATCCACCCATACGTCCGTCCATCCGTCCGTCCACCCATCCTTCCTTCCGTCCGTCCGTCCACCCGTCCTAGCTTCCGTCCGTCCGTCCGTCCACCCGTCCTTCCTTCCTTCCATCCACCCATACGTCCTTCCTTCCTTCCACCCACCCATACTTCCTTCCTTCCTTCCTTCCTTCCTTCCTTCCTTCCATCCACCCATACTTCCTTCCATCCACCCATACTTCCTTCCTTCCTTCCATCCACCCATACTTCCTTCCTTCCATCCACCATACTTCCTTCCTTCCTTCCATCCACCCATACTTCCTTCCTTCCTTCCTTCCTTCCTTCCATCCACCCATACTTCCTTCCATCCACCCATACTTCCTTCCTTCCATCCACCCTTCCTTCCTTCCATC
This sequence comes from Neoarius graeffei, assembly GCF_027579695.1. NCBI lineage: Eukaryota > Metazoa > Chordata > Actinopteri > Siluriformes > Ariidae > Neoarius > Neoarius graeffei. Next base: position 44,694,653 of record NC_083594.1, read on the forward strand.
CACCCTTCCTTCCTTCCTTCCTTCCTTCCTTCCTTCCATCCACCCATACGTCCTTCCTTCCTTCCATCCACCCTTCCTTCCTTCCTTCCTTCCTTCCTTCCATCCACCCATACGTCCTTCCTTCCTTCCATCCACCCATCCTTCCTTCCTTCCTTCCATCCACCCATACGTCCTTCCTTCCTTCCACACACCCATACTTCCTTCCTTCCTTCCTTCCTTCCATCCACCCATACTTCCTTCCATCCACCCATACTTCCTTCCTTCCTTCCATCCACCCATACTTCCTTCCTTCCTTCCATCCACCCATACTTCCTTCCTTCCATCCACCATACTTCCTTCCTTCCTTCCTTCCTTCCATCCACCCATACTTCCTTCCTTCCTTCCACCCATACTTCCTTCCTTCCTTCCATCCACCCATACTTCCTTCCTTCCATCCACCCATACTTCCTTCCTTCCTTCCTTCCTTCCTTCCTTCCATCCATCCACCCATACATCCTTCCTTCCTTCCTTCCTTCCTTCCTTCCTTCCTTCCTTCCTTCCATCCACCCTTCCTTCCTTCCTTCCATCCACCCATACGTCCTTCCATCCACCCATACGTCCTTCCTTCCTTCCATCCACCCTTCCTTCCTTCCTTCCATCCACCCTTCCTTCCTTCCTTCCATCCACCCATACGTCCGTCCATCCGTCCGTCCACCCATCCTTCCTTCCGTCCGTCCGTCCACCCGTCCTAGCTTCCGTCCGTCCGTCCGTCCACCCGTCCTTCCTTCCTTCCATCCACCCATACGTCCTTCCTTCCTTCCACCCACCCATACTTCCTTCCTTCCTTCCTTCCTTCCTTCCTTCCATCCACCCATACTTCCTTCCATCCACCCATACTTCCTTCCTTCCTTCCATCCACCCATACTTCCTTCCTTCCATCCACCATACTTCCTTCCTTCCTTCCTTCCTTCCATCCACCCATACTTCCTTCCTTCCTTCCACCCATACTTCCTTCCTTCCTTCCATCCACCCATACTTCCTTCCTTCCATCCACCCATACTTCCTTCCTTCCTTCCTTCCTTCCTTCCTTCCTTCCATCCATCCACCCATACATCCTTCCTTCCTTCCTTCCTTCCTTCCATCCACCCTTCCTTCCTTCCTTCCTTCCATCCACCCATACGTCCTTCCATCCACCCATACGTCCTTCCTTCCTTCCATCCACCCTTCCTTCCTTCCTTCCATCCACCCTTCCTTCCTTCCTTCCTTCCATCCACCCATACGTCCGTCCATCCGTCCGTCCACCCATCCTTCCTTCCGTCCGTCCGTCCACCCGTCCTAGCTTCCGTCCGTCCGTCCGTCCACCCGTCCTTCCTTCCGTCCGTCCGTCCACCCGTCCTTCCGTCCACCCGTCCTTCCTTCCTTCCTTCCGTCCATCCACCCGTCCGTCCTTCCTTCCGCCCATCCATCCTTCCTTCCGCCCGTCCTTCCTTCCTTCCGCCCGCCCGTCCTTCCTTCCTTCCGCCTGCCCGCCCGTCCTTCCATCCGCCCGTCCGCCCGCCCGCCCGTCCTTCCTTCCGTCCGCCCGCCCGTCCTTCCTTCCGTCCGCCCGCCCTTCCTTCCGTACGCCCGCCCGCCCGTCCTTCCTTCCGTCCGTCCGTCCGCCCGTCCTTCCTTCCGTCCGTCCGCCCGTGCGTCCTTCTGTCCGCCTGCCCGTCCGTCCGCCCGCCCGCCCTTCCGTCCGTCCGCCCGCCCGCCCTTCCGTCCGTCCGCCCGCCCGCCCTTCCGTCCGTCCGCCCGCCTGCCCTTCCGTCCATCCGCCCGCGCTTCCGTCCTTCCTTCCGTCCGCCCGCACGCGCTTCCTTCCTTCCTTCCTTCCATCTGCCCATGCTTCCTTCCTTCCTTCCTTCCATCCGCCCATGCTTCTTTCCATCCGCCCTTCCTTCCTTCCTTCCTTCCTTCCTTCCTTCCTTCCGTCCACCCATACTTCCTTCCTTCCTTCCTTCCTTCCTTCCTTCCACCCATCCTTCCTTCTGTCCACCCATACTTCCTTACTTCCTTCCATCCGCCCATGCTTCCTTCCGTCCATCCACCCATACTTCCTTCCTTCCTTCCTTCCTTCCTTCCTTCCTTCCTTCCTTCCTTCCGTCCATACTTCCTTCTGTCCATCCACCCATCCATCCTTCCTTCCGTCCATACTTCCTTCCGTCCATCCTTCCTTCCATCCGCCCATACTTCCTTCCATCCATCTGCCCATGCTTCCTTCCTTCCTCTTTCCATCCGCCCACGCTTCCTTCCTCCCTTCCGTCCATCTGCCCACGCTTCCTTCCTCCCTTCCGTCCATCTGCCCACGCTTCCTTCCTCCCTTCCGTCCATCCGCCCACGCTTCCTTCCTTCCTTCCGCCCATGCTTCCTTCTGCCCATCCGCCCATGCGTCCTTCTGCCCATCCACCCATGCTTCCTTCCGTCCGCCCGTGCCTCCTTCCTTCCTTCCGTCCGCCCGTGCCTCCTTCCTTCCTTCCGTCCGCCCGTGCCTCCTTCCTTCCTTCCGTCCGCCCGTGCCTCCTTCCTTCCTTCCGTCTGCCCGCGCTTCCTTCCTTCCTTCCGTCCGCCCGCGCTTCCTTCCTTCCTTCCGCCCGCCCGCCCGTCCGTCCGTCCGTCCGTCCGCCCTTCCTTCCGTCTGCCCGCGCTTCCTTCCTTCCGTCTGTCCACCCATACTTACTTACTTCCGTCCGTCCACCCATACTTCCTTCCTTCTGTCCGTCCACCCATACTTACTTCCGTCCGTCCGTCCACCCATAGGGCAATTCCATGTAAATGTCAGTCTCACCATGCAAAAATAAAGCAACATGTAATACATCAAAACCACTCCCAGAGATATCACCTAGGCCTGTATTTTACAGATGTGAATAAGTTGAACCAATTTGTAACCAACCTAATGTGTCACTGTCAGTCTTTCTTTCTTATAATGTAAAACCCAAGCTAAAATCAACTTTGATCATGTACAATTCTATATTATTGCCACAAGCCACAGAAATGTACTTACTTCCTTCCGTCCGTCCACCCATACTTACTTACTTCCGTCCGTCCACCCTTCCTTCCTTCCGTCCGTCCGTCCGCCCTTCCGTCCGTCCGTCCGCCCTTCCGTCCGTCCGTCCGTCCGTGCACCCATCCGTCCGTCCGTCCACCCATCCGTCCGTCCGTCCACCCATCCTTCCGTCCACCCATCCTTCCATCCGTCCGTCCACCCATCCTTCCGTCCGTCCGTCCACCCATCCTTCCTTCCGTCCGTCCACCCACCCATCCGTCCGTCCACCCATCCTTCCGTCCGTCCGTCCGTCCACCCATCCTTCCGTCCGTCCGTCCGTCCACCCATCCTTCCGTCCGTCCGTCCGTCTGTCCGTCCGTCC